>NC_135543.1:7039406-7414406 GCF_045843805.1 Urocitellus parryii | reverse complement strand
TATAATCTCAGTGGCTCAGGAGGCTGAGGTAGGAGAATTGCAAATTCAAAGCCATCCTCAGCAACTTAATGAGGCCCTTAGCAACTTGGGGGAGATTCTGCCTCAAAAATAAAACACAAAAAGAGCTGGGATGTGGCTCAGTGGTTACATGTCCCTGGGTTCAGTGCCTGGTATAAATAAAACACTACATCGAGATTTCACCTCACTCCCGTTAGAATGGCATCATCAAGAATACAAATGCTAATAAATGCTGACAAGAATGTGAGGAGAATATATATATTCATACATTGGTAGTGGGACAGCAAATTAGTACAGCCACTTTGAAAAACAGTATGGAGATTTTTCAAAAGAATAAGAATAGAGCCGGTGCACGCCTGTAATCCCAGCAGCTCTAGAGGCTGAGGCAGGAGGATCATGAATTCAAAGCCAGCCTCAGCAAAATTGAGGCTGCTAAGCAACTCAGTGAGACCCTGTCTCTAAACAAAATAGCGCTGGGGATGTGGCTCAGTGGTTGAGTACCCCTAAATTCAATCCCCAGTACCAAAAAAACAAAAAACATTTTAAAGAAGATTAAGAATAGAACCACCATATGACCCAGCTATCCCACTCCTTGGTATTTAAAAATCAGCAGACTATAGTGATACAGGAACATCAATGTTCATAGTAGCACAATCACAACAGCCAAGTTACAGAACCAGCCCAGGTGCCTGTCAACCGATAAATGGATAAAGAAAATAAATACGGTATATTTACACAATGGAGTTTTATTAACCATAAAGAAACACGAAATTATGGCATTTGCTGGTAATGGATGGAACTGGAGAAAATCATGCTAAGTGAAATGAACCAGACTCAGAGAGTTCAGGATCAAATATTTTATCTTATATGTAGAAGCTAGAGCAAAATAAGGGAAAAAAGCAGGGTGGGAGGGTCCCATGGAAATCGAAGGGTGACCAATGGAGCAGAAGAAGGGGAGAGAGGGGGAGAAAGGAGGGATGGAAATGGAAGGAACTGGGAAATGTAATTGACCAAATGATACGTACAACAGTGTACATATATATGAATATACATCAGATAATTTCACATTTTTGTATCTGTATAAAGCACCAAAACCAATTTAAAAACCCAATAAATACATAGAAGGAAGAGGAACAGGGTGAGGGAGGCAGAGAGGGAAAGAGGAAGTACTAGAAACTGAAATTGAGTAAATTATATTCCACGCATGCAGTTATGTCAAAATGAATCCCAATATTATAACTATAATGTACTAGGAAAACCATTTTTAAAAGAAACTAATATAGGTTAATGGAATAATAGTAAGAGTCTGAAATGAATCCAATAAGTATATTTGCAGTTCATCTTTGACAGAGTGCCAAGACCATTCAATGAGTAAAAAGAATTACTCTTTTTGATAAGTAGTAATTGGGACAACTGGACATTTGTATGTAAAGAAGGAAGTTAGTCTACTACCTTACACCACCACAAAAATTAACTGAATAAGGGTCAAAGACCTAAATGTAAGAACAAAAAATATAAAGCTCTTAGAAGACAACACATGCATGAGTCTTTGAGAGCTTGGACTAGGCAGGTTTCTTAGGTAGCAGTTTTGTAGATATGACGCCCAAAGTACCAGCCCCCAAAGAAAACCTAAGTTGGACTTTATCAACATTTAAAACTTCTCTGCATCAAAGGACATCATCAAGAAATGGGAAGACAACCGAGGAAATGTGAGAAAGTATTTGAAAATTCCATAAAGGTTCATTACCCAGAAAATATGGAAGAAGTCTTACAACCCAGCAATAGAGAGAAAAGCCAATTGAAAATGCCAACAGATTTGAACAGACACGTCTCAGAAGAAGATATGCAAGTGATTAGTGAGCATATGGAAAGATACTCACCACCATTAGTATGTCATATGGAAACTAGAGCGAGGCGCACGGGGGTAATCAGTGACCGAGCGCTGCCCAGCATGTGCAAGACCCTGAGTTCTATTCCCAGCACCCAAAACGGAAAACAACCACGTTGAAGCATCATTTCACACGACTACTATGTGTATGATTTTTTTAAGAAACTGGAAAATTACAGCTTTTGGCAAGAGGAGAGCTTGGAAACTTCATACACTGCTGGTGGGAATGTAAAATGACGTAGCTGCTGCAGAAAACAACTTGGTGGGTCCCCCAAAAGCTAAATGTAGAGTTACTGTATGACCCAGCAATTCCACTGCTAGATGGAGAACCAACAAAGATAAAAACATGTTCATTAGAATATGAGTGCTGAGATGTGTACAGCAGCATTATTCATAATACCTTATAAATGACACAATGCAAATGTCTGTTAAGTGAATGATTTAAATGTAGCATATTCATCGAGTGGATTATTATTCAACCATAAAAAGTGTGAATGCTAACACTTGCTCCACCATGGGTGCACCTCGCAAATGTTTTGCTGAGTGAAAGAAACCAAACACAAAACACTACATTCTTCTGATTCCAACATGAATTGTGTACAGAGGTAAAATAGATTATTGTTTTCCAGGGGCTGGAAGAATTTGGAAGAGGATGGGGGATAGAGAAAATGGGAGTGGCTGCTAAAAGTATGGGGTTTCTTTGGAGGTAAAAATGTAGTGGAATTCCATACTAGGGATGGTTGCACAACCTTGTAAACATGCTAAATACCCGTGCACTGTACACTCTAAAATGGTGGATTTTGTGGCATGTGGATTATAGATCAATGAAAACAATTGATCTTAGAACATTTTTAAAACATTTTTTAGTACTAGATGGACACAATACCTTTAATTCTTTATTTTTATGTGGTGCTGATGATCAAATCTACTGCTGAGCCATATCCTTAGACCTTTTTATTTTTTTGTTTTTGAGATAGTCTCGTCAAGTTGCTGAACTGACTTCAAACTTTCCATCCTCCCACCAAAGTCTCCCAAATAGCTGGGATTTTAGGCATGCAATACCACTCCCAGCTTAAAACTTTTTTTTTTTTTAATTGATGAAATGTTTAGTTTTCTATACCAATTTGCTAGGCCACAATAATCAGATATTTGGTCAAGTACTGATCTAAATATCACCATGAAGAAATTTTTTCGAAAAGATTAATGTTTTAGGCCGTAAAGTTTTAGTGAACCACATCAACCTTTGTGATAGGGGTGGGCATCGTCAAGCAGTTGAAGGCCTTCAGAGGAAAAGGCTGGGGTCTGCCGGGAACGAGGAATGCTGCCTCTGCACGCCCTTTGCACATGAGCTGCAACAGCAACTCTTTCACAGGCCTCCAGCCTGCCAACCTGTCCCTCAGAACTTGAATTTGCCTGTCTCTACCATCACAGGAGCCACTTTGTTGAGAGCCACTCTCTCTCCCTCCCTCCCACCCCTCTCCCTATCCCGCTCTCTTTTTCTCCTTCTGTGACCCAGTAATGCCACTGCTGTGTATCTAAGAGAATTTCAAACAGGTTTTCCTGCAAAAACTTACAGGACAGTGTAAAGAGCAACATCATTCAAAATAGTCAAAGAATGGATACAAGTTAAAAGCCTATAAGACAATATGGCATAACCCAACATTGGAATACATTAACAATATAAAGGAATAAAGTATTGATATATGCTTACACCATCAATGAACCAAAGTGACAGTCAGCAGCCAGCTCCACCAGCCACCTAAAGAGCAGGTCCAGTGCTGTGGAATGTCCAGGACAAGCAGACCCATAGAAGGCCAGGCAAGGTGAGTAGCTGGCAGGAGCAATAGGAGTTGGGAGGAGTGAAGATTGACAGCTAAGGGTAGAGGTTTCTCATGGAAGTGATTAAAATGTTCTAGAATCAGGTAGTGGTGGTCATTGCACGGTTTTGAATTTACCAAAAAAAAAAAAAAAAAACTGAAATTTTACATTTTAAAAGGATAAGTTTTACAATATATAAATTGTGAGTCAATAAAACTGTTTAAAGCATGTAAGGTCACTTGTGACATCATTCTGTTCCCCAAAGCATTATTGCAGATGTATGATTTGCTAGCAGCAAATGGATGCGTTTCACTGTATCCATTTGTAGGAAGATCCTCTCCAACAGTGTCAGGATTCAAAAGGCAATTTTGCTAAATTTATGTGTGAAAAATGCCATCTTGTTCTAATTGTTACATCAGAGAATTACATTAGAAAACTGACAATTATTTCCATTGATAGGTGAGAATGCTTTATGTTCTCTGTGTGAATTTTCCTTTGCTAATGTATCAATCTGGAATTGAAGTACAGTAAGCTTTTCTACTGTGTTTCCAGTATGCATCTTTTTTTCACTTTATGTCTTTACTTTACTTTTTAGGGGGGTTTAAAAATAAATTGAAATGTTGAAAATTTGATGAATGCTAATCCATCATTTCTTCCTTAATTTCATTGAAAATTCCTCCCCCACCACTGGAAATCTAGAAATTTGATAAAGGTTCACATCTATTTTCTCTTAAGGTGCATACCTGTGCTTGTTTATGTGTGATTTTTTTTTTAACAAGCAATGTTTTCATCCATCTGCAATTTATTTGGTGGTAAAATTCTGAGCAAAGGATATACCAATATATATTTTTCTTTCAGTTAGCTGAACATTGCTTCTCATATTTCATTATCTTAATCTACCTTATTAATTTTAATGTTTAAAATCTTATTTTCTTCCTCCCTTTATCATTAACAGTATTCATTCAAGCACCCATTGGAATTTGAATAGAGTTGCTGGGTGCATGCCTGTAATCCCAGCAGCTCGTGAGGCTGGGCAAGAGTTTTGCAAGTTTGAGGCCAGCCTAAGCAATTTAGCGAGACCCTAAGAAACTTGGTGAGACCCTGTCTCAAAACAAAAAAATAAGAAGGGATAGGGATGTGGCTCACCCCTGGGTTAAATCCCTAGTAACCCGCCCCCCCCCCAAAAAAATGGATGGAGTTTACATTCAACTTGCAGACTGCACCGGACTGGACTGTACTATACTGCATCGCTCAGCACCTCTGTGGAGGAGGGGAGATGTTCACAGCCCTGAGGTGCACACATACCTGTCGGAAGCACACATACCTGTTGGAAGCCCACATACCTTCCCTTGAAAAATCATATTGAAAACTCATGGGAAAGATTCTCCCCAAGGCAAGGGGTGGGGTGTTACTGAATGCCAGAGCCTACCACTGTCTAGATGCAGCTTGTGGCTAATCAAGCTCTTCTTTCTCCATCCCTCTGCCTCTCTGTTCATTGACTCTGGAGTGGCAGTGAACTAAGGCTCTGTGCAGTTGCAGTGTCTTCTCAACACTAGTCACGTAACTTCTGGCCTAGATTCATCTAGGCACTATTTGTTGGTGCGGTGGATTTACTCTCCACCCATTAGCATCACCATACAGTCTGGTCTGCTTGTTTACTTTAGAAATTCTGCTGGGTCATGCACTCACCAGGAATATAGTTTGCATAAGGGTCCAAAAGAGAGGAACGTCCTTAAATGCACCATGATCTATCCCTGGACAGAGAGCTCACAGGCATGGAAAAGAACCACACTCCCTGAGTCTGGGTTACACCGTGTTCTTTTCGACCCTCTCTCTGTTCTACCAGCCTTCCCACTCATGATGCAGGCACAGGACTGAAGCTGACCCTGAGCAGGCAGTGCTGGGGTCCAAGCAGAGACCCTGAAGCAAGAGCTGCTGCCTGAAGTCGGCCAGCGGCCGGCCCCACAACCACTGTCTTATGGCATTTCCTAACCAGAGCACAAAGTGGGCTGGACGAGCCACGAGCAGACAGTTTAGGAATGATCTCGCTGTCCATCTAGAGATGACAAGATCTGTAATTTAGGTCATCTTTTTCAGTCTATAAACAGACACTTTTTTTGTTTGAGCCTATTTATCTAAGTATATCTCGAAGGTCATACTGACGTGTCTATATTTAACATGTCTGCTGGACTGTTCATGTTTCTCGTGTTACCTGTTTATTCGTTTTCTGTCTTCAGTACATCTGAGCTGGACACTCTTAAGGTGACACCCATTCCTTTTTTTGAAGGGAGGTCTCTTTTCAGGCTATTGTATGAAGGAGTCACACTAGTCCAAGTTAAAAAGCCAGGACCCCAATGGTTACATTATACCAGTTGTGACTGTTTGAAACTTGTGACAAGGGACAGAAGGAAAATTCTCCCCATTGCAGGGAAATCCTCAGTAAGCCACAAGCACTTAAAACCCATGATCCTTCAGCTGACTGTCTTTGATCAGTCCAGCCTCTGCCAGAAACTGGTGTGTCTTGTGCTGGTCACCTTGAAGCTGAATTACTGCTCCATATGCTGGACACTCAATTGCTGTACCACTGCAAGCAATTTTTTTTTCTTTTTTGTTTGTTCTAATCGGTTATACAAGACAGTAGAATGCGTTTTGACACTTTGTACACAAATGGAGCATAATTTCTCATTCCTCTGGCTGTACATGGTGCAGAGTCACTCCAGTAGTGTAATCATACATGTATATAGGGTAATAATGTCTCTCATTCTACCATCCTTCCCATATCCACTGCCCCACCTCTCCCCTCATTCCCCTCTGGACAATCCAAAGTTCCTTCATTCTTCCCTACCCTTCCCCCTACTATGGATCAGTCACCACTTATCAGAAAAAAAAACATTTGGCCTTTGTTTTTTGGGAAGTGGCACTTAGCATGATATTCTCTAGTTTCATCCATTTACCTGCAAATACCATAATTTTATTCTTCTTTAAGGTTGAGTAATATTCCATTGTGTACATGTACCACATTTTTCTTTATTCAATCATCTGTTGAAGGGCATCTAGGTTGATTCCACAGTTTAGCTATTGTGAATTGAGCTGCCATAAACATTGATGTGGCTGCATCACTGTAGCATACTGATTTTAAGTCCTTTGGGTATAAAGTGAGGAGTGGGAAAGCAGGGTCAAATTCTGGTTCCATTCTGCAAATTTCTTCCTGAACACCTTCACTAGTTTCTTTTTACAGTAACTGTCAGCCACCCGTTGGACAGTGGTAAGGATCTTCCTGCCATCTCTCTCTTGAATTCTTATTGGATATAATCCTCAGAGCCAGCAGGAAGAAGGACATACGATAGGATGGAATTCCTCTTACTCGTAGGAAAGGCCTGCAGGAAAAGTCAGGCAGGGGACCGAGCTCAGGGGCTCAAGGGAGGCTGCAGAGTCCTCGTTTGGCTCAGCATCTGCGGCCTCCCATCTCCTTGCTGCCTTCGGTAGTAGGACTGAATATTCATAAACAATACAGAAAACTAGCATAAGGTGGATAGAGGAAAACCACAGGATTCGCCCAGCTTTGAGACCATTTCACGTGACTCTAATCAAGTATTATAAATTTTAGTTATCTGACAAACACAGTCCTTTGTAAAGTTCTAACTCTATTATTTGATTTTCATAATCGAGTTATTTTGATCCTTTTCCTCCTAATATGACCGAATCCAGCCTGAAGACAGGAATCATGAGTTATTTTAACCGAGTCAGTTTAATGTCAGGGATAGACAGCTAGCTATAAAAGTTGTTGGCTACATTTTGAAGCACTCATAGAAAGAGCACTAAGCAACATAGACACAGCCAAGGGGGAAGTGTGGCCACCCTACCTGGCACTAAGGAGAAGCTGGAGGAGGGGCCCCAGGGAGCTGAAACCCAGCCTCCGAGCAGGGCGGGCTTGACTGATGACGGGGCTGCAGAGCTGGGACCCTTCAGTGCTGCACCTGGATTTCTGAGAGCGGCCGCTGCCTGTGTCTTGTATGCTGAGTCTATTTCTGGAATTCAGAAAATTGCAAACTGGGTTCCGCAGTGCCAGTCATTGCCTGCTGTCAACGGAGTGCTCACAGCAAGAGGAGCAAGCGCAATCCACCCAGGGAGAAGCCCCTTCCCTCCCTGACTGGGGTCTCCTTCAAACCTTCCTCTGCTCAGGACCAACAGGGGGCTCCTGGGCGCCATATCACCACCCTGGCACCAAGGTGGGCAGCGGCTCAGTAATGGGCAGAACGTTCCTGTAGAAGATGGTTGCACAATTGGAATGTTATGATCATTGAAAAACAGGTGTCCAGTTCTCACTCACTAAAGCTCCAACATGAACCATAGCCCCGAGGGCCAGTTTTTAGCTGCAGGTGTGATGAACTGGCACGCCACTCCAGGTGAGGTCCAAGAGGAGATCCCACGAGGAGTCCCATGTCTGTCTTTCCTCTCCTGAGTGGGAACCTGTCTTGAATTTTCAGCTAATGATCAATGAGTCATCCTCCTAAATATTTAATTTATAATGCATACTTCTTTCAGGCTTCTGAAAGGCTTACGCTGTGGCTCCTGCTGGTATACAATGATAAGGAAGCTCCAAGTCTGAGAGCTCTCCTAACTGCCCCCCAGTTCCTACAAATCTCTAAAAGGTAACTCTCAATTTCCATGTGAATTTTTATCTCTATCTCATGGACTATAAAACTTGGCTGTAAATTCATTTCTCAGTTCCATCCTCTACTGTAATATAACTGTGACTGAAAAAGAGCTCCACTCAGGGTATTGTTCAACTGGTTTGTTGGGCTATTTCTGAAGAGCAAAGTTCAGTTTCACTGTCTGGGGAATTGTACTAGTATCATTAATCACACATATTCAGCTTGAATTGTTTTTGAATATCGGAAAAAAATTCAAAACTATATCGAAGTTTTAATAATTAATCAGAAATATGCAATGTTAATGAAGCCAAATATACTTTGTATGACTTGTTATAATACAGTATAGTTATAGGAAAGCATACATCACACTATTTAAGTGAGACCAGAGCTGGGGAAAACCCACCACTCACTGAAGTAATATCCTCCCTATTTTAATATTTAAGCAGATTTTTATCATGTTATTGAAAGCAAAGTAAAACCACATACAGGATTAGCCACAGGGAGCTATTAATTAGATATTCTATTTGTTATAAAATACTATCAAAGTAATATTAATATAAATGATAATATTCTTTAATTTTATATATCTATTGACTGAGATAATAAAAACTTTTGCAATAAAAAATACGCAAGAATTATTTACCATACACAAGGAATATATTTATGAACTACATTCATGAAGAGTATGATTTTATTGTTGTTGTTTCTGTGGCTCTGGGGATTGAACACAATGGCTACAGTCTTGCCCATCCCCCTCCTTTTTTTTTTTCCATTTTGAGACAGGGTCTGGCTAAATTGCCCAGGCTGACCAAACTTTTGATCTTCCTATCTTTGCCTCCCAAGTAGTTGGGATTATAGGTGAGCACACTCTACCTGTAAGCATTGGTTTTTTTAATGTGATCTCTGAATACAATTATTGATTTCAGCACCAGATTGCAGATGGAGATATAATATTTGCAAATTTTGTCACAATTTCACTCATCTGGCTTAATCTTTGCATTTTCCTTCAATTTGCAAGTACCTATATATGTTATCTATTTAAACAGCATGTTCAACCACTATTTACAGAATAGATACAGGTTTATATAAAATGTCAAAATGCTTTTCCAAATAGGTAAACATGACCAAATTCATCAGATCATAATCACCAGCTAATCTACTTGATGAAATAACTGAGTCTTGGAAATATGTACAACTTCTCCCTTTTGTTTGTAATCTTTTAATTTTAATTAGCTTTTTTATTAGTATGATTGTCACTTCTAGGAACTGCTAAGAATTAATTTCTTCTGATTGCAGCAACAAAGTATAATTAGATTTCAGTTAAAAGACATAAATACAAAGATTGAGCCAGTAATAAAGAAATATTTATATTGGGTATTTTATCCAGTTGCCCCTGGGTATCTGTGGGGTAGGGGAGTTTGGTTCCAGGATCCATCATACAGCAGAATCTGTGGATGCTCAAGTGTCCACATGAAATATATGCATAGTATTTGCTTATAACCCACACATATCCTCCCATATACCTTAAGTCATCTCTAGATTACTTATCAGACATAGTACAATATCAAAGCTATATACATTGCTGCTACACTATTTTGCATAGGGAATAATGACAAGGAAAAGTCCATATACATTCAGTACACATGCAGTTTTTTTTTTTTTTTCTGAACATGTTTGATCCATGACTGGTTGAATCTGTGTATGCAAAGTCCACAGATACAGAGGACCAACTGTACTTCCTGTGCAATCAGGAATTACTTTGCCAACTGTATACGGCTGATGGAGTGCTGACTGCACAACTCTCGTGGCACCAAGAGTAGAGTGGGGTAGTCGGATGTCACGACTATGCAGTGGTCATTAAGCTCATCAAAGAATCCTTTTGAAAGTGCTTCTTTTTAATAATAACCAAGATTTAAAATGAGTCTGTGTGCCAGGTACACATTTTAAGCCTTAATTTAATCACCACAGTTTATGAGGAGGTTGTTATCACCTCCCATTGAATAGGAAGAAGATGAACTAAAAAGCTAAAGACATTTGTCTGTAATCACACAACTCACGGATGACACATTGCATTCTTCCCATTGAAGAACCTACAAGCAAGTTTTCCTTAGAACAGTTTTATTTCCACATAGTGACAAGGAAACATTGCTCAGGGTTAAAACTGCGTGAAAACCCAGAGTCTGCAGGTTTTATCAGAGCCCTAGGTCAGAGGCACAAACGTGGGGGTCCCAACAAATCAGCATCCAAGTGGAAGAAGTAATGGTGGAAAACGGGAAAAGAGCTTTAATGAGTACAGCTGTGCCAGGAGGACCAAGGGACCTGGGTCCCTAGCCCTGGTTTTGAGGGGCTGACCATGACTTTGAGGGTTTTATAGACAGGAAACGAGGGCAAAGGTGGGAGTCTGCGTGGTTGGAGGGGCTGCACACCTGACAGAGCAGGGGACCCTGTCACTGGTGAGCAAGTTGCGGTTGCCTGGGGCATAGTTTTGGCTTTTGTCACAAGATGTTTAACAGACCTGTTGTTCCTGGGGTGACAGGAGATAATGGATCAGGAGAACTCAGGAGGAGAAAAAAATATATCTAAGTCAGAGAGGCAAGAAGGATCCAGAACGGAGTCAGTCAGTGACTGGGCCTCCTTCCCCAGGAGGAAGATAACCTTTTGGTTCAAAGTGTGTGAGCCGCACAATAAGTCACGCGTCCCCAGAGGGCAGGGGACTCCCTCACGGTACTGCAGCCAACCTGAGGCGGGCTGGGCAGGCTCACTCTAGAGGGCTTTCCATTGAGATATCCCTTTAGCCTCCTCTCATTCCAAGGTCTAGTTCCTTCAACTGCCAGCTTCAGCCATCTGTCAGGTGTTGTTTATCATTAGCTCATGAAATTGTCACTACCCAGGGGTCTGAGGAGGTCCCTCCAAAGAGAGGGGGACCTCAGCACAGCCTGGGCAGGTTCTTGTCAATGACCATAAAAAGGGACCTCAGGATGTGTCCGGAGGTAAGGGACAAGCTAAGTTTTATTTAAGGACAGCAAAGGAGCACACACCCGAAGAAGGAGTGTGGGCAGCCCTCGCCTCTCAGAGAAGAGGAGTGGTGTCCGGGGTTGAACTCTCTAATTAGATATATAAAATCGTCCAGGGAAGAGATGTGCAGGTTCTCAGACAAGCTTTCTGAAGATCCAGTGCCAGGCTGGGCCTGGTGGTGCACACCTGTAACCCAGCGACTTGGGAGGCTGACAGGCCCAGACCAGCCTTGGCAACATAGCAAGACCCTCAATAATTTAGCAAGACCTTGTCTCAAAATAAAAAGGACTGGGGATGTAGCTTGGTGGCACCCCCAAATTCAATCTCCAGTAACAAAAGAAAGAAAGAAAAGAATTGAGTCCCATGAGAATCATTCTATGTTTTGGGTTCAGAGTGCTCCCCTATGGTCAAAGCAGTCAAGCCATAAATCACTTGTGGACACACCATGTAAGTCTTGGAATCTGGTGACATTTTAGTTAATAACGTGTTTTTGTTCTAGTTTATCTGTTACAAGCATACACTGAAGGTTTCATCTAATTAAAGGGCCAAATATGACTGGTCATACCCATAGATCTAGGTCTCCATCTACTAGGGGTCTCTCTCTTTTTTTTTTTCCTCTCACTTATCTCAAATTGAACTTGCTCCAGAAGCTAAATAAGCTTTGGAATATGCTCTATGTCAACCACTGTGCCCAGCACATTCCAGTATGTGTTGAAAAGAATAAATGTGAGAAGGAAAGCATATCACAATGACAAGAGAGAAATAATTTTCAGTTCACTTTAAGTTTGACCTAGAAACCCAGGTGTTTCAGAAACCCTGGTGTATGAGTACTGACCATCGAAGACAGAAGGTGCTGTGAGACCAAAGAGTGAGTCAGACAAATCCAGGGTTGCACAGAATGCTATTTATTAGAGACTCTAGGGCAGAAGCCTGCTTGGGAGGCAGCAGAACGGGAGGATTCCTGCACCCTTAGCTTATATGTCAAGCTGAACCAAGGTGGGTCGCTGCCAACCAGAATATACCTGGGCTATCTCAAAAACTATTAGCAGGTCAAACACCAGTGAAGAAGCAGTCCAGGTATGGCACAGAATGCCCAGCTGACTGTCTTAATGACTTTGTTTATCCTACAGAATTTGTGATGTATGCCAGGGTCACCTGGCAGGTAAAATGGGAATTACGACCAAGAGGGCTCTAGTGGTCGAGCTGATCCCTACACAAGGCTACAGAGATGTATGATGCATGGTATACCTGCAGGCAAGTGACAGGGAGAAGGGACACTTCATCTCTCATGCATGGTTGCTGCTCATCTCCTTTTGGTCATCTGCTCATTGTCCTGCTGGGAGCCCCCAGACAGAGGTTCCACTCCCATCTCTCTTTACCCACCCACTCCCAGGCCCGCTCCCTTCTGGTAGTTCTACTCTGACTAATGTAACAAATGCCATACTGCGTGGAAACTTACTGCTCATAGTTTTAGAGGCTGGAGGTCCCAGATCAAGTTGCCAGCCACGTTGGTGTCTGGTGGGGACTGTCTTGTCCACAGCCACCTTCTCAATGCACCCCCACAGGGTGGAGAAAGTGAGTTCTCTGGGGTCTCCTCTAACTGTGTCAGATCAGGACTCCAGCCCGATGACCCCATTTCTCCTGAATTACTTCTTACCCCAAATACTGGGTGTTAGAGCTCCAAAATAGGACTCCTGTGGGGGACACAATTCAGGGCATAGCAAAAAGTTAAAACACAATTCTAATCACTGATAGCTGTAAAATACTGCGGAGCTGTCTGGGGGTAGCAACGGTCACCATGAGGGTTGGAGCAGACTGCTCCAAGGCTTGTGACTATAGGACCCTTAAATTTTAGAACTAAAGACCTTCGGAAGTTGTCTAATTCAATGCCTTGTCCGTTTTACAAGAAGTAACTCCTTAATCTCGTAGAGGTAGTGGCAGAGTAGAAACCAGGTCCTCATCCTTATTAATGGTTCCCAAACGTTGGTCCATAGACTCAGTGCGTAGAGTTGCTATTCTACAGCAGAGCACCAAAGAAGATAAGTGTGTTTGCTTCTTTTGACTTACTTCTCCCATTCTCTCCTTCTTCTTCCCGTATCTCCTTCCTAAATAACATAAAATCAAGATCCCCCATTCCCTTCCCATTGGAGAATGTCTGGTTACACACCGGCATGTGCCATGGCCATCATTATTTTTAATTAAAGCCAATACCAGGTCAGAGGGGAAAGTCAGGGGATGCAAACATCCCAGTGCCTGGTAGTAGCATCTTTCCTTGACGTCAAGTCATCAGAGAGCAGCTGAACCTGTGGTGTCTTCCAGGCCACCAGGCAGGTTTCATGCCTGAGGAAGCAGGATCTGTGGGGGAGGCAAAGTTTTGCCTCTCTTAGGGTGGTAGGCTTGACCCCAGAATTCAATACACACAAAACAGATTACCAGGAAAAAAAGCAGGCACGTTGAGTTCATGTAAGTTTTATGTGACACCAGAGCCCTCATAAGGAAATGAAGACTCAAGGAGGTGGTTAGTCAAACACACACACCGGGTCGGATGAGGAGGTCACCAGCAGGCAGAAGGGTTTGAGGTAAGGTAGGTGACTGGGTGGAGAAGTGACTAGAATGATAAGGCTTAACTTCCTGTCTTCCATAATGAGAATGTTCCTTCTTCTGGCACAGGAGGGCACCTCTATTTGACAGTTTTCTCTCCCACTTTCAGGAAAAAAGAGGAGCAGTGAGGGGCCCCTTACTGCACCTTGTGTTTTTGAAGTGAAATTGTCTCAAAATAATCCTGACGCCAAAATAGCGTTATTTGCTAATTTTGGCACATTTTGGCTGCTGTGTTTTGAACTACTTCAAGTCAGTTCTGCTACATCTAAGGTAGGTTGGAGAGTTCCAAATGTTCCTTTCCTACCCTCCATGGCAATCATTTGCAGATTGAAAAATAAATTTTATTATTCACTGTTGCCATCTGTGCCAACGTTCCTTTCAGTCAGAAGTACATCCACTTATCAAAAAGAGTAGATTAATGAAGTTGAAAGATCTATTTCAAGATCCAGCTTGGCTGGCCATGGTGGCCATGCTTTGAATCCCAGAGACTGCGTAGGCTAAGATCCGAGGATTGCAAATTTGAGGCCAGCTTCAGCAAATTAGCAAGGCCCTAAGCAACTTAGTGAGACTCTGTCTTAAAATAAAAAGGGCTGGAGGTGGAGCTCAGTAGTAAAGCACCCCTAGGTTCAATCCCCAGTGCCAAAATTAATTAACTAAAAATTTAAAAGGTCTGAGTCACCTTTGGGCTGGGAAATTACATCTCTGCACCTCCATATCTATTTGTAGATGGAAAGGATGGGAATGCACCTTATTTCCCAGCATTATGAAAATCAAAAGAACGATGCATGAGAAAATTCTGCCTGGCAAATGTATTGCTTTAGTATGTATCAATGTATCTTTCAGGAAGGAAAACTAAAGTGTTTAAAATAGACCGGCAATGGGAACAAGTCAAAACGGTTTTGTTGATAATCTGTTTGTGAAGTATACTAATTTCCAATTCTTAGAACTGATCATGGAAAAAGATAAGCAAAACATGATAAACTGACTCTGAATAGATTCATTCTCATTTTTTCAAATATAGGTCAACAGTAGTACCTTCTTAGATGCGTTTGAATTTCACAAAGATTTTGCAAAATAAGTTCAGGAAGAATTGTATTGTTTTTGAAAATGTGATGAATTTTTTTTCTTTACAAGTATCATATTTTTTGGTTTTAAAAACATCACAGACCTGGGCATCATGGTGCACACCTGTAATCCTAGCAACTCAGGAGACTAAGGTAGGAGAATCCAAAGTTTGAGGCCAATTAGTGAAACCCTGACCCAAAATAAAAATATCCAAAAGGTCTGGGGGTGTAGTTCAGTGGCAGAGTGCTGGCCTAGCATGTGTAGTTCCTGGGTTTGATTCCAGAATCACAGGGGAAAAAAATAAATTATAGAAAATAAGTCAAGTTTGGAAAAAAAATGACTGTAAGATTTTAGAAACTCTGAGTAATTATGTATTAAGTAACATTTAAATTCTTTCTGGGACACGTCCGCAGTTCATTCTGTGTCACCTTACATTAAAAACCTGAAGCCAGTCACGGTCACTAAAATTCTGTGGCTATTTTCAGATAAAAGCTTTTCATGGATTCTTCACATTTCTTTGCTCTGAGAACTAAGGCAATGAACAAATGTGGCTCTTAATTGAAAAGTTGCCTCTTGAAACAGTATTGAACTCAATTGCAATTAAGTATTTGTGGTGGGGTAACGATCTTTTTAAGTTTCCAAGATCCTATTTGTTTCATTAAACTAGGTTTTCCACTTGGAAGTATTTATCAGTTTGGGCAAGAATTCTATTGTGCCCACATGTTTATTTTACTGCAGAAAACACATCTTTCACTTGGAAATTGACAAAACCTTTTTTGATAGAACAAGATAAATTTGATAATAAGTGTTTAAAATAAAGGAAGTTCAGTATGTTAAGGTATATACGTAGGTATGTTCCATAATAAGAATTAATTACTGTATATTTTATTGGCCTATCCTTATTTTCTCTTCTCTGAGACCTTGAACTATAGTAACAAGCTAATAAGAAATATCACATGTGTATAAAATATACATACCTGTTTATATACTTTCAATGCTAGTCTCTATTTAAAATATTAATATTATCTTTTACCAGATAAAAAAATTGCATAAGTATTGTAGCAGATCCTGTTGGGAACCACCTTGTCCATTCACATCCCTGCTGCCTGCAGTTGGGTTATAACCCATCATCAAGGAGAGGAGCCCTCCTCAGTCCTGGTGGGCTGGGGTTGAACTCAGTCACCAGTGGAATGGTGGAATGCTGGTGAGCCAGCACAGCCCAGAGCCAGGAGGTGGAATGGAGACAGCACTGATTCTAAAAATAGGACAGGGGAAGGAATGTGCTCTGCACTGTCCTCCTGTCCTCCAGGTGACAGCCACTAGCAGCCGCAGGGAGGAAGAAGCAGTGGCCGACATGTTTTCAGGAAGACAGGTCAGCAAGATCCAACCTCCTTCATTGTCTTGAGCCTCTGATTTAATGACCCAGGGAACCAGCCTCCTGAAGACTATTTGTTATGTCAGAGTCTCCCCTTATCTTTTGAGATGGACATTCTGTTATTTTCAATCAAAAGCATCGTGGCTGATACCTGACTCAGTCAACAATTAACTCACTAGTGCTTGGTCAGCTTTATTGATCAATCATTACCTTGTTCTGGTCCTAGCTCTTACTGAACAGCAAATTACCAGTGTGTGTGTGTGTGTGTGTGTGTGTGTGTGTGTGTGTGTGTGTTCCCAAACCAAGACTCTTCACCATCATGTAGGTAAGTAGAAGTAGAAATAGGGCTTCCCTTCTCCAGCCTGCCAGGTATCCCCTCCAAACTGCTCTAGTGCTCCCTGCAGGTAACTTAGATACCTGCAGTGCCACTGGCAACCCCCTCCTCCCAGGGAAGGGAAAGTGGCCCGGTCTGCATCCGGGCTCAGAGGGGAGACTCTCCCCACGCCTGCTGACTGCCTTTCCCAGGTGGCTGCCGCGGGATCCCTGGGTTCATCTTGGCCTCCTTTCAGCGGGAAATCCTGGTGGGGGAGGGAGGCTAGCATCTGAGTGATGATGAACTTGCCATCTGCCCTGTGTAAATGAAACGGCCACTCCGTCTTCTTTCCCTGGGGGGACTGCAGTGATGATTCTTTTAACCTGATGGACTGGGTCACTGAACTTTGAACTTCATCTCAATGGTCGAAAAGCCACGGAATGGCTTTGAACAGTTACCTGGGTACAGAGAAGAACTGATTCCCAGGGCTCTGTATTTCCGCACCCAGTGGTTCCCCTCCTTTGCCTGACTGGTCCCCTCAGGCCTCTGGGTCTGGGACTCCTGGTACAGATGGAAGCAGGGCTGTCAGTCCAACCAGGGTCAGAGGCTGTGGCCTCAGGGCCTCAAAACTCCAGCGGTGGGTGACCCGGCAAAATCACTTCCCGTCTTTCTGCCACAATCCCCGGTGAGGCCTGGGGGGGATGAAAGTCCAGGCAGAGGAAGGAGGCCAAGCCAGGATTTCTCTATTCCCATTTTTAACTAAAAAAAAAAGGACAAAAGTTGGTTAAGAGAAAGGTAAAAGGCCTGGGATGGGGCTGGGTGGCAGAGCGCTTGCCTCCTATGCATCAGGCCCTGGGTTCAATCTCCAGTCCCTCAAGAGAAAAGGAGGAAAAAGAAAGGTAAAACCCAGCAGCAGCAATGTGAACAGCAGGAGTCGTGTTAATAAGCGAGCCCTGGAGAGGCCCACAGTCAGCGGGTGTCTATGCAGACGTCCCAGTTGCAGAGAACTGTGTGCTGAGACAGGGCCTCCTGGCTTCTGTGTGTGTCTGGGTGGCAGTAACAGGGACCTTTGGGAGGACGTCCTGACTGGTGGGGAACTAGGAGGACTGGCCCTCCTGCCTAGGGCAGTCCCCTGGGCTTGGTGTGAGACTGGAGCCCACCTGACTCCCAGGATATCTGCACCAGGGCACAGCACACACCACCTGCTCTCTCCAGGTGCAGGGATCCCATGGGAAGCCTATTCAGCAAGATCTAAAAGTAGAACCCTTTGGCCATCTTAAATGACACCAACTTGTGAATTCCTAGGAAACAAAATCAAATCTGAGATAAATGAGTGAAGGTATTTGGCAATGAAACCCTTACAGCTGTTCTAGCCATTTTCCACAACCTTACTCCCATCAGAGTAAACAACAAATCATTCTTTATTTATTATAGCTTTATTCAGTTGTTTGAACAACAAGTATATCATGGCTCAATGATAAGATTTTATAATGTGGAAAAAGTGACTGGGCACCCTGCATGCTTTTCTAAGGTGTGTCTCTGTCAGTAAAGCCCAGCCAGGGTGTGGTGGAGACCAGAGTCGGCATGAAGTTACAGGTTTATCAAAACAAAAGCTTCACAGGACATCTCACTGCAGACAATGGAAAACCCACACAGCGCTCTGTGGCTTGGGCTGGTATTTAGACTGAGCCAGAAACAGCCACCAACAACAAATAGTCTATTGAGAATTTGGGGGTCATTCTTTTTTTTAAAGGCATTTCCCCCGCTGTTGAACAATGATATATGACTTTATACAGATTCGTAGGGCACTACCATACAAGGAACAGCACTGGCAGGGCTTGAGGGAAAATGGAATTCCAAACACCCCATTGCTGGGATTTGGGTGAACACTGATAACCAACAGTGAACTGAACAAATGACATTGTTTGCTAATTTGGGCAAACAGGAAAACTTAATGGAAATCTGGCTCTCGGCTGTGAGGGAAACTGCCCTCTTTGATTTTTGTCAGATCCAGAAATGAAAGCTCCACACTTGATTTAAAACTGTGCTTACAGATAAAATGCTTGGCACTTTATTTCTGTCTTTACTTAAAATTATTTCTCTTAAAATTTGTTTACACTGGTGCAGAAGGCGGAGAGCAACAGTGTGTTCTCTTCTCTTCACCCTAATAAAGAAACCCCCAAAGAAAGAAGACTATCATAGAAACTTCTAAAAATGTTTGAAGGGGAAAAGTGGCATTTTTTGAGTAGCGGTGGAATGTTTTCTTGATGGGTGGAAATAGTAACAGTAGACACTTGGAAATATAATACTGATTTTTTTTTTAATTTAATGGGAAAAATACGCTTAACCATATTGCAGTTTATCTGCAGAAAAAATCTGTGCATGGAAAAGTAAAATGTGTTGCTAATGTGCAGAATCATCATAATCAGACAAAAACTCAAGAAAACTTTATTTATATGGGTAATAGAAGTATTAGAAAAATATGAGGTACAGTAATACTTTTAAGTCATTGTGTTTAAGGTGTTTAGACAATGAGTCATTTTTTGTTTTGTGAACATTCTGCAATATGTGTGGGTCAAAAAGAAACAATATGTTTCAATGGTTTTACATTTGTATTTTTGAAGAAAGTGATGCATTTAAGAAAACACCAATTATTGAACTCACAGCCATAGTGCATCATATGTAGTCCAGTTGCTTAGTGATCGCAGGTAAATTGTTGACATAATTATCAATATCTATGGGATGTTCATAGTTCTCTGACATTTTTATGTCAAAAATGTTTCAAATGAAGAAAAAAATCAAGCTTACTGTTTTCTTTGTGTAGTAACCACCTTCCTACACCCTAGAAGGAAGACTCCTGCAGAATACTTTCCATTTGGCCATATCGTCATTACTATTATTTTAATTCCAAGATTCTGATGAGAGGCAAATGAAGAAATAGTGGCTGGTGGTTCCAAGTCTAGTTCCATGGAAATTACAATGGAAGCTGTTTTTGAAAATCATTATAGAGTTAAATATGCTCATAGAGAGGAAAAGTAGAGAGTGGTAAAAATGAAAAGTTAGGCGTCCCACTGGGTTTGCTAGGGCATACCTGTAATCCCAGCCACCCGGAGGCTGAGACAGGCAGATTGTAAACTCAAGGGTAGCCTAGGCAATTTAGCAAGGCCTGCAGCAATTTAGTGAGACCTATCTCAAAAGAAAATTTTAAAAAGGGTTTGGATTGTGACTAGTGAGAGCACCTGCCTATCATGTGTGAGATGGTGGGTTCAATCATGTGTGGCAAAAAAAGAAGAAAAAAATAGAGGTTCCCTGTTTCTTTTCTTCTCCTTACAAACCATTTCCTAGAGATAAGCTTTGTTAACAGTCCAGAGCTTCTATCCCTGACTTCTATGTGCCCATATGAACTATTAAACAAAATATTTCAACAAATTAAGGTGAATGATTATTTTAAGTCTGATTTCTGTTGCTATAATAGGCTACTTGAGACTGGATAAGTTATAAAGGAAAGATTTTTATTTTGCTCACAGTTCTTAAGGCTAGAAGTCCAGGATTGAGCCCCTGTATGTGCTTGCTTTTGGTGATGGTCTGGGGCCCACTCTGCGCATGGCAGGAAAGCAAGCAAAGAGACACCAGAGGTAACCTTGCTTTACTGGAACCTGCTATCACATAGTAATCCAGCCCTGCCAGAGAACTCACTCTAGGAAGGCATTAATCCACTGGTGGGGGCGGAACCAACGGCCCCCAGGAGGCCGGCTTCCCAGCACTGTGGAGTTGAGGAATTCGACCTCAGCACAGAACCTGTTCAGACCTCAGCACTGATCTAATTGACTTTCACTAGTGATTCACGAGTTGGGCATCAGCCTGTCTATGAAACAGAAGGTGCTCCGATAAACTAAGCAGAAAATTTGGCTTTTGGGGAAGAAAAATTATGGAGAAAGAAGAAACTGGGAACAAAAACCAGATTGGTTATTTCAAAGTTACTTTCCTTACAGGGCTGAAGCAGAGGGAACTACCTTACCATGCCAGATCAGGGTGGCGGGTCCCCTTTGGATTGGTTGCTGTGAATCTTCCGTTTTGGAAAACTAGCCCTAAGTTCAGCTTCATTGTGTGCACACAGCATGGGGGACTCCATCTTGACTTGGTCTGGCACACTTCCTCCCTGATAACAGAAGGTCTTCATTATAAACACTGTCCCCAGCCTCCAGAGAGACTCCATTCTTGTTGGGTCCTGTCTATTGGGGTCTGGTACAGGAGATCAACCCAAAGCAATAGCCTCCCATCAATTGAATTTAATGTAGCAGGAGGGAGGTATGTAGAGGTAGAAAGTACGAATATTATTATTATTATTATTATTATTATTATTATCATCATTGACCCTGGGAATGGAGCCCAGGCACGCTTTAGCACTGTGCAACATCCCCGGCCCTTTTTATTTTGAGACAGGGTCTTCCTAAGTTGTTTAGAGCCTCACTAAGTTGCTGAGGCTGGTCTTGAAATCACACTCCTCCTGCCTCAGCCTCCTGAGTTGCTGGGATTCTAGGTGTATGCCATCATGTCTGGCTAAATGCATATTATTTTATTTTCATTTTATTTATTTATTCTTCTGGTGTTGGGGATCAAACTGCACTCTACCACTAAGGCACATCCCCAGCCCCTACACATACTATTTTAATCACTTGAGTCATACTAGGCATATCACTGGTCTGGAACTTTAGTTATTTATTTATCTTTGTGAAACTGAGGATTGAACCCAGGGATCCTTTATCACTGTCCTTTTATTTTTGAGACATGGTCTCCGCTAAGTTGCTGAAGGTCTTGATAAAGTGCTGAAGCTGACCTTGAACTTGTGATCCTCCTGCCTCAGCCTCTCAAATCACTGTGATTACAAGCATGTGCCCCTGAGCCTAGAACGATTCTGTAAATTAAAACAAACAAACAACAAACAACTTTGTTTCCTCGTTTAATCTGTGGCAAAGACATTGAGTAAATCAATCTAGAGGGGCTCTGGACTGGAGATTCCTGGCACGGCCAACAGCTAATCAGGCAGGATCTCAGCAGGAAATAGATGGCACACTTTCTTTCCCCCACACCGAGAAGTGGGGATAACTGGAAGTCTTTGTCATAAGCATCATGCCCCAATTTCATTCCCAGCTACACCAGCAGCCACAGATTCCTTTCTGAGGAAACTCACCATCAAAAATAAAAAACCCCCAAACCCAGCATAAAGATAGATGCCTGTCACAATGTCCCTACATGATACTCACAAGACCACTGCACTGCCTAAGCACAGAGCTTCCAAATTAGCCTTCCAGAGCCTGGTTTAAAAATAGGAACAGCCCATGAGGAATCACACTGAACGTTTGAAGAAACCCAGCCTTGAATAAGCCAAACAAAGGAACTGAAGAAAGAGACTCACAGGGACAGAAAGCTTGGCAAGTAAGGAAAGAGAGGGATTTACTGGTATTCTCAAAGTTATTAGAACAAAAACTCATCTGGGAGTTCATATTATGGTAGCAGAAATAAGCAGGTAAAGTTGAGAATATCACTCAGAGGATATAGAAATGAAGTCAGATTGGAGATTTTGAAAAGGGAGGAGTTCCAGAAACAGGGAAACAGAAAACAGAGGGAGCAGTGACCTAACAACACCAGGTTCCATATGGGGCACCCCACAGCGCACCAGACCAGGAAGGACCAACACAGAGATCTTGGTGAAATTCCAAAACAGGGATGAGAAGGCCCCAAACGTCCAGTGTTTCCAGAAGGGAAATCGCTCTGAACAGCTTGAAGACAGCCAGGCGAAGCCCCCACATTCCGAGGACAAGTTACTTCCAACCTAGAAAGGAAAACCCAGCTGAACCGCGACTGGGGATGGAGGGAAGCTGAGTGCTCTCTCTCCCGGAATCCAGGCTCCCATTGCCACACGTCTGTAATTATGGAAATGGGTGTGATTCAGGACTCCCCGGGGGCTGAGAACAGGGCAGGATCCTGTCTGTCTCAGAAGCTGAGCTATTTGGAGATGGACCCTGTGCTGGCAGGTCTGAAGTTCACGGATGTTACCTTAAGTATGGAAGAGAGAACACTTGTGCCCTCCTGCGTTCCATTTCTATTTTCTCCCTGGTGACTCAGTGGAGTGTCAGCATTACAATTTCCTATGTAATGCTGTCTCATTACCTGGAGCAACCCTGAAGGAGCAGGGGAGGTGGAGGGTGGAGTGCTTCTTCACAGGCACAGCACCAGGCCATATGCACTCAGAAAGATGGGCACTTGGCAGCGGAGTGGACAATAGCTTCCAAAGACCAGCTGCAGAGTGAGTGGATTCTCTAAATCTGCTATAAAATTTTAACTTGATTATGTATATTTATTCAACTCTTTTTGGGTCACAGAATCATTCTAAATGGTAGCAAAAATGTACATAGAAATGTTAATGGGAGCAGCCTGCAGCAGGGCCCCGGAGATCCAGGCCAACTGATTCGCGTGGCCTGCCCTGCGGCTACAGAAGGCGTGGCGCCTCAGTGAAGCCATTAATTGGCAAGCAGGGAGGTTAGGGAAGGCCATTAGGTGGAATCCCACCAGCCAAGCCCACACGGACCCTTAGGCCGAGCACGGGTTCTCAGAAGGGGAAGGAAGCGGTACAGTCCCATCCCCCACAGCGGACACTCCACCGAGGCAGTCAGCGGCCACCATCCGGGAAAGCTGAAGGATACACCGCCACTCTCCTTCAGAGTGCGACATCAAAACAGGTCGGTGTCATTCAGCTCACCCCCCAGACAGCGGGAATTCGCATAAAATCTCTCCTAGGCTTGCCGGGAGAGGGAGTATCAAGCTGAGCCTTCATACAGACTAGGGGGAAACCAGAGACACCTGACCTCCAACCCCTCCTCCCAGTAGCAGCCAAAAGGAAACCTGGCTAGCCAGCGCTGGGGGAGGGGCAAGCAGAAAAAATCAAAGTGATAGAGTGCCAGGGATCCCAGCAGCCTGCAGCAGGGCCCCGGAGATCCAGGCCAACTGATTCGCGTGGCCTGCCCTGCGGCTACAGAAGGCGTGGCGCCTCAGTGAAGCCATTAATTGGCAAGCAGGGAGGTTAGGGAAGGCCATTAGGTGGAATCCCACCAGCCAAGCCCACACGGACCCTTGGGCCGAGCACGGGTTCTCAGAAGGGGAAGGAAGCGGTACAGTCCCATCCCCCACAGCGGACACTCCACCGAGGCAGTCAGCGGCCACCATCCGGGAAAGCTGAAGGATACACCGCCACTCTCCTTCAGAGTGCAACATCAAAACAGCAGACACTCCATCCAGGCAGTCAGCGGCCACCATCCGGGAAAGCTGAAGAATACACCACCACTCTCCAACAGCTTGCAACATCAAAACAGCCAGCAGCAGGACCCCGGAGATCCAGGCCAACTGATTCGAGCGGCCTGCCCCGCAGCTACAGAAGGCGTGGCGCCTCAGAGAAGCCATTAATTAGCAAGCAGGGAGGTTAGGGACTGCCATTAGGTGGAATCCCGCCAGCCAAGCCCACCGCCCACGCCCGGAACAGGCCCAGCGACCTGCCAGCATTGTAGTCACGACACCCCAATTGGAATAGGGACAGAGCAGAGCCGCCTTCCACTCCCGGAACAGGCCCAGAGAGCCGCCAGCGTGGTAGACACGTCACCCCAATTGGAGTAGGGGCACAGCCGCCGCCCGCACCTGCAAGGGAGACTTTTCAAGTATACAAGAGCAACATAAATAAATAGGGGGTAAATTTCAAAACACAACAGTTGCACCAAGCAGAAAGAAACACGAGCAGTATGAAAAGACAAGGAAAGAAAGGACCACAAGCAATGCAGGTCAACTCAACTTTAGAAGAGGTAATAGCTGCAACAGATGGAATATCAGATAAAGAGTTCAGGATATATATGCTTCAGATGATCTGGAGTCTCAAGGAAGACATGAGACAGCAAAATCAGACAATGAAAGATCACATTGACAAACAAATCCAGGAAGTAAAAGATCAATTTCACAGGGAGATAGAGGTAATAAAAAACAAACAAATTGAAATTCTAGAAATGCAGGAAACAATAAACCAACTTAAAAACTCAATTGAGAATACTACCAGCAGAGTAGATCACTTAGAAGAGAGAACATCAGACAATGAAGACAAAGTATTTCAACTGGAAAAGAACATAGACAGCTCAGCAAGTCTGCTAAGAAACCATGAGCAGAACATCCAAGAATTATGGGACAATATCAAAAGACCAAATTTAAGAGTCATTGGGATACAGGAAGGCACAGAGCTCCATTCCAAAGGAATAAACAGTCTATTCAGTGAAATAATACGAGAAAACTTCCCAGAATTGAAGATTGAGACAGAATCCCAAATCCTAGAAGCCTATAGGACGCCGAATGTGCAAAATCATAAGAGATCCACACCTAGACACATTATAATGAAGATGTCCAACATACAGAATAAGGAGAGAATTTTAAAAGCTGCAAGAGAAAGAAAGCAGATTACATTTAGGGGTAAACCAATCAGGATAACAGCTGATCTCTCAACACAGACTCTGAAAGCTAGAAGTTCCTGGAATCACATATTTCAAACACTGAAAGACAATGGGCTCCAACCAAGAATCGTGTATCCGGCGAAATTAAGCTTCAGGTTAGAAGATGAAATTAAAACCTTCCACAATAAACAAAAGTTAAAAGAATTCGCAGCTAGAAAACCATCTCTTCAAAAAATCCTTGGCAAAACATTACAGGAAGAGGAAATGGAAAACAACATTGAAAACCAACAATGGGAGGTAGGACAGTAAAGGGGGGAAAGTAGTCAAAGAGGATAACAAATCAGGTTTAGTAACATCAATAAACAAATATGGATAGAAGAACAAACCATATCTCAATAATAACCCTAAATATTAATGGCTTAAACTCACCAATTAAGAGACACAGGCTAGTAGAATGGATCAAAAAACAAGACCCAACAATATGCTGTCTACAGGAGATGCATTTGATAGGAAAAGATATACATAGACCGAAGGTGAAAGGTTGGGAAAAATCATATCACTCATATGGACCGCGGAAACAAGCAGGAGTGTCCATACTCATATCTAATAAAATAGATTTCAAGCCAAAGCTAATCAAAAGGGATATAGAAGGACACTTCATACTGCTCAAGGGAACCATACACCAACAAGACATAACAATCATAAATATATATGCCCCAAATAATGGTGCAGCTGTATTCATCAAGCAAACTCTTCTCAAGTTCAAGAGTCTAATAGACCACCATACAATAATCATGGGAGACTTCAACACACCTCTCTCACCACTGGACAGATCTTCCAAACAAAAGTTAAATAAGGAAACTATAGAACTCAATAACACAATTAACAACCTAGACTTAATTGACATATATAGACTATACCACCCAACATCAAGTAGCTACACTTTTTTCTCAGCAGCACATGGAACCTTCTCAAAAATAGACCATATACTATGTCACAGGGCAACTCTTAGACAATACAAAGGGGTAGAGATAATACCATGAATCCTGTCTGATCATAATGGAATGAAACTGAAAATCAATGATAAAAGAAGAAAGGAAAAATCAAGCATCACCTGGAGAATGAACAATAGGTTGCTGAGTGATCAATGGGTTTTAGAAGACATCAAGGAGGAAATTAAAAAATTCCTAGAGTTAAATGAAAACACAGACACAACATATCGGAATCTATGGGACACATTGAAAGCAGTTCTAAGAGGAAAATTCATTGCTTGGAGTTCATTCCTCAAAAAAAGAAAAAACCAACAAATAAATGATCTCATACTTCATCTCAAAATCCTAGAAAAAGAAGAGCAAAACAACAGCAAAAGAAGTAGAAGGCAAGAAATAATTAAAATCAGAGCTGAAATTAATGAAATTGAAACAAAAGAAACAATTGAAAAAATTGACAAAACTAAAAGCTGGTTCTTTGAAAAAATAAATAAAATTGACAGACCCTTAGCCATGCTAACGAAGAGAAGAAGAGAGAGAACCCAAATTACTAGCATACGGGATGAAAAAGGCAATATCACAACAGACACTTCAGAAATACAGAAGATAATCAGAAATTACTTTGAATCCTTATACTCCAATAAAATAGAAGATAGTGAAGGCATAGATAAATTCCTTGAGTCCTATGATCTGCCCAGATTGAGCCAGGAGGATATAGACAACCTAAACAGACCAATAACAATAGAGGAAATAGAAGAAACCATCAAAAGACTACCAACTAAGAAAAGCCCAGGACCGGATGGGTATACAGCAGTTTTACAAAACCTTTAAAGAGGAACTAACACCAATACTTTTCAAGCTATTTCAGGAAATAGAAAAAGAGGGAGAACTTCCAAATTCATTCTACGAGGCCAACATCACCCTGATTCCGAAACCAGACAAAGACACATCAAAGAAGGAAAACTACAGACCAATATCTCTAATGAACCTTGACGCAAAAATCCTCAATAAAATTCTGGCGAATCGGATTCAAATACATATCAAAAAAATTATACATCATGATCAAGTAGGATTCATCCCTGGGATGCAAGGCTGGTTTAATATACGGAAATCAATAAATGTTATTCACCACATCAATAGACTTAAAAATAAGAACCATATGATCATCTCAATAGATGCAGAAAAAGCATTCGACAAAGTACAGCATCGCTTTATGTTCAAAACGCTAGAAAAATTAGGGATAACAGGATCATACCTCAACATTGTAAAAGCAATCTATGATAAGCCACAGGCCAGCATCATTCTGAATGGAGAAAAATTGAAGGCATTCCCTCTAAGATCTGGTACAAGACAGGTATGCCCTCTCTCACCACTTCTGTTCAACATAGTCCTCGAAACACTGGCCAGAGCAATTAGACAGTCAAAAGAAATTAAAGGCATAAAAATAGGAAAAGAAGAACTTAAATTATCACTATTTGCAGATGATATGATTCTATACCTAGCAGACCCAAAAGGGTCTACAAAGAAGCTATTAGAGCTAATAAATGAATTCAGCAAAGTGGCAGGATATAAGATCAACACGCATAAATCAAAGGCATTCCTGTATATCAGCGACGAATCCTCTGAAACGGAAATGAGGACAACTACTCCATTCACAATATCCCCCCAAAAAATAAAATACTTGGGAATCAACCTAACAAAAGAGGTGAAAGATTTATACAATGAAAATTACAGAACCCTAAAGAAAGACATAGAAGAAGACCTTAGAAGATGGAAAAACATACCCTGCTCATGGATAGGCAGAACTAACATCATCAAAATGGCGATATTACCAAAAGTTCTCTATAAGTTTAATGCAATGCCAATCAAAATCCCAACAGCATATCTTGTAGAAATAGATAAAAGAATCATGAAATTCATATGGAATAATAAAAGACCCAGAATAGCAAAAACAATACTAAGCAGGAAGTGTGAATCAGGCGGTATAGCGATACCAGACTTCAAACTATACTACAGAGCAATAGTAACAAAAACAGCATGGTACTGGTACCAAAACAGGAGGGTGGACCAATGGTACAGAATAGAGGACACAGTAACCAATCCACAAAACTACAACTATCTTATTTTTGATAAAGGGGCTAAAAGCATGCAATGGAGGAAGGATAGCATCTTCAACAAATGGTGCTGGGAAAACTGGAAATCCATTTGCACCAAAATGAATCTGAATCCCTATCTCTCGCCGTACACAAAAGTTAACTCAAAATGGATCAAGGAGCTTGATATTAAATCAGAGACACGGCATCTGATAGAAGAAAAAGTTGGTTATGATCTACACGCTGTGGGATCGGGCTCCAAATTCCTCAATAGGACACCCATAGCGCTAGAGTTAACAAATAGAATCAACAAATGGGACTTACTCAAACTAAAAAGTTTTTTCTCAGCAAAAGAAACAATAAGAGAGATAAATAGGGAGCCTACATCCTGGGAACAAATCTTTACTCCACACACTTCAGATAGAGCCCTAATAACCAGAATATACAAAGAACTCAAAAAATTAGACAATAAGATAACAAATAACCCAATCAATAAATGGGCCAAGGACCTGAACAGACACTTCTCAGAGGAGGACATACAATCAATCAACAAGTACATGAAAAAATGCTCACCATCGCTAGCAGTCAGAGAAATGCAAATCAAAACTACCCTAAGATACCATCTCACTCCAGTAAGACTGGCAGCCATTAGGAAGTCAAACAACAATAAGTGCTGGAGAGGATGCGGGGAAAAGGGCACTCTTGTTCATTGCTGGTGGGACTGCAAATTGGTGCAGCCAATTTGGAAAGCAGTATGGAGATTTCTTGGAAAGCTGGGAATGGAACCACCATTTGACCCAGCTATTCCCCTTCTCGGTCTATTCCCTAAAGCCCTAACAAGAGCATGCTACAGGGACACTGCTACATCGATGTTCATAGCAGCTCAATTCACGATAGCAAGACTGTGGAACCAGCCTAGATGCCCTTCAATAGATGAATGGATAAAAAAAATGTGGCATTTATACACTATGGAGTATTACTCTGCATTAAAAAATGACAAAATCATAGAATTTGGAGGGAAATGGATGGCATTAGAGCAGATTATGCTAAGTGAAGCTAGTCAATCTTTAAAAAACAAATACCAAATGACTCCTTTGATATAAGGGGTGTAAACAAGGACAGGGTAGGGACGAAGAGCTTGAGAAGAATATTTACAGTAATCAGGGATGAGAGGTGGGAGGGAAAGGGAGTGAGAAGGGAAATTGCATGGAAATGGAAGGCGATCCTCAGGGTTATACAAAATGTCATATAAGAGGTAAGGAGGGGTAAGTCAAGAGAATACAAATGGAAGACATGATTTACAGTAGAAGGGGTAGAGAGAGAAAAGGGGAGGGGAGGGGAGGGGAGGGGGGATAGTAGACAATAGGACAGACAGCAGAATACATCAGACACTAGAAAGGCAATATGTCAATCAATGGAAGGGTAACTGATGTGATACAGCAATTTGTATACGGGGTAAAAGCGGGAGTTCATAATCCACTTGAATCAAACCATGTAATATGATGTATTAAGAACTATGTAATGTTATGAACGACCAATAAAAAAAAAAAAGAAATGTTAATGGCTTTTTTCCCCCTTGTACTGGGGATTGAACTGAGGGGCAATAGTATGAAAGGGATATAGAAATAAAGTTAGATTAGAGATTAGAGACCACGGAGCCACATCCCCAGCCTTATTTTGTATTTTGTTTAGAGACAGGGTCTCACTGAGTTGCTTAGTGCCTCACCATTACTGAGGCTGGCTCTGAACTCGAAATCCTCCTGCCTCACCCTCCTGAGCTGCTAGGATTACAGGTGTGCGCGCCTGGCTGTTAATGGCTTTTTTAAATGAGATTTTTTTAAAAAAAATATCTAAACCTATGCTGTTTAAAATCCTGCCTTCTTTTATCTCTAAAATATTTTCTTTCTTTCTTTTCTTTTTTTTTTCTTTAGACTTGTCACAGTTTAGCACATTCTGAATGCGGGCCCTTCTGACAATATTCTTTACAGTCTAGCTATCCTTCTAAATCCAGGCTTGATTAGATTTCTCTTTTCTTTTCCCTTGTTTTGTGTTCATTCTCCAAAACCTTCAAGTGCACAGGGCACATTCTCAACACCTACAGTGTGGAGGACTTTCCAGCCATGTGCGCATCAGAATCACCAACGATCATACTGAGGTAATTTGGACTTTTGAGAAGTTCCCATTCACTGCCATTTGTCAGCCAAAGCAAAGCAAAGAAATGATTAATAGATTGGCTTTTGCCAGGCTGTCACCTGATGCATACAACCTAGGAAGCTCCTAGTGGTCAGTGTACAAGGGTCTATAACTGACCTTCTGAGAAATATTCTTATTCTTCTGGCCTTCCTGCCTTCCTTCCTTCCTTCCTTCCTTCCTTCCTTCCTTCCTTCCTTCCTTCCTTCCTTCCTTCCTTCTTCCTTCCAGCTTAGGACCTACCCTCTATGATGGGGCTTCACAGGAGAATCACCCACTCAGCCTTTGAGGTCTGTCAGTGCCTGCCTCACACCTTAGAATGTCAGAATTGGAATCTCTGAGTGCTAAGGCTGCACGAGAATGCCAACCCCACTTTGTGAGTGAAGGAGCAATTCCCCAGGAGATAGGTGCTATTTGTTGTAAGTTCAGTTCTGCTGCATGTTAACCCTGCAACCACAGACAAGTTCCCTACTCAATAGTGTGTGGCTAATCATATGATCCCCAGAATCTAGAGGATCAGATTTGCTCAATAACTCTAGCACTCAACAAGCTATATGAACTGAACATGTTGCTTAACCTATCCTAAAGTCAGTGTTAATGACATTCTGTAACTCATTGAAGTGTTGGAAGGATTAAATGAAATAAGATAGGTTAGTGCCTGATTAAAAACTAAAAGAAAACACATGAGAGTTTCAAAGGTCATTGTTGTTAACTTACTTAACCTCTCTCTCTGACCATCATCTGGAAATGAGAACAGTAATGGAAACCACCTCACAGAATGGTTCCAAACATTAAAGGAAATGAAATATTCCCAATATTATACTTAACATATAGTGAACAGCTAAAAACTGTTTGCTGTTTCGATTTTCTTTTCTTTTCTTTCTTTCTTTATTTGGTACTGGGGATTGAACCCAGTGGCACTCAACCACTGAGCCACATCCCTGCCCCCGCCCCCTTTTTAATTTTTAACTTTGAGACAGGGTCTCACTGAGTTGTTTAGGGTCTCACTAAGTTGCTACAGCTGGCTTTGAATTCATAATCCTCCCAATATTACTAACAGGCATATGAAAAGCAGTAAAGCAATACCTGTCCACTCCACTATGTTGCTGTAACATCACATTAGTTCATGTAAGTGAAATGCACTGCTCTTAAAAAATACACTCTACAAGTGTAAGATATGTGTATATATGCTCTATCTACAAAACAGATGTAGAAATGTATGAGTCCAAATTCACCAATGTTTTCCTGTGGTAGATTGAATAATGACCCCTCGAAGGTTTATATTCTAATTCCCAAGTCTGTGAAAGTTACCTTCAAGATAAAACAGATTTTGCAGATGTGCTTAAATAAAGGGACTTGAGATGGGGGGACTGCCCTGGGTGATAAATCTACTTTGCTTGAAAGTGTTATTATAAGAGGGAGGCAGAAAGATCAGAGTGACCACTGCATCTATCCTAAAGAATTAAAAGTAGCATACTACAGTGATACATGCAGACCCACGTTTACAGCAGCACAATTCACAAGAGCCAGGTCATGGAACCAGCCTAGGTGCCTATCAACAGATCAATGGATCAAGAAAATGTGGTATTTATACACACACAATGGTGTTTTATTCGGTCATAAAGAAAAAAATGAAATTATGTCATTTACAGGAAAATGGGTGGAACTTGAAAGCATTAGGTTAAGCAAAATAAGCCAAACTCATGTGTGTGAGCTACTTAGAAAAAAGGAAAAAAAAAAAGATGGGGGAACTCATGAAAAGTGAAGGGAGATCAGGAGAGTAAAGGAAAGGAAGCGGGAGGAGGAAGGGAAAGTGGAAATACCGGGGAACAGTCTTGGCCACACTGTATTGTCCTACAGTGTGCATGTGTATGTCACCCTGAGTCTCCTGTGGGGGATAATTACAGTGCACCAGTAAAAACAGGAAAAAAAGATCAGAGTGAGCAGAAGATGTGGTGACGGAGCAAAAACCTGGACTGATGTGAGAATGGGGCCTTGAGCCAAGAAATGCCGGTGGCCCCTGCAAACTGAAAAGGCCAAGAAATGGCTGTCCCCCAAAACATCCAGAAGGGGCCAACGGGCCCGGCCTACACCTTTGATTTTACTTCCAAAGACTCATTTCAACTTCTGTTATCCAGAACGGTGAGAGGATAAATTTACTTTGCTTGAAGCCACTAAATCTGTGCAGCTCCTTACAGCAGGGAATAGGAGAGCCATGTACAGTTCCCTTGAAGTCAAGGAAAGTGAGAGGGAATGGAACATGGCCCCCCTGCTGACCGCTTTGGGGCCTGATGGGCTCCTGACCTTTAGTTACTAGAATTTATTTTTCTTCTGAGGTAGGGACATACATTAATTGAAAGTTTATTTAGTTTTTAGTTCTTCCAAGAACAAAGTAAGCTGAAAAATCTATTAAACGATTATCTGTCTAAGACTTAGTCTGTACAAAATGTTGTGTGTTCGTTGCTAGTTAGATGGTGAATGTTACAGTTTTACACAATGGAAAGTTGGAAAGACTCAAAGTGAAAATCAATATTGTTTCCTGGTATCTATAGATACAACTGTTCAAGATTATGTAAATAAAGCTGTTTATATTGTATAGATAAAGAAATTTGGTGAGGCCATTCCATTTAAGTAGTTACTTTCAAAATTACCAAAAACATTTTTGAAGATATTCATGGTAGTAAAGGAAGACATTGTAGTTAGCAGGCAATGACATAGTTTTGACTTTGTATGTGTGTGTATATAATGTTGTCAGATTCAGTATTTACTAAAATACAGAGCATACAGTTATATCTGAATTTCAAAGAACAATAAATATTTATATACATATAAGTATGTATACCTTAGTCAGGACATATTTAGAGTAAAGAAAAATAATTATCTGAAATTCAAATTTAATGGGGCCTCGTGTATTTTATCTAGCAATCCTAGTTGTATAGCTACTGGTAATACCAATACAAACAATCTCCACTTTTTATAAAAATCACAACAGAGGAGAGAACTGTAAAATAAAGATAATTTTAATCTTACTAAACATAAGCTTCTACTTAACCAGACATCACCATTTGAATTATCAGATACCACTGTACATTTGTCAATTAAAATGCAAATTTGGGCTATTTTTTTCCTGGTGAACATACTTCAGAGATGGATAAAACTCATGAATAACTGATTAATGGCAAAAAATGATATGTGGGTTTTAATGACACTGTTAGATACGTAAATCAGTGAAATTTGAAGCAGGAAAAGGAGCAAATGGTTGTATAATTATAAGATGTCTATGGATTATACAACAGCAAGGCATCTCCTTAGGGGAATTGGCACACAGGGCTATTTCTAGGAAGTATTGGGGCACACATAATCACATTATATGCTTCCTTCTCTTCCTAACCATCAATTTTGCCCAGCTGAAATCTAGTTAAGTAAATTTCCAAGGCTCCCTGGAGGAAAAAGAAAGGTCACAAAGAGGCAGAGGGAGAAGAGTTTCGTCTTTTGCTCTAGAAATCTGGAGAGAGTATAGTGCAAAGATGTCTATAAACCTTTTTATTTCTCCCTGCATTTCTCCAACAGTGGGTCCCTCTAAGACAAATGACTAATGCCATCTGTGTTCTAAGGACACTTTACACATGAAATCAAGAAACTGTAAAGCACAGCCAACAGTAATTTATAACTGAGATGTCAGAGCTCCAGTAGTTACAGATTTTAGGGAGCGAGAGATCAGTCATTTGATACTTGAAAATAATAAACTCCTCTTAGCTTTCAAGGATGTTCAAAAGAATCATCCCCAAGATGTTCCTACCCACCGGTTTAAGAAATGCACTTGCACTTGTGCTTTTTGATGTTGTCTCTTCTGTGTCCTAATACCCTGATCTTGAACACACCAAGCACGTGGCAACCCTTAGTCATAGCCCTTGATCTGGACTGTGCCTTTTTGAACCCAGCCATATTCCGTTCCTGCTTCCAATTTACACTAAGAGTATTGAGATTCTGGAACTGGTCCTCATTCCCAGTTTTTCATTACTCTTCTCCATAAACAGTAATTTTGTTCTGGTCTGTAACTCTATTAGATGTCAAGTGAATTATATGCAAGTTTTGTTCTTGGTAAACATATTAGAGTGTAATAACTTGTCTTGTAATTTTGATATATGGTTCATTGATTTTCAAGTTCAAAGATAACCATTTATGGTCTTAGGTTAATGCAAATAAAATGTACTTTCTTCCCTTTGGAGGAACAAATGTAAAAGTGTAATGATTTGAAGAGAAGCCAAAGTATAGAAAAAGAAAATCCCTACCTGTGGTTAAGAGCTGCAGTGAACCCGAGGTGACCACAGTGGCATCACGGTTCATCAGTCGCTCTTGTAGCTTGAATAAGTGTAAAATCAGGCTTAAAATAGACACAGCAGAACATGTTTTCCTTGAATGAAACTGACTTTTCTGTTACTCAAAAGAGTCGTTTTATTACATTTTGACATTGTTTTAACTTAAAATAAGTTCAACAGTGGTTTCTCTAACACACTCTCACGGGAGAGGGAGGTGACCAAGGAGCAAGACAGTGGCAGTGCTGATATATTGTCACCCAGGGAGACCAGCAGACAGAAAGACTGCTCCATTCTTCTCATGAAACTAATATTTTGTAAAAACCTATTCACACATTTTGCATTTGTTTTGACAAATTTTTCTGAAAGTATTTGCTTGGTTTTTCACATCAATGCTGTTGTTCCTCAAATACCTTTTGTCATTTTATCTTTTTTTTTTTTTTTTTTGGTTCCAGTGATTGAACCCAGGGACACTTAACCACTGAGCCACATCCTCAGGCCTTTTTATATTTTTTATCTTGAGACAGGGTCTCACTGGGTTACTAAGGGCCTCACTAAGGTGCTGAGACTGGCTTTGAACTTGTGCTCCTCCTGCTTCTATCTCCTCCTGCACTGAGGCACTGGGGTTACAGGTGTGTACCACCACACCTGGCTCATTTTATCTTCTTAAATTGCACATAAATAAACCATTTCTTTACTTCATTGCCTTTCAATACTACTTCCTGAAATCCCATTATTCAATGAGAGGATGTTGTATCTTTTTATAACAGGCATATTGATTTGGCAGTAACTAGCCCATTTTTTCTAGTAAACAACAATATATATGTGTATAGGAATATACCACCAAAATTACAATTTAACCTGAAACAATTTAACCTGAAACACATTGTCAGTATCCCTTTACTAACCCTTTCAGTTTTTAATATTATTTTTTATCAGATTTTTCCAATTATTTATTGCTAAGTTTTTGGGTTTTTTTTTTTTTTTTTGTACCAGGGATTAAACCCAGGGGTACTTAGCCACTGAGCCACATTCCTGGCCCTTTTAAAGTTTTATTTTCAGAAAGGGTCTCACTGAGTGGCTTAGGGCCTTGCTAAATTGTTGAGGCTGACTTTGAACTTGCAATCCTCCTGGTTTAGCCTTCCTATTGCTGGGATTACAGGTATGCGCCACCATGCCCAGCATTGCTAAATTTTTAAAACTTGAATTTGAAAGAACAGTGTGGTGAACACCTACCTTGCACGCATTACATTTTACCTCAATTTCAGTGCATATGTCCTAAAAAAGGATATTTTCCTATTTAATCATGATACCATTATCATAATTAGAAAAATCATTTTCTATTATCTAATACTCAAACATATTTTCAAATTTCCCCATTTTTTTGGCAAATTTTTACAGCTTAGTTTTATTTTAGGGTTTGTTTTCAAATTAAATGTAACATTTGTGCTAGCTGACAATCCTGTGCCAATTTTATATGTGAATATATACATATATATTCCATTTGTTTAGGGATAAAAGCTTAATTTGATTCAATTTATACACTTCTGGCCATTTTATAATTTATGTATATACTTCACATTGCATCCCATCAAGAGATACATGTCAGATTATTAATGACCATTTCATACAAGGTAGAAGGCAAAATCACACTATGGTGGGTACTTCCAAATGTTACAAATAGCAGGTATGGTGATTCTGCCATAACTCAACAGATGTTCTACTAAAAATCATCAGGCATGAAAAATTGCAGAATAAAAAACATAGGGCTTATGGGAGAAATTGGGTTAGAGGCACAACACATAGAAACCTTATCAATTACACATTTCAAAAAAAAAAAAACCCAAAACCAAAACCAAAAACAAACAATGACACTTATGGATTAAAAAATCATCCATACGGAAGTGCAAAACAGACTATGTTCAAATTGTTACCCAATATATTAATCACATTCAATCAACATGTTTCCTAAACCCTTATCACATTAAAACTGAATTGTTCTTCCAAAGACTAGGAATGGAACCACCTCACTCCTCCAGCTCCTTTGACTTTAATGCTTTAGGATAAGAATCAAGGAGTGGTATAGCTGGAGGAGTGAGGAGGGAAAGGAAAAGGGAAATACTGGGGAATGATATTGATCAAATTATATTTTACTATCGTGTGCATATACAAATATATAACAATGAATCCCACTATTGTATATAATCATAATGCACCAATAAAAAAAAAACATGGAAAAAAAGAAAAAAAAAGTGCAAAAAATTCCCCTGAGTTATGGGTTCAGAAAGATATAGCAGAATGTAATCTGTGGGTTAGTGCTTTGACACCATACGAATATCCTGTTTCTCACTGACACTTACTGGTTTTAACATCCATTGGTTGTCCTGGCAGGAGTCAATTATTTCAAAGGCAGTTGCAAATAATAACGTTTTAATTCCATCAATCAATCCTTCTTCATTTGGAGATGAACATTGATCTGCATAGAGAGCTTTCCTCTTCCATACAGAGGAATGTCTCACTGATTTCCTTTGGACTATGCGCATGTATTCTTCTATGAATGGCCTTCCAGTGTCTAAAAGCCCTGATATTGGATTCCATCAGCTCTCCTGTCTCCCAATTTATTTAACTGTCTTTAATATGACATGCTTTGGAATTCCTTCACTGTTCTGGTCAATTTCTTGGATAGGCTCAAATAAAGCTTTTCAAGCAGGGTTTGTGGAGTAGATTGAGATAATGGCTTACCTCACCCTGGAGCACACTGTGAGTGATGCCACTCAAGAGCAGCAGAACTTTGCTGAGTCACAGCTCCCTGTTGACCCTATTTCCACTAAAATGGCTGAGCCAAGTTTCATGCAACTGCACTCATTCAATTTGTTTTGAGACAAAGAAGAGACTGTGTTAAATCCCATCTTAGTAAATGCAACCTGATTGCCTGGACATTTCCGTTGTTCCATATTTTTTATGCTGGCTATAAATCTAAGCATCATATTTTCATCCATGGCATTAACAAATTTGATCAGTTCAGAGATAAGGACAGAGCTTGCCCTTGTTTCTGATCATGTTGACCTTTCTTGGTTATGATCATTCATCTATTGGGCTGTCTTTTCCTCTAGCTAACATCTCTCCAGCTCATCCTCGAAAACACCTTATGAGAGTCTTTCAAATGCTTGTCTCAAGACCAGATTCCCCGGGTCTACAATATAGGCTTTAATTGTCCTTTAGCCACACTCTCTAAACAAGAAATGAGGCTGATGCGGCCTCACATGTTCGGGTGAACCCCTGCTAGCCTCGTGATGCCTTTCACGGGGCTCACAGACGGCAGAGAATCAAGCCGCCCATTCATCAGTGGAACAAAAGCAGCTATTTCGAAACCGGGAAAATAAAATATGCTTAGGGGAAATTAACTTAAAATTCAAATATTGAGTTGTAATGCTTGTTTATTTAAAATATCCTAAATTTCCACTGTGCTTTGATGGTGGAGCATGAAAATATAAAAAGTGTCAATACGTGGTTAATTCCCAATGAAAGCTTTCATTTAGGTTTTTGATGCACTGCATTGTTTAATTTTTATGTATTTTGAACAAATTCTCATTAAAGTATTTGTAATATTTTAAAGGATAAAATGTTCGAGTCAATCCTATTCTCCAAACCTGCTCTTAAAATGCTAACCACCTTAGTTTATAACACTGGCTGTGAAGTCTTGTTAAATAACATTTCAACATCACTGGCTTTATGCGCTATTTGATATGTCTATAAATCTACCTAAATAGAAAGGAGGATCAGTTAATAAGGTCCCACCAAAGGGATCAATCCGTAATTTCATGGCAGAGTCTCCTGAGGGTAGATTGATCTGTGTTAAAATTCTAACATTGTAGATCTATTCAGGAGTGGAGTCTACATAGCATTACTTCATACAGTTAAAATCCAAGCGAGAAAAAGTCAGATGACTATTTTTGTATAAACTCAGAGCACTAAAGAAGTGTTTCTGGCAGCACATTTTACTAGACCTAAAGCAACACCATCTTTGTCTTTGAATTCATGTGGGAAAAATCAGTCTGTAGTACAATCCCCCAAATTTCTATTTTGAGTTAGTGCTGTTGAAAACCAACAGAGTGAGACATGTTGTTGAAACTCTGGAGACATAAATGTGCTCAGACTGATGCACTTACCTGTTTTTTTCCTGTTTATTTAAGATATTAAGAGTTAAAGAGCTGGGCTGGGGATGTGGCTTAAGCGGTAGCGCGCTCGCCTGGCATGCGTGCGACCCGGGTTCGATCCTCTGCACCACATACCAACAAAGATGTTGTGTCCGCCGAGAACTAAAAAATAAATATTAAAAATTCTCTCTCTCTCTCTCTCTCTCTCTCTCTCCTCTCTCACTCTCTCTTTAAAAAAAAAAAGAGTTAAAGAGCTAACATCTGTGGTTAAAGCCATCATAATCTGAATATGACTATATAAATAATTTTAATACAGGTCAGAACACTAGGCATTTAATCAAGGAGAAATAATATGATTAATATTATCACAATATATAAAAGAGTAATTCCAATGTTACCAAATGGAAAATATTGAGGTCAACTTATATCAATTCAAAAACCAATAGCATCAATCCTGTTTGAAAGAAGATAATTCAATTATTGTGTTTTCCTAGAGGAAATAAATGCTTTACTTTTTTTTATTTCATGGAATTCTGATTCTAACTAGCAACTTGATAATTTTCATCTTCTTTTGATTTTTTTCTAAAATGTCTAGTAATTCTTACATGAAGCAAAGAATAAAGTTCACAAGATGAATTATTCCTTTCTATTCCCCACAATGAAAACAAAACACAAATTGCTATCTGCTTCTTTTATATTACCTTTTTAAAATGTAGGTAATCACTATATTTTAAATGTAGGTAATATTATAGTGTTATTGCTTATCATGCTAGTCTATATTTTAGGAAATCACAAAATATATGGCACCAAAATGAAATTACTGCATTAATGGTACACAAAACATGTTCACTATAGAAAGTTCAGTTTACTTCAGATGACCTTCCTATGAATTTATTTATTTCTTTGCCTTCACACATCTTAGGAAAAAAAAAAGCTTCATTAATTACGAACTTAGCTCTGGCTCACGAAATTACTGACCATGCATTTCATGTCTTTGTGGTGAGCTACCGAGGGCCATAAAATTAGTGGAATAGAACATTGTTTCATGCCAGGTTCCATGCCAAGTGCTTTAAAAATAAACATCTTCTAACCTAAATGAACACTGTGCCAGGATGGATGTGTATTTTATTTAAAATGTTTTTTTTTTAATTAGAAGAAAATTTTGGCGTAGCTTGCCTAAAGGTCTAACAGTGCAAGTCCATTGTCCCCCTCAGATTGATGGGTTCCTTTGTGGATGGCATTTGATTAAATAAGGGAATGCATGTTCTTATTAACATGAATGTTCTTATTTGTCTGTTACAGAAAGTCAAATTTTAATGGCTACCTTAAATAATATTTTTCAGACTTGTGTATATAAAAGACTTTTAAAGTATAGTTGTTGCCCAAATATTTGCCCTGTTCTACCCAGTTAATTTCTAGTTTTTTTTCCTTTTGCACTTTTTTTGAAATAAATAAAAGGTCTTGTTTTTCTTATACGTGCTGGTCATGTTTATTTTTTTATGAAAACAAAATTTTCCCCTTCTTAGTTGTATACAATTCACAATATTAAATGACACATAAGAGTAAAATATATTCATTTTAAAAAGAAAGTCCTGACATAATATTCTCTAAATGTTGTTATCTAAAATTGTGTTACATTTCCTATTAGATATGGGTATCAGATAATGAATATGCTCTAAGTTAGAGTCTTAACTTTGAAGAATAAATTCCAAAATAAGAAAGAAAATTGAAATCTAACCACTTCTAGAATATTTTTAAAAATTAGATTTGATTAATACCCTTTCTCTCTCTCTCTCTCTCTCTCTCTCTCTCTCTCACACACACACACACACACACAGATGTGAATGGCATAATAATGGGTTTGAATATTAAACACTTGATATGAGGAGAATGTAGAAATGTTTTCTGTGTCTGCCATGAATGTCACAATCAGAATCGGCTTGGAAGGAGATGTCTATTGATCTAATATAATAATATCTTTTTACTTTCTTAAAACTCTGGCATTTAAAGAAGTTGCTTACTAGGAGTGGTCTAATAAAAGAATTGATAACACCCATTTCCTGACCAACGTAGATATCCATATACTAAAAAGAAAAAGAAGAGAGAAAGAATGGGGTTAAGACAGATAAAAGAGAAGAGGTCATTTAAAATGTATAAGGTGATAATTTTAAAAACATTTTATTAGAAACCTAAAAACTATCACACAATAGTTTGAGAAATATCAACAAAAACCCCACCTAATTTGAATTTTAATTTCCAAATCTAGGCCTCTGCGGGAATGCTAATGGCCCCAAAGCTGGCATCTAGATTGACTTTAATTAGTTAATTACGTTCTCAAAGTGAATATGATCTCACAGTTTCTCTAAGATATTTTAGAAGGTAATGAGGCTCTGAAATTATACTTGAAATGGCATTAATAAGGAAGAAAGATAAATATAGAAAGTGTTTGAATGTCTAATGTACATATGGGCAGATAAAAACAGTGGTGTGAGCCTACCAGGGTCTGGCAGAGGGACACAGAGCACACAGTATGTCCTTTATTATACAAATACCAACAGACGGGTGGACCTCTCATGATCATGGCAACCAGTGAGGAAGTCTCTGTGAGAGTGTCATCCTTCCCTCTGGTATCTGACCTTTAGTCTGCAGGGCTGTGGGCAGGAAGTGGATGGAAAATGGAGAAGAGTAAAGAAACTAGAACCCAGGGATCTGCACTATAGCCTACAAAGATGGGCTGATACCTGAGGGTCTTCTTACTCCCCAATTGATGATGTGGGCATCCTGTAGGGAAGCGGGCACTTTTTAGCTTACAACCCAACACCTGCCTGGCCTGGGCATCAAAGCAGAAGCTTCAGGAGGATCTGGGAGCGATGGAGCAGCGGTAGGTCCTGGTACTCCCTGGACCACAGATGCGGGATCAAGCATATGCATGAGCTGCTACAGAACCTGGCACCTCCCCATAGAACTTCTGAACCTAAAAGTCTTTCCACTTTTCTTTTTCAAAAGTATTTGTGGCCCACTCGAAACTGACAGATAGAAGGGACAGAATTCTGGGAAATGCTTAGCAAGGCCTTAAGCAACTCAGTGAGACCCTATCTCTAAATAAAATACAGAAAAGGGCTGGGAATGAGGCTCAGTGGTTAATTGCCCCTGGGTTCAATCCCCTGTACCAAAAAAAAAAAAAAAAAAAAGTTCTAGGAAATGGTGTCTAACCTGCACAAGTTAGCACATTGCAAGCTCACCAGAATATGGGAAGTAGCTGAGAAATAAGATGACAACCTGGTTCTGTCAGTTTAAAAGGTACTTGAACCAAAGCATGTGCTTCTCCATCACTCAAGGTGTCTTTGCTTTGCTCTAATGTCATGCTTCCCTGGACAGCAGGACACTATGGGCAAGAGCAGACCCTCCTGAATACCACCCCCTGACTTGGTAGGCTTGCAGTTCACCAGCTGTTGAATCCGCACTCCCTCCCCCACTTTCCTAACTCCTGCCCACTAAAACCATGCGCCCTGTCCTGGATGGGGGCTGGGAAGTTGAGGCAGTATCTCCCTTCCAACTGGCTTGCCAACGCTGCCCACAGCACACCATTGATCCCCAAGAGTATTGCAACTTCTGTTCAGGGTCAAGCTCGGTACCTCAAAGGAGGTGGACAAAGCTCTGCCCTGCCTGCCACGCTGAACGACCCCTGGAGCTGACAGCTGAAGGTGGCAGATGCTCCTGCCATGCCCTCCTGCCAAGATGCTGTGGGCATGCACTTCTACCCAGACTCTCTAGCCTAGAGCCCAGGTGGACAGCAGGCAGGGACCAAGGGAACAGGTGAGCCCCCCACCCCAGGATCCAGGACGTGTGGAGCAGGGGATGTAGACCCTCTCTGGGAAGGATGGCCCTGAGATAAGTCACCAAGCCCCACCAAGCATGCTCCATTGTCCCATGGGACTACTTATAAAACTCAAGTTCAAAGAGAAATTCCAAGGTACTGTTGAGCCATGATTGTATTCCCTTCTGACTGTGGGACCCTATCCAATGCACTAGTCATAAACCCAGAAAGCCTGCCCAGGGTAAGGCTTTAGATTTATTCTTTTTCTAGAAATTCTCTTGGGAATTTTTACCATAGTTAAAATGAAGCCAGTTTCCTGAGGGGAACGTTCCCATGTCTGGAACATCTTGCAAATACTCATAAAATGAGGCACACTATTGAATGTCTTGGGTTTGGGGATAAGGAGTTTCAGTTTTGTACTTATTTTCTCTAATTTGGTGATAGGACTTTTCTATTTATTATATATATATGGTAAATGGTTTCTTATATTCTGGTGATATTCCAATAACTAGAAATTTTTAATACTGGAATAGAATGAAAACGATTCTGATGACCTCAGGGTGGCTTTGATAATCAGTCTTACAGTTTCAATTCACACTCTCTAAAAAACTTACAATTTCAAATATCCTTTCCAGATTTTGAATTTTATTTTGAAAACGGTAAAGTGAATTACTCTTGGACAAATGTTAATCTCTCTTAAGAAGAATAGTAATGCCTTCATTGGAAATAAAAGAACCCATCTAAGTATTCTAACAACCAACCTGGCTTCTGAGTTGAGCTATTGGTATGAATGGATTTATTTAGAATTGAAATGTCGGTTTCAATGTGTCTGTTTCCACTGATTGAAAAACTAAAATGAATTGCCAAAATGTTACCTACTATTTATTTATTTGTAGTTAAAATTTAAAATATGGGAAAACTCTGATCTTATAAAGTATAAATTAATATAAGGTAATTTGAATTTTTTCTTTTTTATCTTAGAGTAATTGCTTAGGAAATATTTTATTCTTGTAACCCTCCTGATTTGCAAGATGTGTTTGTGTGTGTATATGTGTGTGTGGGTGTGAGTGACAAATTATAAGTATCTGATATAAAAGACTGAAAGATATAAAACAGATTAGGAAGTGCAATGACGTTTGGATTCTTCCATTCTCAGACTCAAAATAAAAACTCAGACAAAATATTCTGACACAATGGATTATTCCAAATAGGAAGCATTACCATTAAACTATTTAATCACAGTATTTCTGAAAATCAGCTATAATTTAACTTGCACTTCTATTTATTAATTTTTGCATTTCTATTTTAGTAGTTTTATGGATTTCTACCTCCCCTTTCAAAATAAAAAGTTATACTAAAATGTAGCACAGCCAAGAGGTTGTAATTAAGTTCCAAAAAATAAATCAGAAATTTATTTCATCTCATAGAAAATATCTGAGTTCTGTGTTTCCTTACACTGGCTTAAAGTGTTTAGGGTGAACATTTTTGACATGTTCCTGCCTGGCTCTGGGACCTGAGACTTCTATTACTAGTTGGTATAACACAGCAGAAGTAGAACTGTTGAGGGTACCTTGGCCTTGCCATCAGGAATGCCCCATTACCACCTGTGGGCCAGGGTGAGAATCTTCTACTCAGATCTATCCTTGTCTGGTTCCTAATCTTCTATGCATGTGATGGGCCTATTCTTCATCTGCCTGAAAGCTAAACCTATTGCTCTGTGCCAACCAGCTATAAAGACTAAACACACTCCAGGCATTTGTCAGGAATAAAATGTTTATCCAGCTGCCAGTCAACAGCAACTCAGGGGAGAGATATTATATTTCCAGTGCTACCCCGTTGGGAGCCGAGAGAGCAGTCCTCTGCAAAGGAGAGGTAGTAATTGGACTACAACTGTTTGTTCCATCATCCCCCATAGAATAGTTTTCCAACAAAATTGAACCTGAAAATAGTCAACGACAGAATCACACTGATGTTTCCTTAATAGCTCCCTAGGTCTCTCTTGGCTGCTTTAGTTTTTCAAGCTAAATCCTGGGGTTGCCAGATTTGTCCTGAGTTTATGTAGATGCAGCAATATTTTTAAGGAAGAATGTGCCAGAAAACACTTCCAGAAGATCTTGATCAATATTGCTCTTTGACCACTTTTAATAGGTGTTAGTTTGCTATCGTAAAAATAGTATACACTCTATGCCAATGAAAATGTAATATGCAATAGGCACTTATTGGCATTTATTTATATCTCTAGATAATAAAGAATTGTCTGTTTTCAAGTGCTTTTAAGTTGGTACACGGCCTATTCTACTTGTGCCTTATTTGAAGTTATATTTTTTCATAATGACAATGTAGAAGTAATGAAGAGAGAGGAAGAGATGTTCATAGGTGGCTGACTTAGCATTTATGTGTTGTGATAATTATTAATACAAAGTTTAAGGCTAACTCTACCTTACAGCCATTCCCAACTCCTCTTGATCATAAAGTTTAGGGATGAGACAGCATTTTAAACTGGTTTGGCTCCTTTCTAAATGTCAAGGATGGTTCATTTCTCCCCTACAAAACACAGTTACTGTGGACACAGCAAGGAGGTTATGCTGATGTCAAAAATAAGGAGAAGCCAGGTAGATGAATTAGCATGAGAACAAGGATAGGGATAGAAATTCTTCTTACAGGAGCATGGGGTTAAGAGGTTAAGCAGTTTATATCTTTTTGAATCTTCACAAATAAAATTTGAATGTTACTTTCTTAAGTTGTTAACACTTCCTTAGGTTACTTAAATCAAAACTCCAATCCATACAAATTAGTCTAGGTTAATATGAATGAAAAAAAATCTAGGTAAGAGAATTCTGTCCCTAAGTGGCAACCCCTTTCTCCACAGAAAAGCCCTCTTCACCATGGCTAATTTTAGGACTGTCAGCAAAAGAGTCCATTGTAGATAAACTTCCTATTTTCCTGTCACCCTGTTTACTTGGCCACTGGCCAAGAAGATACCAGCACTCCAGGTGCTGGACACCCGCTTACTATTTTCACAAACGTATCCAGTAGAGTACTTTGAAGAAATGTGCAAACAAGGCCTCTGGCCTTGAGCTGGGCTTCACAGAGATGTCTACACTTTTAAGATAAGTTACAAATGGGCCCATGGTAATAGTTGGCAGGGGGAGGAAAGAAAGGAGAGATGAAGCTCTCCCTTTTTCAGGTGCTGTCCTTGAAGAGTTAACTTGCCCAGAACAGTGAAAGAAAAAGCTGCTTTTATGTGAACTTCTGAGCCCCTCCCCTTACATACTGGGTATAAAACTCTGAAACTCCCTGAACTCGGGGTTCAGGGGATTGATGGATTACAGCAAAGGCTGTGCCCTCTGAACCTGGCTGCAGCCAAATAAAACTGTTTCCTACTATCTTGGGTGCCTTGCCTCGTTTGTCCCTACAACATTCCCTCTCACAAAATCTTTATTATGAAAGAGTGAATTACTATCAGCTTCTGAATAAGGTGAAATATATATGAGACTTTTATGGTAAAAAATATTAATAATATGTTTTGTTCAGTTTTGCTGTGAAGCTGGGCCTGCTTGCTATGGTTTGGGTGTGCTTTGAGTGTGTTCTCCAAAAGTTCATCAGTTGGGAGCTTGAACCTCAGGGCTGGGTAGAGGTGGTGGGGACCTTAACAGGTGGGGCCTCCCTGAAGGCGGTCAAGTCATTGGGACTTTCGGCTCTAAAGAATAAATTCTTTTTAAAATCCTGAAAAAAAATTAGGATAAAATTAGGATAAAGTATAATATCACAAGTGGGCACACTTATGCATCTATTGGACACTTACGAATCCCATTGATGCCCCACACCGAGAGTCCTGTCTCACCTTCTGTAAGTGGTGGAGGGTGTAATGGGTGTCAGGCTACGAAGTGAGTTCACATCCTGGTTTTGCCACTTCTAGCTGCATGATGGTGGGCAAGTCATTTAACCTCTCCATGACCTATTTTCTTCAAATTTAGTGGTTTAAATGATAAAAAAAAAAAATGTTGTTTTCTCACAGTTTCTATAACTTTTTTATTTTTGTTGTTGTTGTTGTTTGTTTTTTGATTTTGGGGATTAAACCCAGTGGCACTTTACCACTGAGCCACACCCTCAGCCCTTTTTTATTTTTATATTGAGATAAGGTCTCACTAAGTTGCTTAGAGCCTTGCCAAAGTGCTGAGGCTGGCTTTGAACTTGCAATTCTCCTGCCTGAGCCTCTTGAGCTGCTGGGATTACAGGCATGCGTCACTACATCCAGCTCGTTTGGGATTTATTATAAGGAATTGGCTCACAGAGTTATGGAGGCTGTGAAATCCCAAGATCTACAGTCGACAAGCTAGAGCCCTGGGTGGGACAACAGTATACCTCCAATCCAGGTCCAAACACCTGAGACACAGGAGAGCTGGGAAAGTTCCAGACTGAGAGACCCAAGTCCCCGGAGGAGCCAAAGCTACAGTTCAAATTTAAGTATAAATTAAATAAATGTCCTAGCTCAAGGAGTCAAGCATTCATAGCTGCCTCTTCCTCAACCATTTTGCTCCTTGATTGATTGAATGATTTGTAACTGTGTCAGGGGAGTAACTGACTTAACTGTCTACAAATTAACATATCCATCTCACGCAGAAACACCCCCACAACACCCCGGAAGGCATTTCCACCTTTAGGCCCAGTCAAGTGGACACAAAAACCTGTACCATCTCTGTCACAATGTCTAGGAACACACAGTGTGGCTCCTCAGGGGCCCACGCAGTGTAGTTATGATTAGTATATTCACTTTTTGTTTTTCATTTTACCCAAAAAGAAAACAGGTGATGCTGTGTGGTACTCTGAAATTCCTGTATATAAACACAGGCATTTGTTGAGAAATAAACATTACACTTTTCTAACACTATCACATCAAAACCATCCTGTGGACATAAATGGCCTCCTTCTCAAAGACATCTCTAATGAGACCCTTAGCCTTTCCAACTATTATGAGCTGATAATATATTTTCTTATCACTTTAATTTTTAATTTTATTTATTTATTCTAATGTGTTATACATGATAGCAGAAGGCATTTCAATTCATAGTACACATATAGAGCACAATTTTTCACTTCTCTGGTTGTACACAAAGTAGAGTTACACCATTCCTGTCTTCATATATGAACCTAGGATAATGATATCTATCTTTCTTACCCCCAATCCCCCTCCCATCCCCTCCCTCCCCTTTGCCCTATCCAAAGTTCCTCCATTTCTCCCATGCTTCCCCTACCCCCATTATGGATCCACATCCACTTATCAGAGAAAACATTAAGCCTTTGTTTTGGGGGGATTGGCTTACTTCATTTAGCATGATATTCCAACTCCATCCATTTACTTGCAAATGCCATGATTTTATTTTCTTTCAATGCTAAGTAATATTCCATTGTATATCTATACTACAGTTTCTTTACCCATTCATCTATTGAAGGGCATCTTGCCTCTTATCACTTTAATATTTAAAAAAACATCCAGCTCATTGTGCTAGAAAAACTCAGAATTGTCACTCAGTATAAACTGTTTCCTTTCTTCTCTACAACTAAGGGCTTCAGGTTTGGAGGACAGGGCTGTGGTCAGCCTCCATGTTTTCTTGCTCCCATTCTGAGACACACCAGGTAAAGAGGAAAATGGTCATGGGCAGAAAGTTCCTTCTAGTAATATCACTGTCATTTGACACGGCGGGCAGATTCCCAGGACTGAGTTCTCTTTTCTCGTGGGGTGCCTCCGTGGTTCCTGAGGGACTCCACTCTGGTTCCCTGGATTCAGGGTGTGCTGACACCTGCTGCCCTCAGCTCCTGTCTTCCCAGCATGCATACGTTGATCTCCTCTCACCGAGTTCCTGAAAGTCCTGGTAGATAAAAAATAAGTCCCGACTTCAGTAAACAGCGACGATTCTAAAAGATTGTATGAACGTCGGGGGAGGGTCTACTGTGGTATAGGAATCACTGCCACTGGCCAACACAGTCTGACCCCAGGCCTAGTACCACTGAAGTACCAAGGGCACAGGTGAAGCTATTGTTTAGTTTTCTTGACGTTTCTCATCAGTTGGTTTAAAATGAGGAGAAAGCAACTTTGCCTCCCTCCTTGGAGGACGGGACACAGACCTATGGTACCTTCTTTCTCCTACCCTGAAGTTAGGTGGGAAACTCACTCAGACAGAGCAGGTTTTCAGCAGCCTGGCACAGACAGTCTAGCACTAATGCTAAGGTGCTTAGCACCTATTGTTCCCAGCCTTAGCCAAAACTCTGAGCCAAGGGATATGAAAATGAGTCCTGGTGAGGAAGTCACTCATTGGAAAAATTGCACAATACTCCTTCAGAGAGGGCCTTTGATCTCAGGTCACGAGGCCAGCCACTACCAAGGTGTGGCTCAGGAAGGGAAGGTTAAACCTGCCAACTGCAAAGGCATGTTTATCACTGCTAGGCCCTGGCCCTCCATGGCCAGTACTTCACACACTTCTCAAATATGCCTGCTGTTCTACATAAAAGTTGTACTATAAATGCTTTCTATTGTACTTTTAATCAGCAAGCTTTAGTAGTCATTGATTGGCAGCTCTAAGCATCACTACGTACAACCTCTTCAGGCACTCAGGGTTGGGCACTAAGTGATGTAATACCACATCATTCCATTTTCACTGTCTGTCCCTTAACAGTAGTTTTTCTCTAATGGAATAAACCTGGCTTTCATCTGATTTTAATGTATTTTACAGCCTGTGTCAAGCTTCATTCATGAGGATGCATCTGAATAATAAATTGTAAGGCAGCTACCATGAAATAATTACTAACAAAGTGGGAGACCAGAATATGCACCTCTAGAGGAAAAAAGGATTTTTGACTTGAAGGCAAGTAAGAAGAAGCAGATTCAGGAAAGCTCTACTTGCCTAAAGCTTTCCTTCTTTTTGTCTAAAAGCAGGACATAGGTTTACAAAGCCAAAAACATGTCCTGTCACCCCTTCTGCAAGAGGGAATTTATTTATTTACTAATAAATAAATAAATTTACTTTCTAAAGTCTTACTTCAGGTTGAGCACTGAGGACAAGGTGGCATCCTATGCCCCAGGGGCTGGTCCCAGGGGAACCTACATTAACAAGCGTGGCTAACTGGTCTGCATGTGCCATTTCATGGACTTCTCCCTGTGGCTACCCATAGGACTCAAGTTGCTTTTCCTTTGTCTTGTTGTTTTTCTATAAATTCATGTTTTGCTGTTGGAGATGCTATAGAAGCTGAAATTAAAAGTCATCTCTTTCTTTGGGTATCTGGAATAAGCTTCATTTGCTTTTCTTTTGTTAATCTGTCTTTTTTTTTTTTTTTTTTAAACAAGAGTCCATTCTAAGAACCTATGAGGAGCCGGATGCTGTTGTAGCAGTCCTATAATCCCAGAGACTAGGAAGACTGAGGAAGAAGGTCACCAGTTCCAAGCCAACCTCAGCAACTTAGAAAACCCTGTCTAAAAAGGAAGGGAGGGAGGGAGGGAGGGAGGGAGGGAGGGAGGAAGGAAGGAAGGAAGGAAGGAAGGAAGGAAGGAAGGAAGGAAGGAAGGAAGAATGGGGATTTATTCAGTGGTAAAGCGTCCTTGGGTTCAATCCCCAGTACCAAAAACCTATTAGGTAGGATTGAAGAAAATGTATGTGTCTTTCCCTGTAACATTCTAGCAGTTTATAATTCTGGTTAATTAGTACCATCTGAAAAATAAAAGTAGAAAAATAAAAGATTTGATAAGCAACAAAAGCTTTCCCTGTAACCAAACTTTATTTGGGTTCTGGAAGTTCTTTCCTCCACTTGGCCCCATCCTTGCCAGACTGGCACAGCCCAATTTCATTGAGAATCCTGTTAAGTCAGTTTGCAGACATTCCCCATCCCCTGGATATCTGGTCACACCAGCCTGCCTTCAGCAAGAATGCAGTCAGGTTGGTTTGCTCAGAATCCCTGGCCTAAGGTCTCCTCGTGGTGATTTTCCATCCTCCGATGCCACGCTGCCTGCTGCTGTGAGCCCTCTGGTCCATGCTGGGTTTTGAATTGAGCCCAGTTCTGTGCTGAGTCTCTTTTCCCTATCACAATAGTTCCTGAATAAATATAAATGAATAATTACCACTTGTTATGGGCTGAATGTTAATATCCCCGCCAAAACCATATGTTGAAATCCTCATGCCCAATGTGATGAGGTCAGGAGGTGCAGACTGTAGGGTGTAGCAGGTGGTAAAGGGGATTAGCGCTCTTAATAAGAGACCTAGAGAGCCCCTTTCTGCATCCGCCATAGAAGGACAAATCCAGAAGACAGCTCTCCAAGAGCCAGGAAGAGGTCCCCTGCTGGACACTGAATTTACTGGTAACTTTATCTTCAACTTCCCACTTCCAGAACTGTGAGAAAAAAATTTCTGTTGTTTAGAAGTCCCCCAGTTTATGGTGTTTTGTTCTAGCTGCCCAAATGGGCTAAGTCACATCTTGGACTCATGTCATTTTCTGCTTTTCTTTAACACAAGGAATTAGGTTGTTTTTTTTTTTTTTTTTTTTTTTTTTTTAATCATTAACCTTGAACATATGGTCTCTTTTTAAAGTCTTACTTTCCTGCAGGAAACTGAAATTTTTCTAAGTGGAACTTTCAACCTGACTTGAGATAAATAAACAAAAGATATCTTATTTGCAAACATGTGTTGTAAAGTTTGTTACAGAGTGACTAAATTATAAGCAACTTGAAAGTCTGGCAAATTTAATGACTGTTATCTAATTAGTTCCATCTATGATCTTCAAATAAATTACTCATCCAGATTCTCATTCACAAGTTGGCAATAATATCTCTAAGCACATCTGGGAATTTCGTGAATAGAAATAATAACACACTATAAAACAAATTTATTGTCAGTCTTTTTCTCTACCATCCATTTGGTCCAGTGCAAAATTAGTTTTTTGACACATATTTCTTAAAAATAAATTCATTCACTTATTCAGCTCTGTGTTGCTAATAAGCCCCACACCACGTGCCCAGAACTCTCAAGTACAATGGCAAACGTGAAAATCTCTGCACTCTAATATTTTAGTCTTAGGAAAGAAAGATGTGTAACATATAATCATGTAAATAATGATATGATGACAATCCTAACAAGGGCGTTGAAAGAGAAGTAATAATAGCTGCCATTTATTGAAGAATGACCACAAGCCCTCCTTGGGTTAAGTGTGTTATACAATCAATTAATCCTCTCAGCAACCCTATGAGATAAGACCTCCTTGAGTGTTCACAGAGATGCCACTCGATCCAACTCTAGTCAGAGTCCCCTGAGCCCTGTAGGCTGTGCTCAGTGTGGGTCTGCAGTTCTTGTCAACCTGCACCACCCAGTTTTAGCCAGAGTCCTGTTAAGTCAGTTTATAAAGAACTCTCATCCTGTATATATGATTTGATTTCTCATCCCTCACCATCCCTCGGGTGATGTCTGATCACTCTGGCCTGCCTTCAGTAAGAGTCCTGTGGAGGTGCACAACAAAATATCCCCGAATATGAGACCTTGACATGCTGGGTAGTTGGAACTGAGGGACATTAGAGGAGCCTTAGCATGAAGGTCCCTCCAGCCTTCCTTTAATATAAGGAATTAGATGTTTTAAAAAGTCATGACCTTCGAACTCTCCTGTCTCTCTTTCTTCTTCAAAGTAAGTCAGAGGAACCAGATTCCTTTTCCCCAGGGTGACTCAGTGGCTAGAACCTTCCTTCCCCAAAGCAAGCCTTGAAGCCTGGAAGGGTTACTGTCTCCCTCCTCCCTTCCCCTGTGAAAACGCTCCTTCCAGGGGGAACCTGCCCTCTCCCAAGTGTACCACAGTCGGGGAGGAACATGGCCCAGAGGCCAGGAAGAATCTCAGGTTGCTTTTCATTCCAGAATACACCACCGGACCACACCAATTCGTCCAGTTACATTTCCACCCACCTGTCCATTCTTTCTTTTTCTTGGGTACTGGAGATGCAGCTCAGGGGCACTCAACCCCTGAGCCACATCCCCCGTTCTATTTTGTATTTTATTTAGAGACAGAGTCTCATTGAGTTGGTTAGCCCCTGGCTTTTGCTAAAGCTGACTTTGGACTCTTGATCCTCCCGCCTCAGCCTCCTGAGCTGCTGGGATGGCAGGCGTGTGCCACCGCGCCAGGCATCCACCTGTCCATTCTTAATCAAACCTGAGCATAAAAACAGTTTTCCCTGGATCTTTGCGTCTTCATTTCTGAAGTCTCTCAAGTCATGTAAAACTTCGATTGAATGAATTTGCTGTTTTTCGTGTCTTAGCCTGTGTTTTTCACAGGAGTGTTGAGTGAGGAAAACTGTCCTATCTTCCCACACCTATACTTTGGTTTAGCTGGCCTCTCCCCTACTCCTGATGTTTCCTCTTTGTGTTTTTCTGTCCCCTGATCCCACCTTGCTCCTTGGCTATAAATCCTCTCTTGTTCATGTTCTGTTTGGAGTTGAGCCTAATTCTACACCGAGGTTTCTTTTCCTCTGTTGAACGGTTTCTTAAGTAAAATCTGATTTTGTGACTTTCCTCCTGTCTAGCTGTGTTTTTCTTGGACGTGTAAGGGGCTTCCGTGTTTTGTCTTGCCACATGACTCTGCCATCATTTTTTTTTAATGGACCAGAAAACAACATGCCAAAGCATGACACTTTCGCATACTAAATGTTTCAAACTAAAGGAGAACCAAAGCCTTTCAGATCTTCTGCACCCTTCCCCTACCCCCATCTCTAGTCCCGCTTTTCCTTCCAAAGCACAGGAGGGGATTTTCTTTGAAGTTCCCCTATATACCTAAAGGCTCGATCCTCGGGAGATTAACTCACAGGAAGAAAGGCTGGAGTTTGCACCATACCAAAACCCAGATGAACTTTGTTCCAGACTATTGTCTCTTCTTCAGGCCATGAAAATCATTACTCTTCCTCTAAGTTTCCCATAGTTCCCACTGTGAAGTGGGTATTTAAGCTTCAACCATTTGTATGACTCCCGTGCACCTGCATGTTAATGAATTTATAGACTTTACTTTTGTTAATTTGTTCATTGTAACTTGTGTTTTATAGACTCAAATTATTGAAACGTCAAGGAGAGAAAAGAAGGTCCCTTTTACTCCACATGAGAAACCCATTCTCTGTGGTTTAGGCGGATGCCCCCTGCCTAATTCCACAGGCATGGAAGGACAGAGCCAGCCAGGTGGGTCAGAGCTGCGTTCTTCAAGTCAGGCCCACTAGAGTCTTCCTGGTTGGCCAAAGGCACTGACTCTTCTCTGGGCTCACAAACAGGAAATGTCAAAAGCAGACATGACCAAAGACAGGTGCAACAGTGGAAAAAAGAAGACCAAAGGAAGCTAGACCCTAGGATCCCCAAACAGCAAAGAGTCCCACCTCCACGCCTGCTCTTTAGGAGCCACTTAAACCTGAACAAAAGGATTTCAAGGGAAAGGACAAGGAGAGGAAGTTGAGACGGCCCTGGGTCTCCAGGAACCACACTACCCTCACAGACTCTGTGGAAACCTGGAGAAGGAGAGCGAATCTCCGTCTCAATGATAGCAAAAGTTGAGCTTGCTGCAAATTCAGTACGATAAAAGCTCTGAACTGATTTTCACCTGATTTAAAGAAAATGAGTAGGAATTCCTGTTTACATATATGTGTTTGCTAATTGGATTCTTCTCTAGTGCTATAACTTGTATTTTTATACCAGGGGCAATACACAGTAGGGCTTTAAATTTGGGATCAGAATTCACATGTAAAAACTTTTAAAAATATTTCAAATATGCAGAAAAAACATACGGGTGAATAGAATGAACACCAATATACCTAGCATCAAAATGTATGAATGTTTATATTTTGCTATATTTCAGATTTTTTAAAGGCAGAATATATTACAGACTGCTGAAGTCCCTTTATAGACCTCTCTGATGATTAAAGATCTCTGTCCCCAAAGATAACAAGTATTTTGAAGTTCTTGTATATCTGCCCAATTATTTTTGTGTTTATACATGTGTTCATAAAATTTATATTATTAGTCTGAGAGTTTTAAACTTTACATACATGACACCATGCTATAAGTATCCTATAGAACTAGTTTTACTTAATTAAATAAAATCTTTAACATATATCCATGTATCCTATAGAACTAGTTTTACTTAATTAAATAAAATCTTTAACATATATCCATGGCCCATACATGTGATCTGGTTTATTCATTTTTTTTTATCTGAACATAACTCATTTAATTTATCCCATTATCCAACTGCACACATCTCCACTGTACCCCGTTGTGAAGTTTGGTGTCTTTTGCTATCAATCAGTGCTTCAATGAGCATTCCTTATTTTCATATCTGAGAGTTCTTGGTGGTATACATGTAGAAGTGGAACGCTTCGTCAAAGTGTACTTATGTCTTCAAATCAGGTACATATTTCAAGGTAACTCTCTAACGTGGATAGTTTATAATCCCACTGGTATTTTTGGAATTTTATTTCCATCACCAATTTTAAGTTTGTGATTTTATCATTTCTTTAGATCCTCCTCATCAACTCTTGTTATCATAAACTCTAGGGTATATCAGTTTTTATGATCCAGTTTTGTAGTTCTTTGAGAATATTTTCAATCCCTTGGGTTTCCATGAGTAGACAATCAAGTCATTTTCTAATTTTTCTCTGAAGATTTTTTTGTCAGTATTTGTATGTGAGTCTATATTTGTGTTTTGATATATAGTTGTGCTTCCTCACAACATGGTAGCCTCAGGTCTTTTGGACTATTTACATGTAGGTTCAGAGTTCCAGAAAGTGTTCAAGCAAATAAAGCAGAAGTTGCACCTTTTTTTATGACCCAATATCAGAAGTCATGGAGTGTCACTGATGCTTTCTATTGGTTAAAAGCAAATCACACTAGTCATCGCAGATTCAAGGGGAGGGGACATGTAAAGGGATTTCAGGAAACTTCTGCATATGTTTTATAATCATAAAACTTTCTCTTGCCCTTAAATTAGTTGTATTCACTTGTCAAACTCTTAACAACCAAATCCATTCACTTTACTTCCACTGCCACTACCATAGTCCAAACCGCTGTCTTTTACTTGGGATCCTAACTCTTCTCCTAACTTCTGATTTTGTCCAGATAAATTCTATTGGAAATTAAAGAGATATTTTGAAAATATACACTATTTTGAATCTTCTTGCCAATACATTTGTTTCCACAAACTGAGTGATTTAAAACATCAGAATTTATCCTCATAGTTCTATAGGCCAGAAATCCAGGTCACAGCAGGGCCAAGCTCCCTCTGGAACCACAGGGGAAGAATCCTCTCTTGCTTTCTCTAGTTCTAGAGATTGCACTCTGGTGATGGACATTCCTCAGCTGATAGCCACATCACCGCAACCTCCGTCTCCCTCATCCTATGGCCTTCTCCCTGAATGACTTTGTCCAAATTTTCCTCTTGTAAGAACCAGCCAGTGGAGGAGGGCCCACCTTTGTCTATGATGACCTCATTTCACTTGATTACTTCTGTAAAGACCCTATTTCCAAAAAAGGTTACAATTGTAAGTAAGGGGTGAGGACGTCAACATATCCTTTGGGGGATACAATCCAACGCACTCCAGTCCCACACAGGACCTACACTGGGGACTTTAAAGGGAAATTTATCTCCTCAACTTTGACTTCTCTGCCTTAGTGTGGAAGGCAGTTCGGGTATAGCCTCTTCACTTTGCTAAGGCTCTCATGCTTCCTAGACCTTCCCAACTCTCCTCCTTGGAGCTCAGGCCAGAGCATGAATATCACTGGGATCCAGCTCCTACTCCTTCCTCAAGAGCCTACCACTGATGCACTAAAATAGCTTATATGCAATGTATGCCGTAGTAGAGTCCTGGAAAGATCTAATACTCTGCCTAGTTGTATAATTTAACTGCATTTCAAGTTTTTCTTCTTAGGGAGAGGACTATCATGGTTTGGATCTAGAATATCCACCAAAGGTCATGTGCTTGTTTGCCAGTTGGTGGAACTATGGGTTGGTCAAGGGGCCCTCGTTGGGGGTCACTGTGGGCATATCCCCCACAGCAATGTTTTACCCCCACCCTTTCTCTTTCACTCTCTCTCTCTGCTCTCTGACCACCATGAGGTGAATGGCTTGCTGCACCACGCACTCCCTGCCATGATGATCTCTCTTGACCTGAGCCCAAACCAAGGAAGCCAGCCAGCCATGGACTGCAACCTCTGAAATCATGAGCCCAAATAGATCTTTAATTTGATTTTCTGGGGTGCTTTGTCACAGTGATGGAAAGCGGACACACAATCTAATCCAGAGATCTAATTACCACTTATGGCATTGCATCTTTTTTTTTTTTAAGGAATATTTGATCATACATATCTAATTACAATTAAACTCTTAGAAAGGGATTGCAAAATAAATTAGGGGAACGATGAAATATGAAAGTTAAAATTGAGGCAAAAATCAAACAACAATATCGTAATGCAGAGTCACATGGTAATAAATGATTGATAACATATAAGTGCTATTCCATTGCCTCTAGGGCTGGTATTTGTGCTTTAGTAATTGCAATTATAAAGGAATTTTAGGCAAGTCGTGGGAGACACAGTGTTTCCTTCTTTTTTCCTGGGTTGTCAGGCCTTCCTAATAGCTTAGAAGCACAAACATGGTCGAAGTTTGCATTTTTCCTAAATTTGCTGACATCACTGTGGGCTCCCAGCTTTTGGATTCAGTGAGTGAATAACTCTCTCAAGCCTGAAGAAGGGAACTTGAGGAACAGGGTTCTACCCAGCTAACAGTCTCACTAGCAGGACAGTTGATAGTAATTCCAGACCATCCTGAACTCCCACAGGAGTTCTGCTTCTCTGCCTATTGTAACACAGAATTCTGACACCTTCCTGCATTGCTGGACTAATTGGGGGAATCACTGTGCTATTATTCTATACTTTAGAATATAATTCCCAAATTTCCAAAGGTGGCAAAGACATGTCACCAACTCCTCATATGAATGGATACTTGCTTTATTTTGCACTGTATCAATTGGGTTACCCTATATAGCAAGAGTTCACCAAGCTGTCAGAGGGTCCCTGAATCCTAGAAGTGGGGAGAGCACACAACAGCAAAGTGTTTCAATCATATATAAATTGGAGTCTTTGATGTGAAATAGAGAGTGACATTAAACTGAGGAATGATATTTTGCTGATCTGATACCTCTGTGAGTAAACAAACAGGTATGCACACAGTCCTACACACTTTGTGTCAAGACTTAAAAGTCCCCTTTTTTTAGCCCTTTGGCTCTAGCATGTGCCCATCTAGCAGAAGCTAGCTGCTCATCAAAACAGCACAGACACTTCCACTCAATAACTGTGCTCTGCAAAGCTGATGTGTGCTGCTTCCCAAAGGACAAAAGCAGCCAAATCTCTTGAAGTGGATCTATAAAAGGGGTTGAGAGTCCATTTCTCACAGGGATATTCTCAAGGAGATGGAGAGAGGAATAGAATATTAATGTTTATTCATCCAACACTTCTTGAGCTTGTATTGGGTGAAGAAATGTCGTTCAAGGCACTGATACACACATGTGAAAATAAATAGCATGAAACATCTGCATTTAAAGGAGGAGAGAGAAGACACGCTGTGATTCAGGGCAGAATGTGAAGTGTATCCTAGAAGAGGCGGAACCCAAGGGGAAGTTCCTAAACAAAACTACAGCAAATCAGCTGATGAGTGGAGGTATGTAAGATCTTCAACATACAGAAATAATCAGAGGTGGAGTGTGAGAAGGAAGAAAGTTCTAGGTAGGCAGAGAAGCCTGAGTCAGGGCACAGAGCTGGGACTCTACAGAGATGGAGTTACCCAGCTAGGCCTGGAAGCATCATGGACTGAAGCCACAAGCTGTGGGGCTGGAGGAGTAAGGAGGTCTGCCTCTCTGACAGCTTTGAATGCCAGTCACTGAGTTGCTATTTGACATTTTAGAGGGAAGTTATGGTGGATACGGAATTTACTACCTGAATGGGAGAGTTTTGAGATGAAAGTTTCATAATCATTAGTTGACAGTTATGACAACTAATGACAGTTATAACCTGGTACTATCTGGAATCAGAGACCTATGGTCACACTAGTAAGTGCAGAATTCTCCAAAGAGAAGCTTTGATTGGAGAAGACTGAGCTCACTGCAGCGAACAGGCACGCAGGGTGGGCAGACCTAGGATAGCTGTTAGGTTCCTAAAGCTGCCACAACAGAGTACTGCAGGCTAGGTGGGCTAAGGCAGTGAGGATTAGGCAAACTTATTGTTTCACAGTTCTAAAAGCAAGAAGTGCAAATTAGATACTAGCAGGGCCATGTTTTCTCTGAAAGCCCTTCCTTTCCTCTTCCTGGCTTCTGGTGTTGGTGGCAATCCTTGGTGCTTCTAGGCTTGCGAACGCATCTCTCCAACCACTGACTCAGTGGCACTTTGTGTCTGTGCATGGTTGCCCCTTTGTGAGTGTATGTTTCTATTTCAACACTTATAAAGACATCAACTGGCCTGGATTAAGGGTCAACCCCACTCCTGAATGATCTAATTTCAACTACAGCTGCGAAGACACCACTTCCAGCAAAGGCACATTCTGAGTTTCCAGGAAGGACATGAATCTTTCAGGTCTATGTTTTCTACCCAGTACCAGTATTGTACAAGGGGACTTTGAATGAATGGCAGGCAGACAGCATCTGAACCACAGAGATAGAAAGGGGCAGCACAAGGGTACAGGAAAGGGGTGAGGAAGTGGGGGGTGTTGGAATTTGCTTACTATGAAGCCCTACCCGGAAGACTGGTGGGTGCTTTTAGTACTGAGGGTGCACTTGAAAAGTTGGGAGTAGCAGGCTAACATAGTATATCTTATTGACTTCTACCTAGTTTTCACAAGTCTCAGCTCCCTCTTTGCCACTTCTGGGAGAAGAAAAGAAGTTCAATAATAGAAATCAAATAGGAGTTGCAATCGAGAGACCTTAGTCAGGACTTGACTTTTAACTTCTCCACTTTGGGTAAGACATGTGAAATTTTGGTCTGCTCCTCTGAAGATCAGGACATTCTTTGCAAAGTGAAGATTTGAGGGTAATCAGTAAGGGTCCTTCTGCCTCCAGATGCTCTCTTCAGAGGAAGCAGCAGAACATCTTTCCCTTGTCCTGCTTAGGAGGATAGACTTTCAGTTTGACTCCTGGCCATCACTTCTTTAGCAGGTTGTATCTATCAGACAGTGTTTTGTGGTTGCAAATGACAGAAACAGACAACCCTGAGCAAAACAACGCTACATTAGGTGGCGATTAAAGGTCAGCACCAGGGTCAATTTGATGCACGCACTGAGTTACAGTGAATCTGATCTCCTTTCTTTCCCATGCATGACTATGGTGACATCACTTGCTCATTAGTGAATCCTGGTCAAGAGTCTAATGACAATATTCCTTAGCTGTACTGAAGGTAGGTGGAAAAAAGATTTCCCCCAAAGGAATAGGGGGCGCAGAAAAAGATTGGATGGTAGTCATCTAAGAGGAGAACCCAGGTCTATTGCCAAGAAGTGTTTGGAATTTATCCAAGCGTAAAGATTTCAATAGTATATTTAGATACTATTATTTCTACAATTGTTGATATGTTATTAATAGTTATCACTAGTATTTTAATTTAGTCATTATGAGCTCATGTTCCGGAGTCACAGAGACCTAAGTTTGAATTCCAGCTCTGTCCCACAAATACCGATGTGATTTCAAGAAAGCAATTGACTACTTAAATACTGGAAGCCTCAGTTTCCTCATCTGTAATATGTCAATGATGCTAATACTGACCTTATAGAATTACTGTTAAAATTAAAGGACACAATATGTACGAAAGAGCTTAAGGTAACACCTGACTCATAGGATATTTATTACCTGGTAATACTAATCATTGCAGACTAGGCCTCATGTGATTTATGTATATTTTGTAATTGTAAAAACAATTTGACATAGTTCATACTAGAACCCATCCACATGCTTTTTGTGAAGTAGAAATGGAGGTTACAATTGAGAAACTAGTTTAAGGTCCCATAGTTGCATGAACTGCCAGAGCTGTGCTGGAGTCCAGCTCTGCCAGAACTGTGGCCCAGGGTCTTGACCAGATCCAACTGCACAACCCCAGGCTTGTTCTCTTTTCCAGATCAAAGGAGAAGACACTGGCCATAGCGCAGCTGGGATGGGAAAGTTTGCTTCTTTCCTAATTACTACTTATTACCACTAACCTCTGCAGTAATTCTATTCTAGTGTACATTCTGCTATTCACTAAAATCAGACATTGAGGAATTGAGTTGCATTTAAATCAGGGCAAGACTAATGTGTTTTATTAATAAGTTCAAGTTGAAACCCAAGATAGTAAAGGGAAGTCTGATGAATAATACTGAACAGATGATATCAACTTTGCATGTGCTATCCTATCCACTTGTAAAAATGGATCGAATCACCTCAGATCCAACTTTTCTCTTATTTTGTGCTTATGAGAGTATTGTATGTTGGATACCTTAAGGAATTTAATTACTTGAACGTTTCTAAAACAGCTTTGCTGAGATATAATTTAAGTAGAAATCCACACTTGAGCACCCTTTAACTCTTTCCCCCTAGCCTTATTACTTTGTACTTCCAATTTTCTTTTAAAAAGTCCATGCTATTCAAGAAACACAACTTTTAAAGTCCACAATAACTCTTAAACTAGATTTTAATGCTACTTATGTTCTGGCAGCTTTCCTGAGGTATGAATATTTATCTTTAGTTGCTCATCATCAAAAGATAAATTAAAAATTCCTGCTGATTCTCACGGACAATAACGAACTCTTTTGGGAGTGCTAATACATTAGAAGCACATTTCTCTAAAGAAATGAGTCAAGTTGCCAATGAATGCACAACTTCCCATCAGCTGTCTTGGAATTCAGGGGCACAAACAATGGGGAACTTGCAGCAAACCCCAGTAAAAAGGAGTGCACGGCAAGGTGGCCTCCGCAGGGGCGGCGGGGCCGGGTGCCACTTGTGGCTCTGCCTGCGCGGGTGTCCGCGGGCCTCGGGCTCGGGCCGCGCAGCCCCCGGGCGCGCCCCGGGCGGCGGGAGACCCAGCCCCGCGCCGCCCGCTCGCCGCGCGGCCCCGCCCCCTGGCGCCCGTCCCGCCCCGCCCCGCCCCGCGCGGCGAGCCCCGCCCGCCGAGCCCCGCCCGCCGGGCGAGCAGAGGGCGCGGGGCGCCGCCAGGTCCTCGCAGCGCTCGGCTCGGGCCGGGGCGCCGCGGCCGCGCGCCCAGCCGGAGGAGGAGGAGGCCGCGGAGGAGGCGGAGGCAGGCGGCGGGGGGCGGAGCTGCCGGCGAGGGGGACGAGCGCGGCAGTCGCGCCGGCGCGGGCGAGGAGCGGGCCCGGGCGGCCGCCGGTGAGCGTCGCGGGGCCCGCGGGAGGCCGGCGGGCTCTGGCCGCCCGTGTCGCGCCGCCGCCGAGGACCTGCGCGGCCGTCTCTGCCGCGGGCGCGGGCGCGGGTGAGCGCGGCGAGGCCCGGCCGCCTCAGGGCCGGCGGGGCGGGGCGCGGCGGCGGGAGGGCCGAGGCCTGCGCGGCCGCGGCGCCGGCGCCGCCGACCCTCGGCCTCCGCGCCCGCCGGCCGCCGCCTTTGTTGCCCGCGGCCGCGGGGCCTGGGCGCTGCTCCCGGCGGCGTGCGGGCCGGAGGCCGCGGCCGGGGCGCGGGGCGGGCGCGGGCGCGGGGCGGGGGCTGCGGGCGCCGCGGGCCGGGCCGGGCCGGAGGCGGCGAGTTGGAGACCGCCCGGGGCGCCGCGGGCCCGGTTCTCGGCGCGCCCGCGAGTTGGCAACTTCGGGGACCGCGCCGGGGTCCCCGCGGCAGCGCGGAGGTCGCCGGGGCAGGTCCCGGCGCCGGACCCGAGTGAGCGCGGTGGCGTGTGGCCAGCGCAGGGCAGTGGGAAACCGGGGGCTCCCAGCCCCACTTTTGGAATTGGGGGCTGGTGGGAGAGGTGGTGGGACCGGGCTTCGGCGGGAGAGGCGCGCGGCGCAGCGGGCCGACCCGCGGCTGCGGGGTCTCAGGGCCGGCGCGGAGCCCGCCGGTGCCGCGGTGCCGAGAATCGGGACACCGACCGCTCCCAGAGACGCTTTTAATTTGCTGTGTGCCCTGGAATAAAGCTACATTTGTAATCCAACAAAGTAAACTTATGTCTGCTTCAAGGTGAAACATCCGATGTTCCCAGCCGCGGCGGCAGCAGTTTACCTTGAGATTTTATTTTTAACCCCCCAGCACCCACAACCTGGCGGGCTTGAATGAATGAATTTTAAGTAGTTAGTGCTCTGAAGAGTCAGCGCTGTTTAGAAACATGCATGGCATTGTTTACCAGCTTTCACAGATAAAACGCAGGAAACCCTGTGCAGTCTCGGATACTTTCCACCTTCCAGTCCAATTCCTCCTCGATTCTGCCTTCATGGAAGTGGGAAGGTTCAGGATATACCCTGCTCAAAGGAAAAAAAAAAAAAAAAAAAAAAAGCGGCTGGAGGATGTGGACTTTGCCTTTTGGTTCCTCGTCCTCCCTCCTTTTTTCTTCCTATATGCTGGCTCCTGGCATTTGACTTGATAGGTATTCTCAGGAGAACGTAATAATCTGGAGTTTGCAAGAGCTCTTCACTTCCAGGCTGGATAATGATCAGCCAGGTTGTTCTCTGAACCTCTTTTTTGGGACTCTATTCAGCATCTCTGAAAATGCTTTTTCTCTTTTTTTTATATTTTTATTTTTTAACATTCTGACTTGATAGCAAGTACTTACCCTTTGCTCCTTTTCCTTACTGTGGAAGACTGGTCAGCCTTAAGTCCCTCCTCCACCCAGGGGCACACCCTCAGGGTGTCACCTGCCTCCCTCCCTTGAAAGGCCATCTGCAGGGAGTGGCAGGGAAGGGATTTGGGTGCCTGGCTCAGCACTGGGTGTTGTGTAGACCAGGTCTGCAGTTCCAACCAGATTCTTGGTCACTTTCCCTTCCTGTGTTTTCCTGCAGTCTTGCTTTAGAGTTGAAAAGGTGCTCTTTTTAAGGTCCTGTCTAAAGGCAAAATCAAGGGTCTTAAGACTCTTCTTGTGTGACTCCTCTCTTCAGAGGAAATCCTACTAGTTCTCTCCATTTTGGCTAGTTTTCAGGCAACTTTGTGTTTTGTTCTGCTTGTAGAAGTAATCATGTGATCTTATTTAAAAGTCATGATACACTCTGAAAAACTGGGAATATTATGTCATTTCTGAGTTTGTTGCAGTTATTATTATTGTCTCTTAAAAATATGCCATTATGAGAAACAGGCTAATGGACACATTGGAAGTATGATGCAGGCATTGGAAGTTTGAGGACAGTACCTCCCCTTATTTCTGGTATAGCTAGTGTATTTGTGTACATCCTGTTTCATTGCTTAATAAGGGTAGGTAAATAAGTGACCTGCTGCTGAGATCACCTTTCCATGTTTTGTTTATTGCCCTCATTATTGGAAGTGAAGATTATCTATTCTGACCTCTTGTAGTTCTAGACATAGCATTTACATCTGTGGTCCCCAAGTACTCTTGTAAAATTATTCCTTTTACAAGGAAGAAATTTCTAATATTAGCATATGTTATAAAGGGAGAAATTTTCTTATATGACTGGAGTGATTGAAATAATTTAATAAAAAGGTATTAAAAGAGAAGCAGTGGTGGGACTTGTGTTCTGTTGTCCTGAGAGTGAAATGGCTGTAATGTTTGTGAGTCATTTGTGGTGCAGTTTGGCATGTTGTTTTAGCTGTCAGTGAAGGTTTCAGGACTGAGGGCACAATTTTCTTAAACTGACATCAGGATCTTTGTGGATGATCCACACGACATCAAATTCTCCTTGCTTGGGACAGTTGTTTCTATCAGTAGATGGCTGTTGGTCTTGTTGATGTTTCCATAAAGTCATTAGGCTCTCAGTTCCCACACCTCACACAGAGGATGTCAGGAGGTGTTAGAGCTTCCATTTACTAGCGGTTTGACCAGAGCAGGGTTAGAATTGCCTCTAAGTCTTATTCCTCATATGTGGCTAGAGTGGGGATAATAAGCCATTTTACAGTTGTAGGAAGAATATTTCCATATATATATATATTTATTTATTTGGTACCAGGGATTTGAATCCAGAGGCACTTAACCACAGAGCCACATCTCCAGCTCTTTTTATTTTTTGTTTTGAGGCAGGTCTCGCTGAGATGCTTAGGGCCTTGCTAAGTTGCTGAGGCTGGCTTTGAACTTATAATCTTCCTGCCTCAGCTTCCTGAGCCATTGGGATTACAGGCATGTGTCACCGTGCCCAGCTAAAAATATGTTTATTTAAAATAGTAAACATAAGAATATGTTTATTTCAAACTCTTTCTGCCTGCTTCTATTTTTCACAGAGTTAGGCCCTCACCTTTCTAAGCTGTGTTCTGAATCCCGTCTTGGACATGGTGGTTGTTTCCTGCAGTGCCCTTCAGTGGCTCTTCGTGTGGTTGGTTCTCCCTCGGATCTTCTTCCTCCAGCATCAGTACCTCAGAGAAGCCTTCCCTGACTACCTCAGGGTCCTTTCAGTAATCCCTAGTAGTCAATTTACACGTTTCCTCTGTCACATTTATTGCTGTCTGTAATTTTTCTGTGTACTTGTGGCTAGTTTGTCCACTCAATGCATGTTGTGTGAGGGCAGCAGGCCTGCCATGGGCTGTCTGTCCTCTTTGTGTCCTTAACACATCCTGAGGGGCTTGGCCTCTGAGGAGCGACCTGATATATAAAAAAGGGAATATATTTTCCAACCTATTAAGGGCAAAGATGTTCTGTGTAGATCTTAGAAAACTGTTGGTGTTTGTATTGCTTTATTGGTTGTATTGCTTATTTATATTGTTTATTCCTGTGTTAGCTGATTTGCTCAGCTGAATAAATCACAGCACTAGTAAAATCAAGACCCTGTAATAAGTGGCCCATACAGCCCTACACAGTGTGCAGCCTCAGGGTGTCTGAGTTGACTTGGGACTCCACGTGGCTCTCCATATGGGTGCACGGTGGAAGTGTAGTGTTTGGAAAGTGTAGTGTTTATTTAGTGTTTGGAAAGTAATCATTGCAAAGGACAGTTTCCTTGGCATTAGCTTACATAGTTCAGTAAAGCAAAACCTCAGGTATCTGGAGCTCCCTGGCATCTTCAGTTTTCTGATGTAGAGTCAAGCAAGAAGGAAAAATTGATTTGGAATTAGACAAGCCAGAGACTTAGATGACTTTGATTGTAACCAAGGCAGGCAGTCTCTCATGGGGATGTAGATGTAGATATGAATTTTAACACTTGAATTTTGTAGACAGGTTTTGTTTATTTTTTTAAACTTTTATATTGTTTATATATAAAATAATAGTAGTGTCTTCCTCAGTATGAAAAATTGATATATATGTATCTATCTTTATCAAGCTCCTGGAATACACAAGTGTTAATAGTAATAATTAGTTTAAGATATACTAGATTAGTCAAAAGGAGTATTGTAGTTAATTAGCAATCCCTTGGGTTTTCTTGTCAAAGAAGTCCAGTGTGGAAAAAGGGTGTGAGACCAAAGGGACAAGAAAAACAAATAAAAGAGGAAAGCAAATGGGCATTCATGGAGTGTTACTGGTGGTGCATGCTACTAGGGTGGGGAAGATTAGGCCTGGCACTGGGTGACCACTGGAACAGAATTTGGCATTGGGGCCTTTGTAGTTTTGCAGGCACTTGCCTTCTGTCTCTTCTGCTTTGATGATGTTGATCTGATGCTGTTTTATTGCTCTTCGTGGTGTCCATGCTAAAATGTTTTCTTGAAATTATTGAAAGGGTACCATTCCTGGAGACTGGGGGTTGATTAACCTATTTCTCCAGCAACAAATTCTTGAATAGTAATAGAGAGGAGGGAGACAGCCAGGATACTTCTGATAGCTCAGTGGCCTCTAAACATTGTAAACCCTAGTGGTCTGTGGCATACTGAGATTTCCAGCAAGTAAATTTGGTCCTCTGAAGGGGCCATTCATCTAAAGATAGCAGTTTTGTGACAGTACAAAATTATATTTAACATATACACTTGTGCTTAATAGATTTTTTTATAAAAACTCTAGTAGTTTAATATTTAGAATTATTTAAACAAGCCATATTCAGTAAGAGCTCCAAGGGTCCATTGTTTGCTGCTTCTTATGGTTGTACCTGTGGTGATTTTTGTGGTAGACCTTACTCTGACCACACTGTTAACATGCTGGATGGTTGAGGCTGCAGTGTTAGGACACTTTTAAATTAAGATGAATTTGGGCTGGGGATGTGGCTCAAGTGGTAGCGCGCTCAACTGGCATGCACGAGGCACTGGGTTCGATCCTTGGCACCACATAAAAATAAAATAAAGATATTGTGTCCACCTAAAACTAAAAAATAAATATTTTTAAAAAATTAAGATGAATTTTCATTGGTAGACTTAATACTTTGTATGCATGTTACTTTCCTTTTGTAAATTTTGATTTGATCTTATCATAATGAAGGTGTTTGTTAAAAGTTAAGTTTGTTTTTGAAATATTATCTCTTTTGACAATAGTCATTTTTGTCTATTGACATGGCCTTTAAAAAGTTCAAAAAAAAAAAAAAGGAAAAAATTTATCAAATATCCCAGTCTGGCAGAATGTATAAACAGGTACCAACACCCATAATTGTATTAGGATTTTAGTGGTTTTATACATTTGCAGAATTGCCACAGTTTAGAGCTAGAAGGACCCTTGTTGATTATAGCCCATCTTCATCCTTACACAGCTGGAGAGGAAATTGAGACTGGAGAGGTTATGCAGTTTGCCTAAAGTTACATACCATAGAACATTAGCCAATTTCAGAATGGGGTCTCATAGACACAGTCTTCTTGCCCTTGAGACCAGATGTTACAACTTAATTGTGGAAGCTGGGCATTTGGATTTGTGACTTCATGGAGGATGTTGCAGTAAAGCTGACTCTTGGAGAGTGCCTTGTGTTTGACTGGGGAGAGATACAGAAGGCAGGGTCAGGATCTGAATCAGGAGGAGCCTGTGCCATCAATCTGGAAGTTCTTTTCTCCTGCTTCCAAGGTGGGGCTCCTTGTTTTTGTTTTAGCTCATCCTCCTTGCCCCTTCCTGAGAGAGATGGTGGGAGGGATGCATCTTATTTTAGTCAGTATGGAATAGTTTATGTGCAGTGACAGATTAACCCTGGAATCTCACTGTGGAATGAAGGTTTATTTCTTGCTTTCCTAAAGTCTGGAGTGGGCTGGTCTTCCTTTGCCTTAGTCCACTTTTACCTGCAGGCCTTCTCCTATTGCCTCAGGTTTAGGGTGCGGGTACAGTGGGCTAGGGGGTACACACTGTTAGTCCTTTGGCTAGAATCAGGCTTGTGGTCCTACTGGGATGCCAGGAAATGGGGATGACCACAGGAGAGTCACTGAGCCATAAACGAAGGCACATTTTCTCTTGGAATTTTGAAGGCATTGTTCCATTGTCATCTTTGAGTCAGGTGCCACCTGCTTCCCAAGCATTTGTGTATCTTTTTTTTCTTCTCTTTCTAGACATTTTTCAAGACCTTGGTATTATCTCTGAAATACTAAAATTTCAACATGGTATGCTTAATTATTGTTCTTATCTTTTTTTGGATGTACCAATCATTTCATTGATCACTTATTTGAGTCTGTAAACTTGTATTGTTTAGTTCCAGGAAAATTTAAACTTTCATTTTTTTCTTTTTCCTTTATTTTCTTTTTTCTTTCTGAAGGTCTTCTTCACTGACTTTAGTAACTCCTGAGTTGATCCATTGATTCCTTTTTTAAAAAATATTTATTTTTTAGTTGTCGTTGGACACAATACCTTTGTTTATTTGTTTATTTTTATGTGGTGTTGAGGATCGAACCTAGGGCCTTGCACACGCTAGGCGAGTGCTCTACTGCTGAGCCACAACCCCAGCCCCTATCCATTGATTCTTTTAGCTCAGTTTTTCATGTTGGTCTTTTTTGGGGGGGGGTGGAGAGGTATTGTTTACTTTTTCTTTCATTGAATTTTTGATTCTGACATTGACGTTTTATTTTCTTACAGTTCTCCCTATTTTCTCCTTGCCCCTTTTTAAATAAGAATAGCATCTAACTTGCTTTTAGATTTATGGTACCTTTTCTCAGACTTGTTTTTGGCATTTTCCAGTAGGCCTTTGGATTTTGTTTTATTTGAAAAAATTTTTTGTGAGAAATTATATCGAATTTATGTATGATAAAAGGCATTCTACTGTCTTGTGTAACTAAAACAAATAAACAAATTAATTTTTAAAACAATATGGAATAATCTCAAAAATAATTTGCTGAATAAAAGAAGCTATATGCTGAGTTAAAAAAAAATATTTTTTTGTGATGCTGGGGATTGAACCCAAGGCCTTGTGCATACTAAGCAAGTATTCGACCCCTGAGCTGCATGCCAAGCCTTGACTTAGATTTTAGTTTCCTCCAGTTTGTCTAAGCCAATTTACAGTGTTATCATTGACTGTAATTTGCTTTCCAGCTTTCATTGTCTGTGTGTCAGGGTGATAGTGGAGATCAAGAAGTACATGTTTAATCAATATCTTTCTCTCTTTTTTTTTTCTTTTTAAATAGTTTTTGTTTGGTTTGCTAGCATAGGTGAATATTAAAACCTTTATTTTGAGGGAAGCCAAATGTAATTTTTCTTTAAATAATTGTAATGAGTTTTCATTTCATGATCTCCTGAAGCCACATCTATGTTACTGATCTCTGGTAACTTAATTTATGAAATGCCTACTGATCTATAGTGGGTAACATGAATTATTTGAAGTTTGGTCTTTTTAAAAACAGAGATCTCATATTTGGGAGTTCACTCATGATTACTTTTGACACTCAAGTTTTGTTACAAAGGAAATAATCCTTCTATTTTGTAAGGTTTTATGTTATTTGCTTAATAGGACTCTTATTAAGTTGGATAGTTATTGCTATCTAAGATCCCCTATAGTTCTGATGATCAATGAATGAGGTTTACATTGGCTCTTAATGTACATTTAATAATAAATCTTGCATGAATTACCTTTTACATCCCAAATCTGCACTAAAACCCCATTCTTAATTTGGGTAGCACTTTGGAAAATGAGAAGATTATTTTTAACTGAAAGCACATATTCTCTAGTGCAAACTAAATGAAAATATCTTATATATTCATATACAGAAGCATTTGAATAATTAACAAATTGCTTTTTAAATTGGAGCTTTTGTATTAAGATCTTAAGGTTCAGAGAGCCGTCAAAGCAATTTTGTTACTTTTCAGTTATGTACATATTGCCTTTCAGAAGTTAAGATTTTTGTTTTAATAGTATATTTAAGAGATTTTTATATGTTTCAATCTTGAGAATGAAAACTGATGAAGGACTTCTTCACAGCCCTATTTGCTGTAGTATCTGACCCTGAGTCAACACAGAAATAGCAAAACAGCTCTTCTTTGGACTCTGTTAATAGTTCACATTTTGTCAGAAACTCTTAAAGGCTCTTTTCTGCTTGGTAGATTAATCAGTGAAGTTATACTTTCCCATAGGCAATGAAAGTAGTAAGGTTTTTAAGGAATTTGTAATATTTTTCAGCTGAAATATTTGTTAAAACATTTGTTAAAATGTTAATTGGTTTTAATTTGTAATTGTCAGTTATGTTTATATATAGGGAAACTGTATTAAAACAACTACATTTAAAATGGTTTCACATTTCTTATTCTAGAAGTCAGGATTTATTACATTATTTCAAAGGGTCAACTGATTGTACCTTAGTCAATAAGGTAGGGAGAGTGTTGGGATCGTTTAAGGATCTTAATAAGTTGGGGGTGTTGTATTTTCTTTCATTCCTTTTTTTTTTTTTTTTATGTTACTGAATATTGAACTCAGGGGCATTCTGTCACTGAGCTACATCCCTACCCCTTTTTAGTTTTTGAAACAAGTCTTACTAAATTGCCTTGGCCAGCCTTGAACTTTGTGCTCTTCCTGCCGCAGTCTCGAATAGCTAGGATTACAGGTGTGGGCCCCTGTACCGGGTTGGGTACATGTACATGATTTTCTTTATCAGTGCTTCCGAAGTCTTCACTGATTTCAGATTGAGTGAACTATCAGTTTGTCAAAAATGTATAATAGTTATAGAAAACCCAGACTGAAATACACAGTGAAGAAATAAGCCATTTTTATTGCTACTTGAACCAGTTCTCTGACATGAAAACTCTTTCTCTTCAGTTGTGATGCTGTCTAGTGTTAGAACAGACCCCGCAGATGGAGGGCTTGGTGCAGGAGCCTGCCTCCACTTCAGTGCCAGTTGCAAGTCCTGGGCTGCTCCTCCTGACTGGCTGGCTGTGAGTTCCCATGGCCTCCTCCTCAGTCACAGCAGTTTACTAGAATGGTTCATAGGACTCACTGAAACACTTCACTTTTATTTACTGGTTTATTGCAAAGGATACAATTCAGGAACAGCCAAATAGAAAGGTGCACAGGGCAAGGTAAGGGCTTCTGTGCCCTCTTAGGTACCCCTCCCTCTCACTGCTTTCCTGAGTCCAGAGCTTTCTGAATTTGGTCAGAGTGTTTGCACCTTCTGTTTGATCTCCATCTTTCCCCTTCTGCCTCTGCTGTAGGATGGGGCTGAAAGCTCCCCCACTGTGATTGCTTGTTCTTTCTAGGAGCCCCACTCTAAATCACCTCATTATTGTAAACTCAGGTGTATTTGAAAAAGGCTTGTTATTAATAACAAAATATACTTAATGTCACTTAGGAGATTGGTGTCAGGAACCAGAGACAAGACCAAATATTTCTTAAAATATACTTCTTTCAGTAGGTAAGTGCCTAGATAGATGTAAAAACATAAACATTAGAAATTCAGTATGTATCTATACAAAAAAGGGATGTGTTGGTACATAAGTGCACTGCTTTTTAATTACACTATGTAAAAATCTGAGAAGAGCTGAAAACTTACTTTATAGATTAAAATCTTATAAGCTGGCTCCATTAACATTTTTTGGTAATTGAAGTTGTGAGCATACTTCACATTCACTTTAACAGGAATGTATTGTGCATAATTACAGTGAAAGATGCTAAGAAATGTTCACGGAAAAGTCCTGTGCAGGTTAAATAGCTAGTTCTCTGCAAATTTTTATTTTATTTTAATTTTTTAATTTTTATTTTTATTTTTAAAAAATTTTTATTATTTTCATTGAATCAGATACTTTTAGAATTGGACATGCTTTGGAGATTAATCTCATTTTATATGGGAATACAGACTCAGAAAGGAGATTCACTCAGTATCATCCTGCAGACTTAGGTAAGAACTACCCCATGTTTTGGTTATCAGTAGCCTACAAAGTATGAGTGAACCATTAAAAATAGCAAATATAAATTCATTTTAAATTTATTCAGTTTTAAAATATGTGGGAACTTTTAAGTCCATTTTCTTAACTTGGTTATATTTAATTTTTGTATCCACCTTTGTAACCAGGCAAACATTTCCTATTGCTTTTCAAAGAAGAGCTTAGTGTAAGATCTGTAGGCCCTGAAAGAAGTCAAGGCAATTTTATTATGTTTATTATACATCAGTTATTTTTACTTTAAATATACTTGTCAAGAACTATGAAGGCCTAAGCAACCGAGCCCCTGTCTCAAAATAAAAATGGGCTGGAGGTGTTGCTCAGTAGTTAAGCACCCCTGGTTTCAATCCCTGGTACCAAGAATCTTCTGTTTTACCTTACATGTAAGCTAACATGTTAACAAGTTAACTTGCTAAGTTTCATGGATGCTGGCAGAGATCATGGGATTCCAGCATCAGAGAAAAAGGGCTTTATTACTCAGGGTTGTAGCAGTAGCTAGTGTCAGCATCTGTCCCAGTTCCCTGAGCACTGGTGCCATTTGGAGAGAAGACTGAACCACACCAAAGGAGAAAGCAAGAAAACGAATGAGGAGGCTGTGGTGGTAACACAGGTGATAGAGGACTGTTGTCTGGGTAGAGTTGTAAAAAGTGGCTGGATTCTGCATGTATTTTAAAGGTAGATGAGAGTGAGATTTGTGACATACTGGATGTGAAGTATCACAGAAAGGAATCAAGGTGATTTTGAACTTTTTTTTTTTTGTAACAGGGATTGAACCCAGGGGTATTTAACCACTGAGCCACAACCCCCAGCCCTTTTTTATTTTGTTATTTTGAGGCAGGGCCTCGCCGCCAAGTTGCTCAATCTGGCTTTGAACTTGTGATCCTCCTGCCTCAGCCCCTTGAGCCACTGAGATTACAGATGTGTGCCACTCTGCCCCACTGATTCTAATGTCTTGATCTGAGCAGTTGGAAGAATGAAGTAACCGTAAGTGGAAGTAGGAGATCTTGCAAGCAGAGCTGGTTTGAAGGTGGGGTGGGTAAGACCCGGAATTTAGTGCTGAACATGCAGTTTCAGACACCTATAAAAAACTCAAGTGGCAACATCAAGGAGGGGTTTGAATATAATTAGTCTTGAATAAAGAGATAAGAATTTGGGAGTGGGTGGCACATAGATGCTGTTTAGCACTATGAGAATGAATGAAATTATCAGGTAAGTGATTATAGATGAAGAAGAGAGGACCAAAGCCTGAGAGCTGCGGAGCTCCATGGAGAGTCTGAGGGAAGCCTGCAGAGGAGTCTGAGGAGTGACCCTGAGTGTGGTGTCCTTGTAGCAAAGAGGTCAAATGGTGTCAGGGAAAGAGGAGTGGCCAAAGGAGCTAAATAGAGCATTTAAGAAGGCTGAGCACTGATGCTGGAGTTTCTTTGTGCTGGAGGCGGAGAAAGCTCTGCTTTGGCTGCAGGAGAAAACCAGAGGGGAGGCATTTTAGCTGCTGAGTTCACACAATTCCTCTCCAGGTGTTGTGCTGCTAAGGGGGTTAGAGAGATGGAACCATGGTTGGTGGGGGAGTGGGGTCAAGACTAGTTGGCTTTTATGTGAGAAACAGGAAAATTGTTAGGAGATGAAGTGTGCATATGGAGGGCGGCTGCCTTCAGAAAGGAGCTGGGAGGAGGTGGAAGTGGAACAAATGTCACCAAGTGGATAGATGTACTGGGCGGGTCCAGTTTCTTCTTGGTGTCCTTGGTTTTCTCAGTGATGTTGGAATTTGGGCCTCAGCTGAGGCTGAATATGGAGAGCAGGCATTACAGTGTGAGGAAAGGTGATGATGATGTGGAGTGGTCAGAATGGAGTGGGGGAGTGGATCAGGGAAGTGCAGTCTGATCTCCAGGCAGTATTGAGTATGAAGTGAGAGCAGTCAGGGTGGTTGTTTCCCATCCACATTCATCACTGTGGATGGAGGCCTGGTGAAGGCAAGGGTTGGGTTTAATCAGTGCTGTGTTTTTGCCAGGAGTGGAGCGGCACTGGAGGTTTGGTATATGCCAGGGAGTGGATATAGTAATTAATTGTGGAATATAGTTAGGAGGGTAGAGTGTTATTCAAAAGTTGTTAGGTTTATCATTCTTATTATTTAAACTTTGAATATTTAAGACCAGTTCCTGACTACATGTATTTGTGTGTGTCTATGTGTCTCTTTGTCTATATCTGTATAGCTCTACACGCATACACCAGTATGAAATTGTCATTTCAGCTTTGCAGAAACTAATTTTACATGGAATAAGGAGGAGGAGGCTGTCTAGGTCCTAATAAAGCAAAAATAATAGTCTCATCTAATATTTATTATTTGGTTGTGATATAACTAAAAGCCGAGGAAAGCACTTTGCTTTAACTTGGTGAATTTACTCAGCCATTCCTTAAAGCAGTTTCAGAACAAAAAAGTCTGTAGACTTTATTCTTATAAACACACTTACATGTTCAATGCAGAGTATTTTCCAAATGAAATATTAAAAATTAACATTTGTGAATAATTTGTCATCCCGTTAATAGTTCTGCTGTACTTCTTTCTGATCCAATTTTCCTCCCTATTCTTTCTACATAACTGAGACCACAATTTACATATAATTTTGTTTCCTGTGTTTTTGCACTTAACAAATGAACAATATGAACTTTCCCCATGTTATTTATAACTGTACACTTATCAATTTTCTTGGTTCCCTAAAGTTCCATTGTGTAGATATGCAAGGATTGTGTTTACTGTTCTCATAACTGTTGGGCTTAGGATGTTCTGATTTTTTAAGCTCTTTTTAAAATCACAATACAGGGAACATTGTTATGGTTTCATTTCATATTATTTCTTGAAGATACATCAAATAGCATTGTTGGGTGAAAGTATGATTTTTAAAAGTTTCATATTGTCAAATTAATTTTTGCAATTAAGGTTATATTCAGCAATGAATATCATTAGAAACATTACTGTCCAGGTGCAATGAAGGTCAGTATTTTTCTATGAATGTGTTAAGCCAGTTGGTTATCCATATGGAAAAAATTAAATTCCTACCTCATACATAAATCAATATTGTATTAACTAGGGGAAAACAAAGCTTTACTACTTATTTTTTTCTTTAATAGGAAATACACAAGAATGTGTATTTCAGTGTAAGAGAAATTTCTTCAGGCAGTAAAAGGGGCAAATAATAAAAGGAAGACTGATAAATTTGACTGAAATGAAAAGGAGAAACTTGAGTTTCTCAGGTACTACCCCCCCCCCACACACATGCATAATGAGAGCATAAGTACTATGCAGCTATAAAAAAGAAACAAGATGATCTGTGTGACCTGATAAAGATCTGAAATGCACCAGCCCTATCATTCATTTCTTTATATATGTTGGCAGCATATCAAGTTTCCATTTTCTCTACATCCTTAACTTCACGTGATATGCAGTTTTCATTTTAGAGGGAGTGTAAAGAATGGAATATCCTTACAGTTTTAATTTATATTTCCCTTATGACAAATAGTTTAAAGACCTTTTCATGTGCTTTTTAGCCATTTGTAAATCTTTGGTGAAAGCTGTACTCAGGTATTTCACTCTGCATGCATTTGTGTTTCTGAGAACTGAACCCAGGGCCTCTGGCACATTAGCTTATGCTCTGCCACTGAACTAGACCTCACCTTTTGCTCATTTGTAAAATTGGGTTATTGCCTTAGTCAAGAGAGTTCTTTATATAAAGAACTTGGTCCAAGTCCTTTGTCAGTTATGGTTTGCAAATATTTTCTCCAAATCTCTAGTTTGTCATTCTTTTAATTGTTTGTTTTGAAGCATGAACATTTTTAATTTTTTAAAAATTAATTGAAGTCTCATAATTTTTAATGTAATATTGTGCCTTATGATATTACCTTTGAGAACCCTCTGCCCAAACCAACATCACAAAAGTTTTCTCTTTGAAATTTTATAGTTCTAGCTCTAACATCTAGTTCTGTGATGCATTTTTAATTAATTCTTACATATGGTGTGAGGTAAGGATTTTTGTTTACTAGCAATTCTGTTGTTGATACAAGATTTATAGACACATAGTTGTGTGTGTTAAGCTTCTCTACGTAAAAAAATTATGTCAGCTGTGAATGAAGGTAGTTTTATGCTTTTTACTTTCCAGTTTGGATGCATTTTGTTACTGTTTTTTCTGGCTTAACCCCTCAGACCAGTGTCCACTGGAGGCGGTGAGCACAGGCTTCCTTGCTTTGTTCTCACTCTTGGAGCAGGGCATTCAGTCCTTTGATTGTTAAGTATGGGGTTTGCTGAGGATTTTCATGAATGCTGCAAAAAGCATGATGGTGGCCTATGCCTACACACTGTAGTGTAGTTGCTGACTCCTGGAGTAATGGGTTCAGCACATCACATTTACTGTAATTATTGATGTTTTAGATTTATACCTATTGTTTTGCTTTTGGTTTTTTAAAAATTTATTTCTTATTTCTATTTGTTCCCGTGTTGCATTCTTTTGTGTTCAGTGCACATATTTTAGCACCAGTTTAATTCATCTTGTGGCTTTTTTTTTTTTTAACAATATTTTTGGAGTAGTTTTCTTTGCGATTCTTCCATAGGTCACTGTATGTATTGTTAGTTGTCACAGTTTACTTCAAAATAATATTGGTTCTGGTAAGATGTGGACATTTGGCTTTAACTTCCTCTGTTGCTTCCTGAATTCCTTCATGCCATTTCACAATATCACATCTGTGTGTAACGTGTTATGACTTCAGTAGTGTTATAGTTATTGATTTGTACCATCTCATGTCCCTAGAGAAGAAGAGATGCAGTATTTTGCATTAATGTATGTGTTTATCATTTCCAGTCATCACCAAAGGTTACTGTCTTTGAATTTGAAGCACTTCCATATATATATATATATATATATATATATATATATATATATATATGTATATGTATATATTTTTATTTTATATGACGGGCCTGCTAGCAACATATTTACTCAGCCTCTTTTTTATAGAGGAATGTGTTTATTTCATGTTTAATTTTTCCTGGTAACTCTTGCATTGTTTTGAACATAAAATGCTTGGTTAACAATTTTTAAAAAAATTTTTTTCAGCACTTTTAATGCATCCTTCCTCTGCCTCTATGGTTCCTGCTCCCTTTGTAGGGGTGCTTCCCTCTGCCTTACTCAGGGTCACTAGTTTTCTGTGCATTAAGTGTCTTAGTTTGGGGTATGCTGCTTATCTCTTCTGTGCTGAAAGGGTTGCTTTTGGTGGTTTAATCCAGCTTTATACTTAGCTTTGGGGGAGAGGATTTATGGACCTCCTAACTCCATCATGCCAGAGGTGAATCTCCCTAGGCAGATGCTGTTTTCATCTGCATTTCCAGATGAGGAACCAGCCATGAGTGTCCAGGTCATTAGAAAGTGACAGCTGCAGTGTGAGCTCAGGAGAGTGGCCCCAGTGCCATCAATCCCTAGGCTGCTATTCACTGTGCTTCGTGTCATAGTAGCACACATCATGTTCCAGCTTTTCAGCTGGGAGTGTAAAGAATGGAATCTCCTTACAGTTTTAATTTATATTTCCCTAATGACAAATAGTTTAAAGACCTTTTTGTATGCTTCCTTCACAGTATGAGTGGCTTCCTTATGACTTTGAGCAAAGTATTAAACTATCAAAAGTTTGGTTTGTTTTTCTGTAAAATGGAGATGAAATAGTCTCTGCTAAATGGAGTTCTTACGAGCAGCAAAGAAGGTAAATGTACATTTTTACTACATTCTGACCTCCGGGGGTGAGAGTTACAATTTTACAGTAGAAACACATTTCTGAGTCCACCCCTATTTTCGACCATTGTTTGCAGCTTGAGTCTTCAGGCTTTTCCAGGAAGTGTAGTGTTTTGTAATTGTCAAGACAAAGTTGTGAGCTGGAATGATAAAATGAAGGAGACAAAGGATGCAAAGAATTGGGCAAAAATTAAGGAAATCTGTGGAAATCATAGTGAATGATGAAAAGCACCGCTGTACAACGTGAACTGAACTTAAGGGCACCATGATTTGGGTATCAGGGAAGTGGCTGGATGAAGTTTTTGTTGCTGGTGGCACAGCGCAGAGCCACTGGAAGAGCCCCAAGTTGTGGTTGATGTGGGAAGCAGAAGACTGGACGAGTGTGGGACATGGAGGCAAGGCATGAGGGGAGTTTCTGTGTCGTGAAGTTAAGCACTGGGAAGACTGGAGAGCTGATTACCTCTGGCCCTGAGGAACTCAGGTTCTGCCTTTCCTGATACCAGATGATGGACACACAGATGTGCTCCTGTATCTAGACTGCTGTATTTTCTTTAGTAGGTATGGAAGGGGGTAGTTGTTTTGTAGTAATATTAAACTTGCTCAGTTGTTACAGAAATAATTAATGAGAACAGGAGCTTCAACTGGGCTTGCTGATCCCTTTTTGAATTCTTTAGAGCTGTATTCACTCTGTGAATTAAATGCTCTGACACTGAATGTGCATGTTTAGGTGTACAAATGTGCACACAAGTAGGATCCTCTCTGCGTTGTTTCATAGCTTGCTTTCTTGAGTCAAGTTATGTTGGGACTTCTATGTGTTTGACATTGTGGTCATCATAATTCAGAAAAGTAGGCCACTAATTTTTAATGTGGATTGTTATTTCCTTCAATTTAGGTTAATTTCATATTATTTATAAAATAAATTATGCAGTCAAAAGTGTGTGTATTGATTTAGTGGGCTCTAGAATCCGTTGATCAGTTGTAGTTTTAAGCAAGTGGCTTCATCTGCCTGTGCCTCTGCTTTCCTGTTGTACACTGAGAATCTTAGTACCACTGCTAGCTGCAAATACTTCTAACACATGCATTGTTTTAAGGATATCACATGCAGTAGCACATTTAACTCCATCTCTAACCCAAGAGATAGGTACTATTATTCCTAAGATTATCCAGCTCCTAAATGAAGCTGGGACCTTAATAAATACAGTCAGTTCCACAGTGTCATAACTGGCTCCTGCATAGTGCTGAGTTTATAAGGTGTTATAGATCATGAAGCTCAGTAAGACACAGTATCTTCAGAAAGCTGAAATCAAGGCCTGGCACATATCAGGCCAATATGTAGTATGTATTTACCCTTATTAGGCAAATTATCAAGTAATACAACTTTAAAAAATAATGCTAGAGAGAACATTGTTGACCATATGTCGTCTTTTGGCATGAGTGTATATCCAAGAGACAAATTTCTAGTCGAATAATTACTTGGTTAAAACATGCATGAAGTTAGTTTCAATGTAAATTTCCAAATGATCTTTTACAAACTTGTATCAATTTACACTTTATAAATGTGTAGTTTGGGATGTCCCTCCCAATATTGTATTATATATAGATTTAACCTTTTCACACAGGTAAAATATTTTCTTGTTTTGTGTTTGAAATTCTTTTTAGTGCATTTAAAAAAATGAGATTATTCTCAGTGAAGTCACCTTTCTTAGTACCCAGCTTGTTGCTTTTTGACAGATGTGTTCAGCCATGGAAGTACCACCACAATTAAAGTACAGGGCAGTTTCCATTATCCCAGATTCTTTGACTGGGTGATGAATGAATTGAGAATATTTTAGGATATTGATTGGCCACTTCGGTTTTTTTTTTTTACTGTTTTTCTTGCTTTTTTCTTTTTTGCTTACTTTCTTCCCTTTCTTCTTTCATTCCTTTCATTTTTTGTGTGAACTATTTGTATATTTTTCTTTCTCTTACTGATTGCTGCCAGCATAGTCTGTTACAGAACTTAATTTGTCATATATGTTTGCAGTTTTCCTCAAGTTTAATTTTGGCTTTACAAGTAGAGAGCCGTATTAGCACTCCGGTGGCGTCCCTATCTGGTTGAATTGTTTCCCACTACTGCTGCTGTTTGCAGTTTGTGCTTTAGTGTTCAGAAGTGAGATTGGGTTTTTTGGTTTTTAATCAGTCTTTGGTATCAGTATTCTGTTGACTTAAAAAATAAATTTGGAGCTCTTTTCCCTTTGTCCTCTCCAGTGGTGTAGTGAGTTGAGTATTGGACTTATCTTTTTGATCTGTCACTTTTTCAGTTTTTTTTTAATTGACAGTTATTGACTCTTTTGCTTCCCTACTTCTAATGTTGTAAATTTTAGCAATATTTATTTTGCTATAAAATTGTCCTTTTCATCTGAGTTTCAAATTTATTTTCATAGTACTCACATATTGTGATTTCCTCATAAGTCTATGATTATTGCTTTGTCCATTTCCAGTTTTGTATGAGGACATTTTTTCTTCATTATGCCAGTAGTTGTTGACTAGGTTTCTGTTGTTTGATCAAATAATCAACTCTTAGTGTTTAAAACTGTTTCTTTTCTGTTTCATTAACTTATGCATTTATTTTAACTTTTTCTACATTTTCTTTTTGTTGTTGTAATTGCTGACTTCTTGATTTTCTTCTTAAATTTGAAACTTTGAAATTTTTCTGAGTTCTTTCAGGGTCTTGTAGAACTACATGTAGCTTTTTATTATGGTAGTTTATTAAGTAGTCTACCATTTTGTTCATTTTGAGATTTTGACTTGAGTTATTTATATTTGTTGATTCTGACTTAATCCATTTAATTTTTTTCTTCTTACTTTTATTGCTTTGTGGCCAAATAATGAGGTCTTTTATTTTAATTTACTAAGATTTTCTCATTGTGGTTGAATATATTGTGATACATAGTAACTAGTCCATACAGTCTTGAAAAGTATGCCATATATTTGTTAGATAAAATAAGTAATTTAAATCTGCTGTATTCTTCACTTTTGTTTATTTTATTTTATTATGCTAAAAGACATTTTAATGCTGTTCCATTTTATGTGTACAGATTTTTTTGGCCGTTTTTGTGTTCTTTGTGGATTGTATCTTTTGTAGTGTGCCCTTTTTTACAGTGTGTGCAGTTTCCCAGAATATATACTATTTTGTAATGTTACTTCAGTTCCTTTGTTACTATGTCTTTTTCCACTCTTTTCTATTAGAGGATATTTTTTTTTTCCAAAATTATTCAGGATTGGCATTTTTTTGGTTAATTGAAAAACTTCACTGTCTAGGGACTTATGTACTTTAATCATTTTATTTTGAATTAAAATAGGTAAATATATGCCCTTTAATTTCTAAATGTCTTTCCTTTAAGTGCATTGAATGAATTCTGTGTCAGCCTGAACTGTATAAACTCTGTCTTTACATAATGCATCACCTAGGATTTCTAGTTTGGCACTTCTTTTAAGTAGAATTAGAATTTAATGGCATTTGTAAAGCAATCTTTGTACAGTAGTTGTTTTTTTTTTTTCTTTTAAATACTATTTCCTTAGTCTTTTTAGAGAGGTTTTGCCTACAACTTAATTGTATAGGAAAAAAATTTAGTATCTCTACTTAGTATTCACAAATCATTTAGGTCTATTGTTGAAGGAATAATTTTGTTAGATGTTTGTTTACATGTAATGAATTTAAATTTGTAAAATGGTGGGTTGGAGCATCAGCCATGCCCTGCAACTATTTTAGATACTGGGGCTATAACTGACCATATTATAGAGGTCGTGCCCTCAGGTAGAACGTACTGAACACAGTGGAGCTGATGGAATAAGAACAGAAGAGCAGGGGCGGTGAAGAGGACAGCAGCACAAAAAAGGCTTCAGTGTTTCAGTATCTGAAAGTTTTTGAAGACAGTTTGTTTTACTAGGGTGTCCATTTCCATATAACATCTAATTGGATAATTTTTTAAACTAGATCTAAAATCTTGTTCTTGTAAAAGTTGAATTTATCTCATTCATATTTATTGGCATAGTAAATCTGTTGAAACCTAAATTCTGGCATATTTTGTATTATACTTGCTTTACTTTCCTTTTTTTTTTTTTTTTTTTTTGCCTATCTCTGTCTGGAAAGACTTAGTACCTGTACTTTTCCTTTTTTACCCCTTGATAAAAAAGGAAAAGTACAGGTACTCACAGATTCAGGTACAATGGAATAGAATCCAAGATACTGAAATGGAAGGGTCTCAAAAGTAGATAATGCACCCTTAGATGTTGCAGAGGGGTATTCGTGATGATGTGAGCTTGCTTACTTCCTGTATGGCTGCTTTGCTCTGTCTGTATCCTTTCTTCTCTTTGTTGTTTTAAACTGTCTTCACAGACATTTTAAAGCTTGCAGTTCTTAAACTGTGGTCTGTAGATCCCCTTTTATAATAATGTTGACATAATTTGCCTTTCTTACTATATCAAGTTTTATGGATGGTGCAAAAACAAATCAAGGCAGTGGCGCCAAACTTAATAGTAGCAAACTTAAGTAATAGTAGTGAACTTAAATAATGGTCATATGTTCTTTATTGACAAGCAATTTGGTAAAACAAAACAAAAATATGAAAGAAAATTCCTGTCATGCTTGATTGTGCCATTGATGAAGCTAAAAATATTAATTTCATTAAGTCTTTGCCTTGAGTACACATCTTTTTACAATCCTTACCTTGAAATGGGTATATTTAGAAAGCGCAACTGCACACTAAACAAGAAGGAAAGCTAGTTCGGGGGAAGTGCTTGCTGCCACAGTTTGAGTTACTGACTGCATCTACTACCTTTTTCATGAAAAAAATTACTTTTTCTTAAAAGAATAATTGAAAGACACACTATTCAACTTGTTTTAGTAGACACTTTGTAAATGATCAAGGTGAGCCTTGTGACTTCCCTGAGAACAGAAGCCAATGGTATTGTTGCCAGTAGCACAGTTCAGACTTCTAAGCACAAGTCACAGCTCTGAGCTCGCCGTTGCCGTCTCTGTGGCCCACTACCAAAGAGTGTTCTAAGGAGATCAATGACATTCACAAACATGACTTTGTGATGAAATAACTAATACATGATGTTATAAAATCACCCACGTGAAAAAGGTTGTTTTAAGATGCACGATAGACTGTAATAGAGAAAATGATTTTTGATATAGTTGTAGGTTTTGCAGTGTGATTAACCTTTTTTTTTTTTTTTTTTTTTTGTGGTTCTGGTGATTGAACCCAGGGCCTTGAACATGGAAGGCAAGCACTCTACCAACTGAGCTATATCTCCAGCCCTGATTAACTTTTAAGAAATCGTCACTTGTTGAGGTTTGGTATAATATCAAAGAACAATATCCACAATGATATGAAAAGGTTATAAATAAGATACAGTCCTCCTTTTTCAAGTATAGCTCTAAACTAGGCTGGATTTCTTCTTATACTCCAACTAAAACAACATGTTGTGAGAAATTCAGTGCGGAAGCGGGGTAAGTCCAGCTGTCTCCTCTGAGTGGCAGAAGAGACTCAACATGTAAAGCAGTGCCACTTCTGTCCCTGCCTTCTATAGTGGGGCAGTGTAGTTCTTTTCCCTGAAATGCTGTCTGTTAACACTTAATAAGTATATTGTTTGAAGATGAATTATTAATTAAATATTTTAAACTCTTCTATTTTTAATTTCTTGTAGGATAAATTTCAGTAGCTATAATCCACATAAACAAAGCTTTTTGTGTTCTTAATAAGTTTTAGGAGAGTAAAGGTATCCCGGGCCTGAAAGTTTTAAGAGCCACTGATTTAAGGAATAGGAAGACAAAACGAGGCAGTTGGGATAGGAAAAGGGTCAGCCTTGCAGTTCACAGCCAGGTTCCCATTCTGGATCTGCTGTTTTCTAGTAGCAAATCATTTCATTTCATTGGGCGAATTTTAATTTAAGATAAATTTTAAATTTATTTGTAAAATGAGGATGATGAGGCCGTTTTGCTGGAAGTAAGTAATTTGATTTGTCTTGATGTTTTGCATTAGATGTTACAGCTGCTTGAAATCATTCCTTAAAAAAGAGTTTGTGATATATAAAGTTTACTCTAAGAATCTAAAACCTTTTTCCTTGAGCCATTGTACATATTTTCAAACCATGTGTAAACTTAAAATTTTACAATTAGAAAAGCAGTAGAACTAATTCAGAACATTTACTTAAGCTTAAGACAGATGGTAATCCTATAAAAAGATGGCATATATTTTTGGAAGTGCAAACAGAAAAATAGATACTCTTAAAAATTCCAGAGTAATCTTTGCCTGGAAAATGTGAGAGAGAGATACAAGACCATATGGTCTAATAGAAATTTATATAGTTTCTAATGTCTAGGATTGAATTTTATTTCTTTATTACTATTGAGGTACATATGGATTGGTAGTTGAAAAGGAATAATTTTCAAGTAGATAACTACCAACTGCTTCTCCTGTGGCTGCCAGTCTTGGTATGGATGTGATAGTGGGAAGCAGAACTGTTTGAACCCCACATTTAGCTGGGTTAACTCAAATCTGAGTACTTACCACCTTGGAATTAGCTACTGATTGTGCTGTAAGGGCAGTTACACTCACCTAGTGATTGGGTAGAAGGTGGTATGTTGTGAGTTCACTGAGGACAGCTTAATGTAGATGTAGCACAGTATTTTTCAGTATTTTATTTTTTTCTGTCTTATTCAAAAATACAGTATATGACAGTAAGATGGTTTTAAAGTTGCTTTATTTAACAGAGAGGGTATTGCTGATCCCCCATAGGTTGTTTGATCTGAGTGGTTCTTACTAAGTATGTGTTCATACAGATTCTAGCTATAAACCAATCTAATGCTATCTATAACTGAAAGCAAATATTTGTCAGATCTCTCTCCTCTCTCACCTGCATCCTTAGGTTACCACTCTTTCTAATGGGTTCATGTTATAATTTATCCCTTCATCTGTTTCGCCTCTTGGATTAGGCGATCATAAATAATTTATTAGTCTTCAGGTAATCATACAGTACTGTCTGCGAAACAGGGGCTTAGTAAATGCAGAGTGAGTTAAGGACTATGATCAAAGTTCAAGCTGTTGTCATTTGCCAGGATGCTGAGTGGGCTCAGGCACGAGGTGAAAGGGCTCAACCTATGGCATTTTGCCTCTCTGTGCTAGGAACTAGAAACGTGACAGTGCATGAGCCTTCCCTGCAAGAACTAGTGAAAATAAATGGATAATTTTCCAAAGATTATGGATTCTTTTTATTTATATATTTTTAAAGATGTTTAAATATTTAGAATGTGTGTAAGTTGTTGGAGGATGAGTTTGGCTGGTATTCTCTAAGTTCTATATAGTGCCTCATGGATTGGCAAATAGGTAGAGGAAGGGAAGTAGTCAGATTTAGTGTTGAAGGTACACATGAGCACTGTTTCACACATAAGCAACTCAGTGAGACCCTGTCTCTAAATAAAAAATTCAACAACAACAACAAAATGGGCTGGGGATGTGCCCCAGTGATTAAGCGCCCTTGGGTTCAATCCCCAGTGCCAAAAGAAAAAAGAAAAAAAAGGATAAAACAGAAAAGCAAGGTGCATAAAAAGGATAAAATAGGTGAGGTCTTGTTCTTATGTCTGTCGTTGAGTGGGTACAGGTGAACCCAGGACCTCATGCATGGTGGGCAAGTCCTCTACCACTGAGCTACATTCCTGGCCCTTTTTATTTTGAGACTGGGTCTTACTAAATTGCCCAGGCTGGCCCAGTCCTGCTGCTCAGCCTCCCCAGTAACTGAGGTGATAGACATATACCACTGTGCCTGGCTTGTTCTTAAATATTATCCAGTATTTGCCACATGCCCACTGCGTAGCAGACAGTGATCTACCATGCAGGGTGTAATAGGAAAAAACTGAAAGAGCTGACATCTCAAGGAAAGACTGGTTGTTGTTCTTCAGAAACTAAAAGATTAAAACTGAGTAAAAGAAAACTTTGGTGGAAAGTTCTACTTGAAAAATCAAAATCACTTGTGAGTATTTTAATGTGTTTTGTCTTTTTGATTTTTTTTTTTTTTTTTTTTTTTTTTTAGAAAATGGCTCCAGTGGTCAAATGAAGCTGGAAAAATATATAGATGCAGCACTGCGGCCTTTCCAGATGTTTGAGTGTGATACTCCAGTGAGAAATTGATCCCTTGGATTAGGTAACTAGTCATAATGAAGAAAATTAGTCTTAAAACCTTCCGGAAGTCTTTTAATTTGAATAAAAGTAAAGAAGACACTGATTTCATGGTAGTACAACAGCCATCCCTAGCCAGTGACTTTGGAAAAGATGATTCCTTGTTTGGTAGCTGCTACGGTAAAGATATGGCCAGCTGTGATATCAATAGCGAAGATGAGAAAGGTGGGAAAAGCAGATCCAAGAGCGAGAGCCTGATGGGGACCCTGAAGAGGCGACTTTCTGTGAAGCAGAAGCCCAAGGGCAAGGGCAGCACGCCCTCGGGGGGCTTGGCTGAGGAGGACACCTTCTCCTCCTCCTCGGCTCCTGTGGTCTTCAAGGACGTCAGAGCTCAGAGGCCCATCAGGTCCACTTCCCTCCGCAGTCACCACTACAGCCCCACGCCCTGGCCCCTCCGGCCCACGAACTCTGAGGAGACCTGTATCAAAATGGAGGTGAGGGTCAAAGCTTTGGTCCACTCTTCCAGTCCAAGTCCTGCGCTGAACGGGGTTCGCAAGGATTTCCATGACCTTCAGGCTGAAACTGTGTGCCAGGAGCAGAATGGTTCCCTCAAGCGTTCAGATTCTCCCCACGGAGACTTGCATCTCCACCTGGAGGAACATGTGCCTGTAGTTATTGGACTTGTGCCTCAGGACTACATTCAGTACACCGTGCCTTTAGACGAGGGGATGTGTCCTTTGGAAGGATCGCGCAGCTATTGTCTGGACACTTCTTCGCCCATGGAGGTCTCTGCGGTTCCTCCTCAAGTGGGAGGGAGCTCTTTTGCCGAAGATGAGAATCAGGTAGACCAGGACCTAGTTGTTGCCCCAGAGATCTTTGTGGACCAGTCAGTGAATGGCTTGTTGATTGGCACCACAGGAGTCATGTTGCAGAGCCCCAGAGCAAGTCATGATGAGGTCCCTCCGCTCTCGCCATTGCTACCTCCAATGCAGGCTAATCAGATCCAAAGGAACTTCAGTGGGCTCACGGGCACAGATGCCCATGTGGCTGAAAGTATGCGCTGTCATTTGAATTTTGATCCTAACTCTGCCCCTGGGGTGGCAAGGGTTTATGACTCTGTGCAAAGTAGTGGTCCCATGGTTGTGACAAGCCTTACGGAGGAGCTGAAGAAACTTGCAAAACAAGGATGGTACTGGGGACCAATCACACGCTGGGAGGCAGAAGGGAAGCTAGCCAACGTGCCCGATGGTTCTTTTCTTGTTCGGGATAGTTCTGACGACCGTTACCTTCTAAGCTTGAGCTTTCGTTCCCATGGTAAAACACTTCACACTAGAATCGAGCACTCGAATGGTAGGTTTAGCTTTTATGAACAACCAGATGTGGAAGGACATACGTCCATAGTTGATCTAATCGAGCATTCAATCAGGGACTCTGAAAATGGAGCTTTTTGTTATTCAAGGTCTCGGTTGCCTGGATCTGCAACCTACCCCGTCAGACTGACCAATCCAGTGTCACGGTTCATGCAGGTGCGTTCTCTGCAGTACCTCTGTCGTTTCGTTATACGTCAGTATACCAGGATAGACCTGATTCAGAAACTGCCTTTGCCAAACAAAATGAAGGATTATTTACAGGAGAAGCACTACTGAAAGATTGAGAACCCTGCATCTTGCACTTTGGGAATAAGAAAAAGAGATTGAGATACAGTTTACAACTTTCATTGCCATCAGAATCTTTTGCTGCCATAACTATTTTAATTTTATGTGTAAGAGTCAACAGTTTGTTGAGGGGTGGGGAAGTGTCTGCAAGGTGTCTTGGGTTTATTTTGGTTCTTTAAAAAGGGATGTCTTGAGGTTCTAGAAGTGTGAATTATCTTTCATTAGTGTGCAGAATAATCACAATGTGAATTATCAGATTCTCCTTGATGCCCCCCCCCGTCCTTTGCTGCTATCCACTGTGATTTTTATGCATTAAAAGCACATTTCATGTGTCTTCAACCCTAAGTAAAGTTGAATGAAACTTACAGAATGAAAATTACTTTGTCTTTTTAAATGACCCATTTTCAAAAGTTAGTGTTGAATGAACGTGTGATAAAACTATTTACATATACACTGAAAATGACTTTTTAATGTCATACTTCAAAAAGATTTATTTAGAATTATTAATTGACATCATCTTAGTTAATGGGATGCAAATTTGCCACATATCTTTTCAACTTCTAAATTATTTTTAAGGTTGTGCTAATATTTTGGTTGTGAAAACTTTGTGTTTTTCTGTTGCCTTCATGTTCATCTTGTGGTTTGTCCATTTTAATAAATGGCCTTACATTTAAGAGTCATAAAGAGATATATACCACAAATTTAGCAATCGTGGCCTTTTCTGTCATTAAACCCGGGTACAAATTGGCATAATGTAAAGACCTATAGACTGGAACAGTGACTACAGAAGTGAGATCAGTTCCCGTGAGAGCGTTGTTTTCATGTTGCCTGCACTGTTCCTTTGGTTAAATGTTTAATCTGTGATTTCTTTAGTTTAGTCAACACATTCTTGGGTGAACTTGATTGTACAACTAATTTTCATTAATGGACTGGATTCTCTTAACAATGTTAAAGTTTATAAAAAGTTTGAAATTGATTTGAATAGAAAGAAAAGATTGCTTTAAAGTTGGATTTATATTTTTCTTTTATGTAGTCACAATAAAATGTGCTAGATTTGACTTCTCTTTTCCCCTGCCTCCAATAAAATCAACCCTTAGTGACTTGAGTTGAAAAATTTTGGAAATTGTGGAGCATCACATGAGAAAAGATGAAAACAGTACTATAGATACACAGATGCCTGCCTCCTTGCAGGATCCACTGCAGTTTCGGAATAGGCTTTTCATTTATTTGTTATTTTCATTGAACCAAGTCTAGAGTAATTTGGCCTCCCGTTTTTTTCTCTTTTTGAGTAAGTCAATGGGAAGGGATATTATGCCTGAGAATTTTTAGTTATTTTGGAATGTGGAGTGTTTGTTCACTTTGTAATTCTGCAACATAGTCTAATTTTCAGATTGTTCCATTCAGAAACCATTCCCAGCTAAACAAGCCTTAAAGCAAAATGCTGGACATTTCTTCCTGTGTCACTTTAAGTTTTCCCATGTCTTCCCTTCTTTAAAACACAAGGGTAAAGGTCTTTGGTCTATGGCTGGCATTGTCATCTAACATCTCTGTATCCTCACTTTTTAATTAGTTTTTGTTTTTTTGTGGGGGGCGGGGGTGGAGGTGCTGGGGTTCATGCTAGGCACATGTTTTATCACTGAGCTACATCCCCAGCCTCTCTGGTTTTTTTTTTAAGAGACAGAACTGAGATATTACAAAGGAAAGGCACAATGCCATATCACAGTGTTTGGTATTTTGACTTAAATGGGGAAAGGTACTTCATTTTGGTGGGACATTGATTGTACCTTGTTACAAAGACTCCTTTCATTTTTTGATGTTTTCACCTAATAAGATGGAATATGGTGTATTCTATAATAATATAATTTAAGTGTTCACTATAAGCTATTTGGATTAAGAACTATCACAGAGTTGTAACCTTGTGATCAGATTGATGCAAGACATTTAACTATTTTTGCAAAACTATTTATTTTTAAACAATTTGAAATATATCTAGAAGTCCTTGTGCATCCATGTTAGATGGCAGGTATTGTCACAGTCACTTGTGCTGATGGTAAGTGTTGAGATGGCTTCTTTGTGTCTGTCTGTCCTCGGTGAGCTGGCGGTACAGAGGCCTTGGGACCTCACCTAACCAATCTCTGTGGATGTAGCCTGTCCCTGCATTTTCTCATAATGCCATGTGCTTAATATATGCCCATGTGGTGTCAGGATTATTTTGACCTTTATCCAAATGTTTTTTAAATTGTATTTTGTGGTTTTTTGGAGGGCAAGTCAATACTGTTCTAATTTGGAAAAACAATTTTTATGTACTTTGGTATTATTCATAATGCAAAATACCTTAAAGTAATATGCCCTATTATAATTCAACTTGAAATTGTTACATTCTTATAGTATATAGATAAAAATCAAAGTATTTGCCCAGAAATTAAATTTGCAAACAGAAATGTATATTGCAGAATTTGCTGCTTATGTGTAGAGAGGTACCTCTTTTGACCTAGGCAGTTTGACATAATGTGGAAGATTGGCTTTTCTGATACTGAAATGGTCTGGTAAAAGTGGAAAGGGGAGAAAGAGAGAAATCTTTATCCTATAGCTTGGTCTAGATTCTATTTGTGGATTCTGTTGAAAGGGAACTTAAGTGACATGGACCCAACTTGTAAGTGATTCTCAAGTATGTACTTTAAAAGAAATCAGACCTCCTGGAAAACAGGAAGCTGTGTCCATTTGTGACAGTAAATGGATCAGAGGTAATTTTTTTTTTTAAATCAAATATTTCATCATAGAGCTTGGTGGAGGCTGGAAGCTATTTTGAGGCTTATTATGACAATGCATTTTTATAAATGAAAAGAAAGCTGTGGAACGTACTTGAAAAATGTCTCCTTTCTCTAAGAAAAACCGTTTTCTTTCTGCTTGGTGCAATATGAAAATTTAAAAAGTCACACATTATATCACAGGAAATGACCTAGAACTAAAAATAGTTTTAAGGAAACCAGCTACCCAGGGCAGCCCTCTTGCCATTGAAGAAAATCACGTGCCAAAAGGCAAAATCATTGGCATATAGGAAATGAAACACAAAGTATATGTTATATTTTCTGAGCCAGTATTATTGAAACAGGATAAAAGTTACTAAAATCTTAAATAGGTTTATGCAATGTCTCCTAGTGCCACAGGTCTATCTTTCTAACAATGCTTTCAGGAATGCCAATTTTAATTATTGTACGTGTCACATAGTATATGAGAGATATTGCTTTATGAATGATTCAAAATAATATATTTTGATTTAAAACTTAATTGCTTTTCATTGAATGTGAAATATTAATTTGAAAGTGAAATCACACTACCAGCAATAGATAGTTTTGTTGAATACTCTAATAAGGAACAATAGCCAGTTCCATAAATTTAAAATTCTAAAGGTGTTGGTACGCTAGTAATCACAGATTTGGTTTCTTTTAATACTTTTTTAATCCTATAAAAAACGGTCTTTTATAAACATCCTTTTTATTGATCAATCATAACATGGCAAAATGTGTATGTAGTCACTGTTCCTGAAAAGTTATCCAAATGCTACATCCAGAGATGATGAGAAATTCTTATAGAATTTTGTAATAGTATATATGTTGGGTTAAAGAAATTTCATAGTTGTTGGAGTGCCATGAAATTAATACTTGCAATCCAGATTGCTGTAGTTTACACTTTTTCTGTATGTTTCAAATCAGGTGTGTACCATTTGTACTGAGAACACCACAGAACGAACTATCCAAAGTCCATTGATTTTAATATGTGTTTTGGTTTGTAAACAAATTATAGTAATTTCTTGCACATTTTTGGAAATTAATTGTATAAGAGTTTATTGTATCTGCTCCTAGATACAGTGTGTAAATAAAAATTTCGTTCACAAGATCTCTCTGGTAGTCTATTTAAAATTCTGGTATGGTGTCTAATTTGAATTAGTATCTGGTTAGCTAGGTTAGCTAGGCAGATTCTGGATGTCCCATAAACTGGTCAGATACTGGAGAGTGGGAGCCACTAAGTTTTGTTGTAAAAAGGGAAAAATAAAATTCTTTCACTAAAGGAAGATGTCCACAGTGGTGCTGATGTGCCAAACACCAGAATTGAGCAAGCAGGAGAACATCTAACCAAACAGAAAGACTGAATTCAAACTAGCACACTAAATTCAAACTCTTTCACTCAAAGAGGTCCAGGATGGGTGATAAAGTGTTCGAATTGTGATATTTAGGAAACATGTCCCTTCTTAACAGTATTTTGTGGAAACAGAACCGGCCATGTAGATGCATGTATCTAGAGGTCATTTAGCAATCCTTTTACTAATAAGATTTCTCAGATCTACTGGATTTAACTTTATGCTTTTAAAATTCTTAAACATGTTGGGTAAACATTTCTTTTAAAATTTTGTTCTATATTTTTAATGAACCACTTTTAAAATCATGGCGGGGCTGGGGATGTGGCTCAAGTGGAAACGCACTCGCCTGGAATGCACGGGGCACTGAGTTTGATCCTCAGCACCACATGAAAATAAAGGGGTTGTGTCCACTGAAAACTGAAAAATAAATATTTAAAAAAATTTTCTCTCTCTAAAAAAAAATCATGGCTATTCAAAGATGAATTTTAGCCTGATTATGTACAGAATGTTAGATATTTTGACTTTAATAGAATCCAAAAAAATGTGGAGCTGTAATCTTAACATTCTCCAGAGCTGTCACCAGTTGACAATGTTAGTGTCATACTTTGGGTTAGCAGAGGAGAATGGTCAGGGCTCAAGAACTGGGAAGAGACTAGACATTTACTTACGCCATGAGCAGGAAAATGGATTTGTTCTTTTTAGTTATACATGGCAGTAGAATGTATTTTGGCATATTATTCATACCTGGAGAGGAAAATTGATTTTAAAAACATAATGCAGATGTTTATTTTCTTGAATGTAATACATAAAATATTGCAAGAAGACAACAGCTTCATACTACCCCTTATTTCCCAATCATTTTATTCTTTGATAATTAAAGCCCCACATGAAGTAAAAAACTTAGCCAAAGTAGTGTCTTTATGATGTTAGGTCATAAAGATCCCCAAACCTATATCCAGATTATATACAACTCCATTCTTAGGTTAAGCAAGAGTAGTGATCCCATCGAGGGCTTTGTATGAACAGACACCGAGGACAAGACTGAACTGCTTTTATTGGTATGGAGACCAAAGTGGGAGGTGCAGACCTAGACAGATCCCTAAGGATGTGCTTAGGAGAAGAATACTGAGAATTATAATCATCCCCAATTTCACCAACACGGGTACAAGTCCTCCAAGATAAGGGTGGCTACTTCCAGAAGAGCAGGTAAGGCAAAAATGATGCAGCCCCCAGCGAGTCCTGTCACACCTGGTGGTGAAGGCCCGAGTTCACCATGGCCAGAGCTGGAGGGCAGAGGCCTTGCTTGAATTGCAGCCTGGGCATACACAGTGGTATGGATGGCTGGATGGACAGAGATCTCCACAGATGGATTCTTCATAGTTGTCTGGTGCCCTGTGGATTTATTCTTTCTTGAATGAAGTTTTTATTCTCATTCACTTCCTCTTGAAGTTCATTCAACCAGGTAGAGAAAGAGAAAGTTGCTGCTGTCCATCCTCGTTCCTGGGAGGTGCTTGCAGTCCCAGATGTCCACCCACAGGAGCTTGAGAGTGGACATAACAAGATGAAAGACCGGCTGCTCCAATGGCAGATGGTTCACTGAACACAAAGGCCCCCCTGAAACATCCACAGCTCATCATTGTGCTTGCCTTGTAATATTTCTTCCCTCATAGTTTTTACTTCTACTTTTCTTAGGCTTTTGACTGTGGATTAAAAGTAGTTTAACCTGTATTTCAGTTGAATTTAGCTGTCTTGAGTCTGTTATTTTGACCTCCAGTGCAGTTTTTATATTTTTCCAAATCTTTAGGTTTGTTTAGAATTTATTGTATTAAAAAAAGTAAATTCTCTTCATATTTTTGCACCTTATTTGCATTTTCAGTTTGAAGGGTTTCCAAGCTGAACCACCTTTTTAAAAAAATGTATTTTTTTAGTTGTAGATGGACACAATATTTTTATGTGATGCTGTGCATCAAACCCAGTGCCTCAGGCGAGCACTCTACCACTCAGCCCCAGCCCCAGCCCTAAACCACCTTTTTAAAGAAATTTGGCCCATGTTTCCTTTCTTTTCTCCTTTTGTGTGACTGGTCTTGCTACTAGATAAGAATCTCTTTTGGCACTTGCTACTTTGTCCCCTCCCCCGCAACCTGGAGGGACAATATTCACAGACCTTCAACTATGAGAAGTTCTGCTGCTGCGTTGTCTTCCAGGCCACCTGCTTCTTTATGGAGAAAGGATTTGATGGAATGGAAGCACTGGTTCATGACATTTACACAATACAGTTCTCATAGGATGATCAGTCACGAGCCCAGTCATGCAAGCCCGAAGCAACCTTGTTTTCTTGTGGTCGGCAAGTGTTGAGAACTATTTTTCACAATTACCATGCTGAACTACCTCTGGGGTGTGACAAGTTCCTAGAAAACCAATAGATGCATATTTTCAAATAGAAGAATCATAGCTCTGTGATAAAAGAAAGCTTTTCTGGAATCTAAGTAGTAGGAATAGAAAAAAATTAGAGGGCTGGAATTTGTACAAAGTCTTGATAGCAAAGATGTAACTGTGCTTAGTATCTATGTTAATACCTAACATATATAACTCATGTTTTCAAAAATAGACCTAAGTAAGGAAGGTACCCTTGTCTTCTTTTTATAGATAAGGAAACTGAAACACCCATGTCAACCTTACCAAGGTCACAAAGGTTAAGTGACAGAGCCAGATTACAAATTTAATCTGGTTCCAAATGCTGTTATTTATTATGTTTCTCTTCAGGGTTTTATATTTAGGATATTCATTTCTGTGGTTGTCAGGGAAAAGAACTTCAGTCTAAGTAAACAAATTACTTCTTTCTCCTCCAGGGAACTATTTTATTCTGGAGCTTAAAAAATAAGTCTATATAAGTAATGCCAGAGATAACCATTTATGGTAGCCGGGATGGTAGCATAGCTGAAGGGCTTTATCTTTTATTGACGAGGATGGGGAACACTGTTTTTCTTTTCTGACCTTGTAAAGATTGACAAACTACCTTATATGTTAATATGGGAATAAGATTTGGTTGAGTACAATCATAACTCTTGAGAGGATTTCTCTATGTGATTAGCACAAAAGGAAAAATGCTCACTCTGCTTTTTTGCTGATGTATTTAATGCTAATATCAATTGCCTGAGACATTCATTGTTCCCTGTTTTATGAGGAGCCAGAATGTTACGTTTTATAGCAGACCAAAGACTCCAGTCCTTCTCTGACTTTCCTGTGCTCTGTTCTGCCAGTTCTCTTTGACTTCCTGTCGTTTGTGATAAGCACACCCAGAATGAGGACTTCCCTTCAGAAGTAGTCTAGCTATGTCCTCCACGTGCTGACCGGGCTTCTCTGCCTGCACTAAAGAAGAAGCATTAGCCACCTATGTTCAGAGAGCTTTATTGTAGTTGTTATGACAAATCGAAAGGAAATTTCCCCACTTCTGTTGTAGAAAGTAGCAGTTTATATTATGCCTACCTCAACATCATTAAATCAGATAATCTTTTTGTCATGAATTGTGGAATAGATGTCCTAAAACCTGTCAGCATGTGGGATTAACCTGGACAGTTGGGGGGATTAGGACAATTAAGCAAGACAAAGTAGCAAAGGTCTATTTAAAATATATTTTTATATTAATAGTGTAAGTCTACATGCAATTGAATTTCTCACCTTCCATTTAACAGAAATACCTTTATTTACTTTTTGAGAGATATTTTCATTTGATACAGGATTCTGAGAAGACTCTCTGTCTCCCTTTTAGTATTTTAAAGATATTCCATTGTATTTCAGACTCCATTGCTTCTGATGAGAAGTTGGCTGTCATTTGTAGTGTTGCTTCTCTGTAGTGATGTGTGGTATCCATCCTCACCCCCATAAGCTTTTTAAGATTTTTCTCTTTATTTTCAGTAGTCTGATTATGATGAGCCTGGGTCTAGGTCTCTATATTTTACTGTCTGGTACTTGTTGTAATTCTTGGATCTATAAGTTATGTCTTTCATCAACTCTATTTCTTCAAATATTTTAAGCTTTTTCATATTCTCCTTTTCTTGTAAGACTCTAATTTTGTTTCCCTAAACATCACTGGGGTTCTTTATGTTTTTCAGTCATCTTTCAGTGCTTTAATAAAGAGAGAAGAGTTAATGTTGAGAGCAGTGAATATGTTGGACTTGAGGCAAAACATTAGATGTGAAGGAATCACAAAGGAAAAACACAAATAACTTCATAAAAATTCCCCTTAAGCCTCTGACTGACTGAACGTTTTCATGCATAGGGTAAGACTCCAAGGACCTTGTGTTATGGTTTTTGATGTGAGATGTCCCCCAAAAACTCATGTGTGAAACAATGCAAGAAGGTGTAGAGGTGAAAGGATTGGGTGATGAAAGCCTTAACCCAATCAGTGAATTAATCCTCTTACAGGGATTCACTGAGTGGTAACTAGCCAGGTAAGGTGTAGCTGGAGGAGGTGGGTCATGATGGGGAGGAGTGCATTTGGGGTATATATTTTGAGTCTTGTGAGTAGAGACTCTCTTGTTTCCTGGTCTGATCTCTTGAGCTGCTTTCCTCCACCATACCTTCTGCCATGATGATGTTCTACCTCACCTCAATCCATGAGAAATGGAGACAGCTGTCTATGAAGTGAGACCTTTGAAACTATGAAACATAAAATAAACTTTTCCTCCTCCGATTGTGCTTGTCAGGTCTTTTGGTCACAGCAGTGAAAAGGTTGACTAAAACACCTCTGAATAGAACAACAACAACAAAAAACCCCACAATAGTTTAAAAAAAAGAGTACTGGGGGAAATTAATATCAGGGAGGCTAAGGAGTCCAAGAGAAAGAATATAATTTCTGTGGCTCTGAGCAGGTTAACCCACCCTCACATTTTCAGTCTCCAATTTGCTATATTAAGCCTATGCAATAAATTGTTCATTTCAAATTTTGTAATTTTTGGTTGTAGCATTTCCATTTTCCAGCTGAGATTTCCCATTTGGATCCTTTTCTTTTGTCTTTACCCCCAGTGTCTGGCTTGGGGGTTTTTGGCTCCATTTTTTAGCATTATTAGTAATTTTTTATTGGATGCTGAACTTTGCCATGAAAACTTTTTAGAAACCCTGGACTATTATTGCTTTCCCTGAAGAGGTGAGGTTTTCTTCAGGAAGGTAACTGGATAACTGGCAGATCAGTGTAATTCTTGTGGAATCACACTTGTAGGTGTTAGTCTGGTTTCTTTAGGATTTTCCTTTTACCTCTGATGGCACAGCCCTTGCTCCTGAGGTATGACCTGTTAGGGGTCTCAAAGTAGTATGTTTACCAACATCATGCCCCTTAAATTCCAGAATCCTTCCCCCCAGTACTTAACAGCTCATAAACCTTCTTTTTGACTTTTTAGACTCCCTGTTAGTGATTTATCCCAAGATTCCTTTTTTAAACTTTTGTTTTTATTTTATTCCAAGGTTCTTGAAATCTTACCCTATGCATGAAAATCTTCAGACTCAGTGACTTAAGGGTTTTTTTCCTCTGAAGTTCTTGTTTGTTTGTTTGTTTGTTTTTCTGAGATTTCTTCATTTCTAGGGTTTTGCTCGAGTCTAAGATGATCTGATAACTCTAGACACTAACTCTGTCGCTACTTGATTTGTACTTGTTACCACCTCCAGTTTGAAGTCTTTTCCTGTGTGTTACAGTTTGGAAACTGTGGATGTCACCACTCACATTGTTCTGTCTTGGGCCCTAGGGCCACCTGTTCCTGCCTGCAGTGCTGTCCTCATGTCTTCATGGAGTTGTTTCTGGTGGGAGGATTAATCAGAAATGAGGTAGTTTTTCATGGCCAGAGCTAGAAGTCACCACTGACATCTGACGTACTGTTTACTTATGTATATGTTTGTTGTGTTTCTCCTCCACCCCGTCCTTAGGAAGTAAGCCCTACCAGATAAGCATTTTGTCCAATACCTCCTGACAGGAGGGGGCGGGAACATGAAAGGTATTCAGTAAATCTTCATGGTATTCAACGGTCAACCACTGAACCTCAGCGAGTGTGTGGGGGGAAGTGGGGGGCAGTGGGGAGGTAGGGGTGGGGGTGTGGGGGTGGGAGGAGTGGAGGGACTATTGACACCAGAGAAGTGGCAGGTCAGATATAGTTCACAGTGAGGGAATGGTAGGTACACTGTTAAATATGTGTTATTGCTCTTCGTATAACCTCAGGAAGCCAGTCAAAACTTGCCTCAAGTCAGTCTTCTGTGGAGAGCTGCGGCCAGTCACCCCTTCCCTAATGAGGAGGACGCTGAGGCAAATGGCCTGGTCTGTCTCAGTTGGGAATGCCACTGCAAAATCCTGTAGACCAGGAGGTCTGAACAGGAGTCTGCTCTCACAGCTCTGGAGTGGAAGTCCAAGATCAAAGGGCCGGCAGGGCGGAGGTCAGGAGAGGGCTCTCCTGTTGTCTTTTCCTACGCAGTCACTGTGACAAAAGTCCAGGGAAGGTCAACTCGGAGAAGGAAAGCCCGACTTTGGCTCCTGTGCGAGTTTCGCCCGTGCTCTCTGGCACCACTGTTTTCAGTCCTGCAGTGAGGCAAAGCCTCCTGGCAGGAGGGTGTGGTGCAGGAAGGCTGCCCACCTCATGACTAGGAAGCAGAGAGAGAAGGGGCAGAGACCCCACACACCTTCAAAGCCAAGTCCCCATGACCACCTCTCCCAACTAGACACCACCTCTGCCCTACCTCCCAGTAGCACCACCAGTTAAGAACCAAGCCTTCCTTGGGTGAGCCCTTGAAAGACATTCAGTTCTGAACCAAAACACATATTCCTTGGTGGACAGAGGCAGGTGGGCAGAGAGGGAGGCAGTGGGAAAGAAGGGAGAGAAAGGGGGAAAAAACCAGAGAGGGCACTCATCCCATCCTGAGACCTCTGGTGGCCTCATCTAACCTAATTCCGTCCCCAAAGCCCCACTTCCAAATACCATCATATCGCAGGGTAGGTCTTCAACATGGGAAACTGGGGATGGGGTGGGGTGCACCAGCATTTCATTCACAAACTCTTGCAATAGATGAAGAGGGAACTCGGTGCACTGCAGGCTCAATTCCAGCACAGCAGGGATCAGTGAGGACTTAAGCCAAGGAGCAGGGCGGGGTCAGGATGGAAGGGGACTTGGGTCTCAGCTAATATTTGGGAGCCCCCTTCTCCAACTTCCTAACCCAGCGCCTCACCCTATTTCTGTACTCCAGACTTTTCTTTTTTTCTCCCAGTTATTTACATGTTTAATTATAATGACGTTTCTGCCTGAAGTATACGAGGCTCACTTGGTGGTTTACAAATAGTGAACCCACCAACCTATAACCAAGAGGCTCTTTTTTCTTGTCATTTATCTGAGCAGACGGGTCTATCTTCAGTGAACTCATTCCTGTAGGTGATTTGTTTCACTCTGCCCCTGCAGAGTGAATCCAGGAGTCTTCCCACAATACGCCGGCATTTTCCCTCTCTCCAGAAAAAGCAGTCTTCTAATTCTGTGTCACACTCGGACATGATGTCCAAGTATCACAAAATTCCCTTTTCAAAAGCAAGATTTGATTTTTTTGTTAGATTCCATTCCAAAGTACGTCTTCCAGACTTGTGATCAGATGAAAGGTAAAATTTAAGTGGCTGAAACTATGGCTGTTTAAGTTCTACAGCCTGGTTTTCTTTCCTCTGCTCCATCAGTGCTTTTCCTTGTAGATCTCCAAATGAAACCATTTTCATGAGAGAAACATGCAAGGCAGGAAGCAAACATATACATCAATATTTTGTTCTGCTGGGCCCTTGGGGCTCTTGGGAATGAGCTTGCATGTCCCTGAGTAAATTATGAAATTATTTTTTCATGCCTTTGATCACTTGCTGACAGGTCTCTTGATTGACCCAGGCAATGGCCTCCTTTCACGTGAAAAAGCCTCTTCAGAAAGCAACTCTGTGGAACCTAACTTTGATCTACATCCTTTGATTATGGGAAAAAAATATATAAATGTAATTCACTTGTTACGAACCATGTAATCTTTAAAGCTTTCAGTTGGCAAGTACAGCTAAAGTGTGGTTTGTACCAGTTTACATTTATGCCTTTGGGTCACAGTTCTTTAATCCTAACTGCATATTTCTCTAGTAATGATGGTCGGTGGTTAGTTTGTGGACCATCTTAAAAAAAATGGCTAATGTTTCTTTGTGTGTGTGTGTGTGTGTGTGTGTGTGTTTAAACTACTTCTAAGGAAGTAGTTTTTCCCTGTTTAGAATTTAAAGACAATTGGTGGAATCCAGAATTTCAGTGAATGCCAACTGGAAGGGAAATCTGAACTTGAATTCTTAGAATAATTTATACCAGATATCATTTTTTTTCCTTTCTGCCTTACACATTAAAATACCTACACATTTACATTGTATCCAGTCTTTGGGGGCTTTTCAAGCTATCTATAGTTGTCCTGTCATGGGAAGATTATCAATTCTTCATTTAATTAAATCAATAGTTTAATTAATATGAGTTATTAACTCAAGGGCATGAAAGAGTCCATGTAAGAACATCAAACATACAACATCAATCAACCACTGGATTGCTATCCTTCATCATTAATCGCTATAACTAAGATTTAGCCCTACTGTTAAAAATGTTTGAGTGGAAGCACTTCTTCCTTTGTAGGAACTAGATCCTGAGACCATAGCAGGGTGGGAATATATTTCCATTGTTCTCTGAGGAAGTTAAAATGTGAGACATATAAATGTCCAAACAACTAAAAATTCTCAGAAAACTCTGGTTAAAAGACATGATTTTTTTTCAGCTTTCATTTTCATATTAGCCTTAGAGTGAAAACTTTATTTTAATATCATAATGTTTATTTCTGTTCAGAAATTTTGGTAGAAGTAAAAACTTTTGGATTCAGAACTTGAATATGTATTAAGGTAGGTAATATGCTTGAATTCTAGTATAAATATTTCAATTATGTTTCTCATCAACTTACAGTTTATATAAAGTTTTGTTTTTTTTCTTCATCTAAGTAGATGACAGATAAAGTTCTGGTGCAAATTCCCTGTCTTTCATGATACTGAATCACAAATTATATCTTTATACTCTCATTTGCAGAATTAATCTGTTTTCCTAACTGTTCTTTGCTCTGCAAAGATATAAAAATCTAGAAATTAAGGTTATAACTTTGCCATGATACCCAATATCTAGGACTTCTTTCTTTGAAATATCACTAAAATAATATTAATTTTTACAATTTATAGTAGCAAGCACATATGCCATAATTATTGCTCATAATAAAGATAAGGGTGGTTAGAGAATTCTTGAAGTCTTTTTTTTTCTTCCTTTTCTTGAATCCTTAAAAATTATGAGTCTTTTAAAAGAAAACTCTCTCTCTCTCTCCATGTATAACGTACATTCTTCATCTCTAACAAAGGGAGCCATGTAAGTTTCTAATACAAGTTTTTAAAGGAGAAAGGATAATTGTTGTTACTAATAGCTATATTTGAGTGTTCCAGATTCCAGACTCTAGAGAAGTTTAAGTTATTAAACATCAACATCACACAGAAGCCACTGCATCATGTTACTGGTGTTCTATAGGGTGAAAGGAGGATGTTGGTATGCAAGAGGGAGATGGCTAAGCCTTTTGTTTCTGGTCCTGAGAGGTAAGGACGAGACCGTGAGCAAGCCAGGGCTTTTATGCCCCTCCACCCTTGGTTCCCACCCTTCTGCTCATGCTTTAGAACAGGGGTCTTCAAATTAGTGTCAAGTGCCTGAGGAGGTCAAGGGCATGGGAGCTGTGATAAAGTAGGCAGGCATCCATGGTTTCAGGGTCTCCTTTTCTGGATCCTCAAGCACCATGTCTGTTCTTTTCTAGAAGGGACCTGCCTGGGAATATGCCTAGGGTGGGGCTGCCACTCAAGCAAATTCCTTCCAGCCTCCTCTCAGCACTCCGTAGCTGTACTCCGTGGCTGTGAGCTGCCGTGCAGGCCATTCTCCCTCCCAGCCACACTTAGATCTCACTTCATTTTGGAGATGAAGGGAAGAGTATTTCCAACCCAGAATACAATGCGGAGACTAACCTTTAAACAATTGCAATAATAGAATAAAAATATTTTAAGACAGTAAAGCTAGAAAAAGAATGGATGCATCTTTTCTCAGGGGACCATTAGAAAATGTGTTCCAACACAAAGAGAGTAATCCAAGGGAGAGAGGATCCCCCACATAGGAGAAATGGACCAGGGATCCTGGAAGTGAGACCAAAGGATCTCTAGGTGGCCAGCGGTAGCAGACTAGAGAGCAGCCAATCCACGCTCAAGTGAAAGGGTGTCGGATCAAGCAGGGACGTCTTCAAGAGAAGAGAAACACAAGTGGATGAGCTGCGCTGCATTCAAATGTGTTGAGAAAGATTCCCAATTCAAAATTTCAAAGATGATCAAACGTAGAAAACGAAGTCAATGAAATAAATATGACAGGTAGCGACTGCTGTTATACAGCACAAAGTTTAACAAGAAAGACACAATGATGTCACAGTGTCTGTTCTAGTTATGAAAGTGTTTACTTGCTTATCCTGAAACACCTCCAACAATCAGGATATAACAGGCGAGGCTGGGGAAAGGAGCCAGCAATGTGCGTGAGGGAGCACTTGGGCACAAAAAGTAGCTATCTTCAGGAAAATGACTCACGATCAATACCTGACACCAAGGCTGAATGCAAGCAAGAGGACCCAGAAACCGTGGTACTCACTGGCAACAGAGCAGAAGACTCGGGGACCCGGGGGGAGGTTGTGGTAGGCAGCACAGTGGCCCCTCAGTGATGCCCTGGGCCTGCAGGCACCTTTCATTTCCTGGCAGCGGGAATCTGCCAGCCCCCAGAAGGTCCTGTCCTGCAGATGCTCCCAGCCTTCAGGTCCCTGGAATCCGACAATCTACGCAAGGGGAGGTCCCATCCTTCTCTTATCCTCAGATCAAGATTTATTTGCCCTGATGTGTGTTAAAACAAAGTCACTCTTTTTCGAGAGCAAAATCAAACTCCAGGACTCGAAGACCAGCTATATGGTTTAAGAAAGAGAAAGGGAAAAGCTCTCGTGTATCTATGGCAGGAAAAATGCTCCTGCCAATGATCAGCCAGCCTCTCGCCCCCACAGAACAAAAACTCTTATTCAGTTGTGGTGAGCTGAGGTGGGAAGGGCATGTTTGAATTCAACCATTTAAAAAAATATCTTGGTTACTTATTGCACTGTAGCCAGAGAACGTGGGTTTTGTATTTTGTCATGTTTAGAGTCTATTGAGATATTAACAGTGTTCTAAAATCAGTTCTTTAAATCTGCCAAATGTTTATATTAAATATATATATATATGTGTGTATGTATATGTATGTGTATGTGTGTGTATAGATATATATATGATGAATATGTTTTAAACTATCTGTTAATTATATCAGTTGATTCATCTAATAATAAAAATAGTTGGTAATATTTACTCTGGGCCAGGCTCCATCCCAGAATCGTCAGATACATGACTTCTGGGAGAGGTGCAGGCTCTTCAAGGTTAGTGTTGTGACGCCCACATGAACTTGATTGCTGAACTTGGGGCACTGAGAAGCTAATCAGGGGCTGATCCATGGCCAGGCAAGGGTGTGGCCTCCCTCGTTCTGCTCCAAGGCCCTCTGTTTATGTGGACTTCATTTCATGCCACCTCCCATTATTTTAAAAGAGTTGCAACGGGCCTCATTAACAAATAAAAACAAAGCACTGACTTATCTAGGTTAACTCTCAAACAACACTTGATACATTTATCAATGATTTCTTTCCTCCCCGCTACTTCTAGTTACCTTGGGTTTACTTACTTGTATCATAGAAGTTGCTAGAAAGTATCTCTGACTCATGAGCATTTCCATAAATCCCTTTATGTTGGCGTTTCCTTTACGGCTTTTTCTCCATTTCTGCATTTTTATTCTACATGTTCACATGTCAAGGAAATGACGAGGTCCCTTTTATTACTATGATTTGAAAGGAGCTGGTATGGTTCGACTTTCAAATCCGCATTCTCTTGGTGTCCCAGTGTCCCAGCCTAGTTTCTGGGAGGTGCAATGACTCAAGTGACTCAGTTGGGTCAGCTGAGTCACCAGGAGCCAGCCCCAGGGACAGGGCTGGATGGGAATGTAAGGTGTCTGCTCTCTCCTCTGTTGTCTAACCACTGCCTGCACGACACTGCTTCCTGACGGTGGCTCACAGGCAGTTGCGTAACTTTATGTTCCTTTTATCTACTCCTGTCTAAAATGGTAGTGATGATCCTTTATCCCTTCACCTTCCCATCAGGATGTTTCGAGGATTAATCATTACAAACAAAATGAAATTATCAATCTCTCCGCAAATAAGTTTACTAAGTAAATATAAGAAACTTTCCCAGTGGTTTCTTTGTTTTTTATAATCGTGCACGTCAGATAAGGAAGCACACTGTCCAGGAAGGAGAAGTTTTGAAATTCCTTCCAGAGAAGTTTCACCTTCATTTGAAATTGACCTGGAGGCTAAGGAACCCTAGAATTGTTCCAGCTGGTTTTTACTCTGCTAACATATTTCCAGGGACTAATATGCTAATTTTTAGACTGACCCTGGTAGTTGCATTGTTCTGACTTTCTTTTCTGTTATATTTGCTGTGATTCTGTAGGTCCCACTACTTATCTGTGCCAGTCCATGTATTTTCAGACTCCAGGACAGCAGAGCCAGGTGGAACAATCAACCCAGGAAAGGATGTTGATCAGACGCTTGATGCGAGGTTTGGGGCAGGTGTTCTCAGATTGGTTGGTGGCTTAATATCATGAGGGTCTTGTGCTCTGTCTTTCCCTCTACTCCAGCATCTGGAGTATGTTTCATATTGCCAATGGGCTTGATGCTTCAAGGTCACCAAGTGGTGGCCATCCTTCTAGACAGCACATCTTCATAGCTTTGCCAAGATGTCACGGGGAAGCCCTTCTCGCATGTCTGTTTTATTTTACCCAGAAATGGAATCCTTTCCCTGAAGACCTGAGCCTGGTGTTGGAGTGAGCAGAACTAGACTCATGGCCTCAGGCTGCGGGGTGACTGGAAGAGTGAGTGTTGGTTATGCTCAGCATCTACACCGACTGGTGGGCAGGGGAAGAGGAGTGGGAGTGACCACCCGTGTCTGTCACGACTCCCAAGTTCTTTTTCTTTCTTTCCCTTCCACCCCATCCACAGGACCCTTGCCTGCCCGTGGCCTCCCCTCTCTAGGCAGGGGCCTCTGACGAGCCTGTTATGGAAGTTACGGAAGTGGACACTCCCCATCTAGGAACTAAAAAGTGGGTTCTCCTCGTCCGTCTTTCTTGACTCCTACCTGAGCCTAATTTGGGGTTTACCTCTAAATAATGATTGTAAAATTGTTGTCCCATACGGTCAAGAGAAAGAGGATGTATGAGGAGGTCCTCGGGTTCTGTGATTTCCTTTCACATTTGATTAAAAGGTTCTTTAATGGCAAATGGTATGATGCTTCAGGTAAATCACAGATTATTTCCGCAGGCTCTCCTCGGATGAAAGAGACTGAAACGTGAATGTGTCCAAGATTCTGTGGGGGAATGCAGTTAAAGTTCTAATCCACAAGAATGCAAGAAAATATTTGGAAAACAATTCACCATTAGCTTGCCTAATACATACCAACTTACCTTCGTATTTGCCTATGATGTGATGCTTTTTACTACTCTGTACATTTATTCCACCAGAATACAGCGTTGCCCAATTGTAATAAGCAAGAGAGACTGAGAAGTATTTTCTAAATTTTTACCATCCAGGAATGTGCCATTTAGTTGCTTTGTGACTTTTGGTATGTTGTATTGAAATACTTGGGTGAGATCCTAAGTAAACTTGTTCAGTAAATGAATGTAAAATTTTGGGAATTTGTTTTGGATTCAAGGGAAACCATTCAACAGACAGCAAAGCAGACAGTGTGCTACAGCCCAGGAAGCCGTGTAGCGTCCTGGTCGGGAGCCTGGAACCGCAAGGCTTTGTGTCAGTGGGGTGCCGCGGAACTCTCTGGAATGATGGAGATGTTCCATATCTGAGCTGTCCATAGGGGCCTCAGTTCACATGCGCAATCACACTCTTGAACTGTGACCGGTATACAGTGGAAGAAGTGAGATTGTAATCTAATTTAATTTTAATTAAATTAATTTTAAATTTAAATATAGCCACAAATGAGCACCTGACCACCAGACAGGGCTGTGCAGACTGGGGCACAGGGTCAGGGTTCACATCCCACCTGGCCCTTACTCATCTGCCTTCCTAACTGCCAACTGCACGGTGTCACCATCTGTAAGAATGTCGGGAAGACCAAAACACATATGGAGTCCAGGTACGGAAGGTCCATACCTCCAATCTGTGGCATGAGGCTGTATGTGGAAGTGAATGTGTGACTATGGGAAGTACCTAGAAATACATGTTATCGGCATTAATATGCAAGTTTGTCATTATTTTTACTTTTATGAGGAAAAAGCAAGGTCCATTTTTAAAATGAGGTTCATTTTAATTAGCCAGGTCATTGAATAAATACTTGATCTGAATTTGGCTCTCTGACTTTCTGGACATTGATGGTTGACTCACAGTGTAATGGGATTTGTCAATGCACTCTCCCTGGCTCTGCGAATCAGTGTCCCTGTGAACCCAGTGTTTTGACTTGCATAGACAATTGATATAAGAGAGTTTTATTTATTTTTTGTTATGCCATAGATTTATCTCTGTTAGTATGTGGTCTTTATTAGTATGTTCTCGGTTTTTTGCATTTGATAAATGAGGAAAGCCATTCCTCATTTCTCAGATATTTACATTGTAGAGTTGAGTGGGAGATATTAAAGAATTAATGGCTGCATTTCAGGTATTTAGAACACATTTCCTACAAATTATGATAACAATAACATTGGCAACAAGGAATTGTTAAGTGATCTGGGCGTAGGATAAGTGCTGCATAGGCATCATTTTGGTTGATCTTTTCTGTCCCCACCATCCTAAGGGAGCAGGATGGAGAGCTTGAGAAGTTTCCTCCATGTCTCCTGGGCAATGAGCAGCAAAGACAGGGTTTGTTATCTTTGAAGTTTGCTGAAATCCGCCTCCTGCAGTATGAGAACGTATTTATTAACTCAGTGTGTCTGTTACTTCCTTTAAGAAAAATGCAATAATTAAGTTTAATGATCAGTTTTGCATTTGAAAAAAAAATTGGAAACAGGAGGCAAGATAGCTGTTGCTGAAGCTGGAGATGGGAAGCTCTGTCTGTGTGGGCACCTTTGACGGTGGGAACTCTTTGGATTTCCTCTATGCAGTTTTCCTTGAGAAAATCTCTTGCTTTAGGGTTTCTTATGCTGTTGCTAACACAAAGGTTTTGTCCTATGAAAATGAACTCCTGCTCAGCCTGGTTTAAGATATAAAGAATCATCTGTGGATGGCATTTCAGTAAATTTTTAAGTTGCAAGTTTAAATATAGATAGTTGAGGATATTAGCGGTGCCCTGGTTTGGATGTAGTTGAAGTGTATCCCCTTGTTGTTCTCGTGTTGGAAACGTGGCCCTAGCATTGTGGTGTTGGCCAGTGGTGGGCACTTTAAGAGGTGGAGCCTGGTTCAAGGTCCTTAGGTCATTGTCTCTCAAAAGACATTGTGGGAACTCAGCCTCTGTCTGGTTTTCCCTTTAGAAATGTGATCCATCCCCAACCCAATGCTCCTGCTGTTTGACACCACCCGCCATCTGCCATGGACCTCACCAGAGCCAAGCCAGTGCTGGTGACTTGCTCTTGGGAGCTAAATAAACCTCTTTACTTTTATAAAGTTGTCCTGCCCCCCACATTTAATCATAGTAACAAAATATAGTACAGTGGGCAAATTCTTAAGGTGAAACTGGTACATTTTTAAAGTTGTCTCCTGTCTAGAAAACCCTTTGCAAGAGGTGGAGGGCTTCCCACCCAACCTGGTTTCTGTCTTGGTATACTTGTCTTTCTTTGCATCCTTATTTTACTGTCTTTTTTGTTGTTTGTCTGGTTTTATACATGCCAATAGAATGCATTTTGACATATCATACATAACTAGAGTATAACTTCTCATCCATCTGGTCACACAGGATGTAGAGTTACACAGGTCATGTAGTCATATACACATAGGGAAATAATGTCCCAGTCATTCTATTATCATTCCTACCTCCATGCCCCTCACCTCCCTTTATTCCCTCTGTCTAGTCCAAAATACCTTTATTCTTCCCCTCTCCCCTTAGTGAATTAGCATCCACCTATCGGAGAAAACATTCAGCCCTTGGTTCTTTGGGATTGGCTTAGTTTGCTTACTGTAACGTCCTTTTATTCATGCAAGTGATCAAAACCCCCTTCAGAGAGGACAATTAATGTATTACCTCTCCAGTAACACTCTTCATTCTTCTTGACAGGGAGCCATGATGGGAACTTTGTCCCACCTAATATCCAGGGATGGACCCTCACTGGTTTGAAAGAGTAAATGCTTACCTTGCTAAAAAAAAAAAAAAAAAAAAAAAAAAAAAAATCTCCAAGCCCTAGGTGTGCACATGGAGAGTGCCTGCTGAGGGAGCCAGACCAAGCCTGAGGGGTCTCACCTGAGATCTCTGAAAATTATGCAGAGCTTTGTCACATTGATTTTAGAAATGAGTCATCAAAAGAGCCTGCTACCCTAACCAATGAATACTTTAAAGCCTAGAATGTCTCCCTAATATAGAACCAATCCTCCTTTACTCCTGGACGTGTAACCCTTATTCATGTATACATTTTTACAGAATTGTGTGTTTTCAGACCTCTTAGGTGTATCCCTATGAGTGGCCTTGCTGGATCATATGGTAATCTGATGTTTAATTTTTTGAGGAACTGCTACACCAACCCACAAATTGTCGATCTCATTTCCATTCCCACCAGAAAGTTGGAGGAGTCAGTTTCACCACATCCTTGCTGACCCTCATCGTTTGCCGTCATTTTGATGTCACCATCTTAGCAGGCATGAAGTGCTGCATCATGGTTCTAATGCAGAACTTTGCAGAGGTCTGGACTGAACTCAGCCAGAGCTTGATGGCGTGTTGGAGTCACAGCCCTGGGATGGTGGCTGTGGCACCCTTCCTATTCTACTTCCACTGCAGCCTGGTTTCCTCAACCACTTCACTCTTGCTTATTGACAAGTCAAAAGGCATATCCATCCAAACCAGGTCTGGGTGGGTTCTGGGAATCTTTCTGTTTACAGAGCTTATCTGACCATTCTGATGAGACAGTTTGGATTCAGTGCTCTGCATTTAATCTTCTGTTGGGCAAGCACTGTGTTTTTGTTCATTACTCATATTTAGAACATTTCTGGCCCATAGTAGGTGCTAAATTCATATTTACTAAAAATATGTATGAAACATTAAAGGTTATGACAAGGGTCATAACAAGGTTATACAACTCTGGAGAAGCCTTTCCATTCTGCTTACTAACAACCTGGCTATAAAGGGTAAAAAGCATTTGGTCAGAGTTGCAAAGTCCTTTGAAACATTCTGCAAGATCACAAAAGAAGATCCATAAGATCACTTCCATCTTGAACATGTTCACTCATCAGAAGCCTGGGGAGAGGCTCACCTTTCATTTCTAAACTATAGTTCTGTGCTGTGGCCCTCGGAGATCCTCTGGTCACACTTAAGGGGAGCTGAACAGCTGCAACCAGAAGAAAAGGGAGGTCACTCTGCCCCTGAGATACTATGGCATAAGCTGAGATTCCCAACCTCAATTTGTGCTTCACAGGTTTTCTGCAAAATCCTGAGTGTTTGTGTGGCCTAGACGCTGCTTTCCCCAGGCCCTGCCTTGCGGGGTGTGGACCTAGGGGTCCCCTGAGAGTTGGCCGTTCTCTTTCCCTGGGCCCTGCATGTGGATCTCAGCCTTGGTTTTTGTCCTTTGCTGGGTTTGGACCCTGTCGTCCTGGATTCAGTGATTTATTTTTGTGTAAATACAAGAATCAAGACAGGCCACTTTCCTTGCAGCCGACCATGGAGACTTTGGTGGTGACTGGGGAGCTTTAGAACACAGCAAAGTGTGGAGATGGAACCGGAATCTTAGACATTATTGTAAGTCCCTCAGCCTTCCTGCTGTGGGACTTCCTGCAGCCTCTGCGTGGGGCCAGTCTCCCCTTTCATCCTCTCCCTCCCCTCCTTCTCTTTTGCTCAGAGTCTTTTTCTTTCCTGGTAACTTAACTGCCCTGTGCTTTCTTTCTTGATTATAACAAGGTCATCTGGGCTCAGCATTGCATCTTAATCTTCTTAATACTAAACAAGAGAGCACTCCTGACTAGCAATCCAATATGTCCATGCACATACACAGGCACATATACACATGTGTGTGCATGCAAATGTTGCACTTGTGCACACAGATGCACACACACACAACACACACAGAAATACATGCACATACGTGTGTACCTATACATACATGCATGCTCATGAGTACACCAATAAAAACACATGACGTTTGCTCATGAGCACACATAAACATACACACATATATATACACATACATCACATATGCACACATACATACCATCAGTTTTCTCCACGACATAATTAATTCTTAAATGCCTAGACTCCATATTTCTCAATTTACATGTAATATTCTGCTTTTACATTTCACACAAATATAAACATATATTTGAGCCAAAGATGGCCAGGTCAATTTTTGCTGCCTGAAATATGAGAGCACTTTTGTATAATCAAGATCCCCAGCCACTTGTTCCTTCCTGTAACTCCTCCTTGTGGCCCTTAACTGCCAGTGCCTGAGAATGAGCCAACTCATTCCTACTGCATCCCTAGTATGACCAGCCCTGCATTAGGCAATACGCAAGATCAAATGCCAAGCAAGAAAAAGACGATTCCAGTTTTCACAAGCTTTTTAAGTACTAAAGTATAATATATTGAAAATATAGACTTTGAAAAAAACTAGAATAGGAAGAAATATGTACATCTTGTGCATATTAGCCTTTATTTATTATTATTTTTTTTTCTGAAGGAGAAAAAGTTTATTTGTAGCTCAGAGTTTCAGAGGTCTCTGTCCATAGGTAGCTGACTCCATTGCTTTGGGCCCAAGGTGAGGCAGCACATCATGGGGAAGGGCCAGCAGAAGAAAACTGCTCAGCTCATGGTGGGGTCAGACAGAAGAGGAAGAGAGGGGGGATGGGGTGGGGAAGGGGAAGGAGCTGCAAGAAGATGAGCTCTTCCAGGGCACACCTCTGGCCATGCCCCACCTGCATATACTTACACCTAATCATTCAAACTAGAATGGACTTTTTTTTTTTATTGTTGGTCGTTCAAAACATTACATAGTTCTTAATACATCATATTTCACAGTTTGATTCAAGTGGGTTATGAACTCCCAATTTTACCCCGTATACAGATTGCTGTATCACATCAGTTACCCTTCCATTGATTGACATATTGCCTTTCTAGTGTCTGATAGAATGGACTTCTTAGGTTACAGCTCTTATAATCTAATACTTTTTACCTTTGAATACACCTGCATTAACAGGAGATTTTGGGGGACACCTCATGTCCAAACCATAACATTCTGCCCCAAAAACTCATGTCCTTTTCACAGTGCAAAATGCACTTAGTTCATCTCCAAGAAGCCCAGTCTTAACAGTTCCAGCATTGCCCAAAAGTCCAGACCAAGTCCGAGTCTCATCTGAGATTCTAGTCAAATTCTTGCTGTGAGTCCCTGTAAAAATCAAAAGCAAGTTACATGTATTCATTACACAGTGGCACAGAGTAAACATTCCTATTCAAAAAGGAAGAAGTAGCATAGAGAGTAGGGATGAGGCCAAAGGAAGACTGAAAACCAGCCAGGCAAACAGGTCTGGTAACTCTGCACACAACATCTAGGACATGTGGCTGGAGATGTTCTCTCCCAAGGGCTTGGACAGCCCTACCCCTTTGGTCCTGCAGATTCCAGGGCACAGGGGCTGTCCTTTAGCCTGACTGTCTGCAGTCAGCAACTTTTCTTGGCAGACTGTCCATGTTACTGGTATCTCTTAATTCCTGGGGTCTCCATTCCAGCTTCAGCTTCACCTCATAGCTTTATGCATCACCCTCTCAGGGGATGCCTGCAAGTTCTCTCACCCTGTTACACACTGCATGGCCCCCCAAGCTTTACTTTGAAATCTTGGTGGAAGCCTCCATGACCCCTTAACTCTAGTATCCTGCATTCCTGCAGAACCAGCACCACATGCATGATGCCAAGGTCTGCCACCAGCTTGAGCAGTCCCTGGGTTCCCTGGTGTCATGGTGTGGTGCCCTCTGAGTGCCTGTAGCTTGGCATCATGAAAGAACTTCCTAGACCCCCCACCTCCCATGCAAGTAGAGGGTCACCATTATCTAGTCTTTTTTTTGGGGGGGGGTAACCAGTGATTAAACTCAGGGGTACTCAACCACTAAGCCACATCCCTAGCCACATTTTGTATTTTATTTAGAGACAGGGTCTCATTGAGTTGCTAATGCTCACACTGAGTGCCTCACCATTCCCGAGGATAGTTTTGAACCAGCAATCCTCCTGCCTCAGTCTCCCGAGCCTCTTGGATGACAGGCGTTTGCCACCATGCCTGGCCCCCATTATCTATATTTAACAGAATTTTCCCTTCCCCACCCTGAGTCTGTATTGGGTGTGGTCTTGCACTTAGGATCTTTCCTGGTGTCTCTACGTGAGTACTTAGCATCTCTTTAGGGTCTGTAATCTCTTCAACAAGCAGAGTTTTCCTTGACTCCAGATTCACATGCACTTTTCTGGTCAAATTGCAAGTTTTTTCAGATCTTTCTGTTTGGATTTCTGCTCCTGATCATCACAGTACACTGGGTTAAAAGCTGCCAGCAATATCCATTCTACCACCTGAATTCTGTGCTGCCTGGAAATTTCCTCCTCCAGATTAATTAGTCTATCGCCTTTGAATTTAGCCTCAAAGAAAGTTGCCGGACATGGACCAAATGTAGATGTCTTCTTTGTGAGAACAACACAAATAGGCTCTAGTCCAATTTCTAGTAGAGTCTTCCTTCCCCTCTGAAACCTCAAGGACACAATCCACATTTCAATGGGCATTTTTGTTTGAGCTCCCACCAAAATCGTCCAGGGCTGTGGGACCTGAGAGCCCTGTGAGGAAGCAGCTGTCCTGAGCCAGGTCCAGGAAGCAGGTCCAGGACGGGGTTGGCGTGGAGGGATGTGGGGCCTGGTGAGGTGAAGGGCCGCCTGAGCAGCAGCAGGAGGGGGCAGTGAAGGCCAGTGGCTGGATTCCCTTCCTGGTGGCAGAGGTTTAGGCTGGAATTACTCAGAAACAAGAAAAGCAAGGTTCAGTCAGAGGGTAGAATATCGTGGAGGAGTTGACAGGCTGGGGAAGGGTCACAGATACTATTCTGTGGACTGATAGTGCTAACCCCAGTAATAGATTAGGTCACAGTGGACGTTTACGGGGACGCAGATTCCTGGGCCTTCAGGGACCGTATATCACACACATGTGGCCCCTAGGAGCTATGGCATTTTAAAGTTTTTCAAATAGTCCATTTCAAGGACTAAAGTATGGAAACCCTGTTGCAGACAATGGAGGACATACAGGAAGTTTTTCAGACAGAGTTGAAATAAGAATTTCAAAAAGCATAATTTTATAGAAACAAGTGTCCAGCATGACTTGTTGGAGAATCCCGAGTTTAGAAGGTAGCTTGGCGTTGTCTGCCTTTCTGACCCACTCATTAAGCTCTGCCAATAGTCACCTGCCCATATCTTCTGTAGATTACTGTGTGATCTATTCCAGAGGCTCCCAACCCTGGTGCCCATCAGAATCACCTGGGTCTTTAAGAGTCTGACATGCGAACGGCATTTAGGCTAGTCACATCTACGGGGACTGAGACATCATGATTTTTAAAACTGTCCAGTGCAGCCAATGCCGAGACCCTCTGCCTTAGAGGAAATGGAGAGTTAAGACACAGTGCTCTTGTTTTTCAAACTTGCAGTCTTAGAGGGGAAAATAAACAGGCACAGACTCGCGCATACGCTGGTCTACAGCACAGTGCAGTCACTGGAGGGAGACAGGAATCCCAGTGCCACTTGGTAAAGGGTGGGAGTCTTCATCTCTGCTTCAGGGTGTTGTCCAGATGTAGGAAGAAAAAGAGGAGCCTAAAAATAGCTGGAAGAATCGTTCCTCCAGCCTCACCTCACACTGAAGTCCAGGTCGCATCCTGAGAGCACTGCAGGGTCTGACCCCTCACCTCCATGACCCCCTCCCTTCTTTGTTCTGTCTTGGCCAACACCAACCCCACTTTTCCACCTGCGTGCTCACAGCTGCCCGTGGCTGCCGAGAAGCCTGCGGTGGGCTGCGGGTCTTCTTTCACGTTTGTGACACCTGTGTTAAGCGGCAGTGCAGTACTGTCACAGGCCATCAGGACTGTGCTTAAACCCTCCAGCGAGGTGTGCGAGCCACTTCTGCTTCCCTGGCCCCTCTGGCCTGGCCTGGAGTTGCCCGGGCTCCCAGCCCTCCCGCCCTCTAACCCCAGGCCTTGGCTGTGTCTGTGCTTCCTGTCTGACTCTCTGTCTGGAGCTCTGCGGGCAGGTTTCTTCCTGCTGTAATGGTACGGTGGCAGATGGTACCGAGTGAGCTCCTTCAGTGCTGCCTGGGGCTGGGCAGGGACCCCTGAGCCAACTGGGGTGCTGGGAGTAAGTGAACCGGCCAGTGCTGGTCTGAGTACTATGAGAACATCTGGAAACGCTGGGAGGGACCTCCTGGGCTGGAGACACGAATAGTTTACAAAACAGAAAATCGTAAGTGCCACAGGAGAAGATGTGCTGTGAGGATTTGGGGTCAGAGAGAGTGACAGGTCCCTTCTGAATGACAGGCGGGAGTGGAGGCCTGGGACAGGAGGTCCAGAGAGGAAGAGACTGAGTGGTGAGGGAGGTTGTTGGAAGGCCTTGGCAAAGTCTGGCCAATTCCAGGAGTGGGGCGATGTGCTGGCGTTGAGCAGAGGGCTCTGGAGCTGGACTGCTGGTTTCGTTGGTTATCGCCGCATGGCAAAGGCTGCTTTGCCATGACCTGCTCCTTGGTTTCTTCATCAGTCACCTGAGAATAATGATGGCTTCTTCCTTGCAGGGTTTGATGAGTGCACAGGTGAGGGTCTTGGAACAGTGCCAGGTGCTCTGTGAGTGCTCAGGAGCTGTGGGGCCAGCGCTGCTAGGAAGAGATGCTTCACCATCAGCTTGGCCCTCGTCATTTCCATTCACAGGGACTTTCCTGTTTTTCTCTTATTTTCCTTCTCTTGATCTATTATGAAGTCGGTTGGAAAAAACATCAAGGAAAACAGGATTGAGAGAGCCGAGGAGGCGGTGGGGAAGGGGAAGGCTGGGCTGTGGGTCTGTTTGGGAGTCCCTGCCACAGTTTCCCCTTTATGACTTCCAGGGTCCATGCGTGGAGGCTGCACCCTTCCAGGCTGTGTTCCACCTGGAGAAGTCCCGCGAGCTGCGGGAGTTGACGTGAAGGCCCCGAGCGTGCGGGAGCAGACAAGCTTCCACGAGAGATTGAGAGGGAGGATGAAGCAAGGGAGAAGAAGAGTCACAAGTGATCCTGAGGTTTTGAGACTGCCTGAGTAAGAGAATGATCTAGGTTGCCATTGACATGGATAAGGAAGCCTGGAAGTACTTCCTGAGGATAATGAGGAGGCTGCTTTTTGATATGTTAAGGTGAGATTCAGATGGGTGATGCAGATGGCCTGGGGCTGCGTGCACTAAGAAACTAAACTTCCTTGGAGAGGGAAGAGTAGAAGATACTAGTGTGTCCTCGGTTCTGCCTTCCTCTGGTCTCCCACACCCTGATTTATTCCCTAGTTTGCATCCAGCCTCCTCTTCGCCAACCATAAATCTGGTTCAGCTCACACCCCTGTGTATCCAGGGCTTTGTTGGGTGGGCTACTTGCTGCTCCCTGGGGTAGCGGTGTGGATGAGCATGAGTTTTCCTTTCCTTCCTTTCTCCAGATGGAGTGGAGATCTGTCAGAGCCCAGCCAACGTGATGAGTGTGAATGGTTGGATGTCCCCAAAATGCACGCCAGGGAGCTCCTCAGTGGGGAGTTGTGAGGATGAAATGAGCTGAAGTGACACAAGTTGTTCTGTGCTGCCTCCAGAGTCCCCGGCTAAGACAGCTGCTCAGCAGAACAGCCAGCCTGGTCCTGCTCCTCGCTGGAGTCCACCCAGTGCTGCTTGGTTCCCACGGAGGAGCTGGGCCTCAGGGTGTCCTGACCAAGGACGGAGGAGCTTCTGTATATGTATCCACCCACCTGGGGCCTCAGGACAGCTGGGGTCCACTCCACACTTGAGCTTCTCTCTTTTTATGTCTTTGTGATCTGCTGGGGACAAATCGTCAAGATGGCCTTGTCAAAGCGTTAGATAGCTGGCTTTGGTGTTGGGCCCCCAGCTTCGACGAGGTTTTGACTTCAAGGCTGAGTGGAGGCATCCTTTATTTTTGACATAGTAGCTTATGCCCTAATTTTGTGTTCATGACCTTGACATCCCTGATAGCCCCGATTGAATTGGAAACTTTTCCTTGAACTTTGATCATCTGATCGGCACCCAAGTGAGACCGCTTGAGGCTCCTCTGGTGGTGGAGGAAATCACAGAATGGAGGGATGGAAGGGACGCTGCGGTTTGTCCCAAGTGACATCACACTGATGCACCCACGGTCACATCCACTCACTGAAAAGGTTATCAGTCCCTCATAAACTCCCATTCTCTAAGCATGAAGCTATTAACTGCAACCCCATCTAAACAGCAATACCACAGGAGTACCCAGTGTTTAGCACGGACGTAAGTCACTATCAGGCAAGAAGTGGAAATTTTATAGTGGAGTTTTGTATAAACTTTTCAATGATTTTAAATAATAATAATTAAAAAAACAGAATATAAAGTTGCATTTATGTCATACTTAAAACTAATGGGGGACAAGAAAATGGAAAGCTATGGAAAATAAAACCAATTGCTATGCTTGGGCTATCAGGATAATTTTACTTTTCTATTAAATACTAGTGAGTATGCTATCCGTTTGCTTGTCCATTGTTCTTGCATCAAACTCATAAAAATGTTGTTTTTATTCTTTTTTTCTTTTCCGCTTAAAAATAGGTAAAGCAAATAAGAACATACTAATTTACAACGTCATCCTTCAGGGCTCAAAGGCAATGACAGAAACAGAAGTTCACTTAGTGTCTCAAGCCTTCCTCATCCTCTCCCAACCCGTCTATAAACTGTCGTAGCTGTTTGTTGAACTTAAGTTTGCAATCTAACATGAGCTGGGGATCCTATTAAGAAGGATTGGTGTTTTAGAGAAACCACAACACTAAGTCATGCACAAGAGGAAGACTTTAGCCAGTTCTTAGAACAAGCATAGTGACATTTTCCCTTGCACCCTGGGAAACAGTGTTTCCTGACTCATGCTTCCTCACGTCTGATTGGCAGGAAGGCTTCCCTGTTACTCAGCCTCGTTTCAATAGCTCCTGGTCACTGGGACTCGCGCAGCCTGGTCTCTAGGTGTGGTCGTTCACTATTGTGGCTTCTGTTCTCTGAAGACCCATAAAGCAGAGGGGCTGGCAGACTCGGCAGTTTTCCTTACTTTTTCCCAAGTCCCTGAACCGTGCAATTGGTCCTAGTGCAGGACAGTGGTTCCTAGAGGACAGTGTCTTCCCTCTTGGGAGGAGACTTGCAAGAAGAGAAGAGTTGAGGTTTTTGTATTAAAAAAAAAAGTCAACCACAGCAAACTCAATTTGAGGTAATCTTAAAAATAATATTTCTGTCAATTGGAATGAGAGAACGAGGCACTTGATTTTGTTGTCACTGTGGCTTTCGTGTGGTCTGTCTCCTAAAGGCTCCTGTGCTGCAGGAGGGTGCCCAGTGTACGGTGCTGGGCTGGTGGAGGCGGCGAGGTCCCGGGCCTTCACCATCGCCCATGGATCAATGCTGGCTCCTGAGAGCAGGCCAGGCTCCTGTGACTGGCTTTGTCCTGCAGGGAGGACGTGCTAAGGCAAGGCTGGCCTGCTTGCTCAGCCTTCCTCAGGCGGCCGATTTCTCCCTGTATCTTCACCACGCTCTGAAACAGCCAGAGTGGCCCTGGTCAGGACCCATGTGACTTTCTATTTGAACCTTCCAGCCACTGGATCATGCACCAAATGAATCTCTTTACCTAAGTTATGCCCCTCCAGGCATTTTTTTATAGCACCACAAGATGGACCGAGACAAATGATAATAAAAGTGATCCCGGGGCACTTTACCATTGCGCTACCTCCCAGTGCTTTCTATTTTTTATTTTGAGACAGGATTTGACTAAGTTACCCAGGCTGGACTTGAACTTGTGATCCTCCTGCCTCAGCCTCCCGAGTTGCTGGGATCACAGGTGTGTACCACGATGCCTGGTTCCTGAGACATTTGTTCATGCACACAACGTGACAGTTTGGTCAGTTTTGTTCCCTAGCACCTCCCCTTTCCCCCTCTTCCTTCCTTTCCCTGATCCCCTTCTGTTGGTATTTGGAGGGCAGAAGATATATTCCAGATGTGTGAGTCAGCGTGTCATCACTGTGACCAAAACCCCTGATAAGAGCAACTCAGAGGAGGAAAAGTTGACTTTGGCCCATGGATTCAGAGATGCAGTCCATGGTGCACTGAGTCCATTGCTCTCGGTCAGGGGTGAGGCGGAACATTATGGCGGAAGGATGTGGTGGAGGGAAGCTACTCAGCTCACGGTGGCCAGGAAACAGAGAGACAGTGACCCGCCTTCTCCATCCACGCCCCACCTGCCCACAGTCACCACCCAGTGAGTCCATTCAAATAATTGATCCATCAAATGGACTATTCTGCTGATCAGGTCATAGCTCTCAAATCCAGTCACTTCCCCTCTGAACATTCCTGGACTGACACTGGAGCTTGGGGACACTTCACATCCCAGTCACCCCACCAAGTCACAGGAGGTCTGCTGCTTTCCTCTCTTCATGCATCTGAAATCCCTAGGGTCTGGCCTTCCATAAGTAGCAGATGTACAGGATAGTTAGGTGCTGAATCAAATAGAGGAGGGCAAGGAAAAAAAAGCTGAGTTCCTACGTTGGTGGTAAATCTAGAAATCTGGGAAGAATTGTACCAGACGAGAATTTCTTACTCCCGATGCCTTCCCCAAGAGTAATTCAATGTAAATTTTATAAAAACCCTCTTGGCTCTAGGCTAGTTAGATAAAGAACTTCGAATTCTCATTGTAAAGTGAACTTCTAAAATATGGACATAAAAAATGGTCCACATCCACAGGTTAATTAAGCTTTTAACAAATTATTTTGATTTTGCGTTTTGCTAATCTTTGCTCTCAGCCTGCTGTGTGTTCACTGTGCCCTGAATTCCTGTCTCCTCTTTGCTTTGGTTACCTCCTCCTTGCTAGGGAGGTGACCAGTTTACGAAGTGGTGACTTTAGGACTTGGCCAGAATGAACAGTGACTGAAAGTTCTCCTCCATCTGAGTCAGCTGGTGGATGCATCTGCCTGAAAAGAATCTGAAGTCAGAATCCATCAGGGTGACTGAGATAGAAGTAGAAACGGAGACACAGAGAAGAAAATGGTTTGCAATAATTTGAAAGTTTGCCATTAGGTTTTTAATGAAATATTTTCACCAATAATTTTAATTTAAAAAATTTAATTTAAAAAACATCATCAAGTAGGTTAAGTAATATATGTCCATTTTCTAAGGAGCATGCATTCACTATTTAAGGCTCCGCAAGTGAAACAGCACTTCAGACACACACAGACTGAAGCCTGACAGTGGCCACATATGCAGTCCTAAAAAATGCGCTGCTTAAAGAGTCCTGGGTAATGATTAGCCAAGATCAGGGACTTCTGGCCTGAACTCGGTTCTCCTGAGGTTGTGAGCATGTGCCCTGAGGTGGCAACTTTGCTAGATCAATGGGAAAACTCTTGCACTAGACAGAAAAAGACCTCAGCTGTCCCCAGCCTCCCACCTTTCGCTCTAGTGACGTCTGGGCTTAGAGAACAGAAAATCCTCCACTGGCTGCTCAGGTCTGGGGTGCGCCGTTTGCGTTTCATGAATCGCAGAAAACTCATGCCCGGTTACTTTTTCTTCCTAAAGGGCAGGGACGTGCACCCTGCCCCCACCTTCTCCCTTGACTTGTTTATTTCTTCTAGACGTCACCTCTGGGGTGGCTCCTATAGGCACAGGGCTGCACAGCTGCCAGCGCTGGGAGACGCCTGCTGGGCAGCGCCCCTCCTTCTGTTCCTGATGGCCAGGTGGTCAGGCAGCCTGGAGCAAGCTCCTGATATCAGGGTTCTTGCCATGTCCTCTCTGGCCCTGGCCTTCTCAAGCTGTCCAGGTCCCTGACCTCTAGGGATGGAGGTTGTAATGTCCTCAGGCCTCCGGGCCTGAAGAACCCAGTGCTCTTCTGTGGGCTGTGCGGTGAGTGCCACTTGTCTCCTGCCAGGTTTCCCCCCTGTTTCTCTGGGACACAGACTCAGATCAGTGCATCTGGTGCCAGCCCAGTCAGGGAGGGGCTCTAAAAAGTCCCCATCCACCAGGGACGTCTCTGACTTTGATAGTGGAAATGTGTTTCTACCTCTCAAAGTGCCTTGGAAGATGCACTATGAAATACTTCTGAGCATCACCTTCAAGGTGACTGGAAAAACGAGAGCCTCCATTAATGCCCAGGACGCCCCAGACCAGGCAGCTCCAAGGGGAGGGGGTCTCACGGTGTGAGTTTCCCAGGGCTCTGTGGCAAAGCGCCAGGAACCGGAGGCCTCACACCACAGAAATGGACTGTTCACAGCCGTGGAGCCTGGCAAGTCCAAGATCCAAGCAGAAGAGTGTCTGATGGGGCCCCGTGTCCTGCCCATAGTCAGGTGAGCGAGCTTGGGGGTTTCTTTTACGATAAAGGCACTAATCCCCAGACTGAGGGCTCCATTCCCAAACCCTCAGCACCTCCCAGAGGGCCCACCTTGCAGATTTGTCCCCTGAGGGACAGGTTAGGAGTCCAACATGACAACAGGAAGGACAGGCCTCCAGACCACAGCAGGAGGGTGTCCTCACAACCCGCCCGCCCCCCAGCCCTGGTGGCCCTGGAGGACTCCCATCTCTGCATTCTGCTCACTGGCAGGGTGAGCTAGACTCATGGAAAGGTTAATGGGAGGCACCTCGCGACCAGGGAAGAGCTGCTGCAGTCCCTGTGGATAAAGGTGGGGTGTGAGGATGACCTCCAAACAGAACGGTGGCATCTGTCCCAACTGCGGGCGTCAGTCTGTCCTCTTCCCCTCTGCTCTGTCGGAGCCCAGCTGACTTCTGGGGGTTTCATCGTCCCTCCTGGTTCTCCAATGGTGACATATGCCCCTTGCTGGCTCTTGAGCAGTGGAGGCCCATCTCTCAACAGCTTCTCTCCTTTAAAAGTCTGGACGGGCTTTTTATCGAAGGAGGCCAAATTTGGTAACATTAAAGGAATCAAAAATTTTTGGCCAATTTATACTGAGTTGCATAAAGAAATTTTAAATGAAAATAGACTGTCTAAATATAGTCACAAGAGTTTTATGCATGGCATATAAAACGTCTCTGTCTTTTGTAGGACAAAAAGTTGTGTTTGTCTATTAAGTCAGCTTCACATGTATCTATGGATACATATGTGTGCACAAGTGACACACAGTGCCCAAGTGGGTGCATCCTCCAGCGGGCTCTGGCCAGGCGTCAGGAAGGATCCGTCTTCTCTTCAGCAGCAACCAAGGCTGCAAAGGAGCCCACTGAGAAGGAGGCTAGACTAACTGTCCTTCAGGTTCGCCAAGCACACTGCTTGAGTACACAAAATGGGATGCAAGATATTCTGTTTGTTTTATTCTTCTTATTGTTTTGATCTGCTTGAGCTGTGGTTTGAGAGCAGTGAGTAACACACACGGCAGTGCAGGGTCTCTCACTCTTGGCACTTGGGCATTGCCACTCTGTTTCTTGTACGGCTGTGCTGGCTTTGCAAGGTGTTTTGCAGCCTCCCCAGCCTCTGCCCGTGGATGCCAGTGGCACCTTCCATCCTGCCCAAGTCACGATCACCAAAAATGTCTCTGCCTTTGGCAAATGTCCTGCAGGGGACAGAATTACCCAAGGTCTAGATCCACTCTCGGCAATGACTGCAGTTACAGCATATTATCCATTTTCCCAGGGTTTTTGTTGTATGTATAGATCACTATGTTTGGCACATAAAGATTCATGATTGTATTTATTGCTATTGCTGTTCCTTCTTTTGTCTATATTTTCTTGATGAATCGTTGCCCAGCCCCTTACTTCAACCCACACAGTTCTTACCGGCATTGCCGCCTCACGGGAGGAGTTTCTGCAGAGCAGGTCACCCTGAATGGCCCTCATCAAGTTCCTTCCCACTGCAGAGGGAGTGGGAGATTGGGCACTTGGGGCAGCTACAGAATCGGCCATGCGCTGACTGGTGGCGTGTTATCTCTGGAGGCTGGGAGCCTGGGATCAGGGTAGCAGCACAGTCAGGTTGTGCTGAGGGCCACTCCTGGCTGCAGGCACAGACTTGTCATCACGTCTGTCATTGTGTCCTCACATGGGAGAAGGAGGGGCCACAGACACCTGGGGTCCCCCTCAGAGGATGCTAATCCCACGGGTAGAGCTCCACCCTAAAGTCCTGCTCACCTCCCAGGTGCTATTTTTCCTAACACCATCCCTTTGCATGTGAATTTGGGGGCCACATTCAGTCCACCTCGTCTTACTTGTGTGCTGGTATAGCGGTTATGACTTAGAAGCTGGGAATCTTGCATCCCGTTTTCTGTACTCAGGGAGTGTGCTTGGCGAACCTGAAGAGGACAGTTAGTCTAGCCTCATCCTCAGTGGGCTCCTTTGCAGCCTTGGTTGCTGCTGAAGAGAAGATGGATCCTTCCTGACGCCGCTGGCTGGAGCCCTCTGGGAGGATGCACCCACTTGGGCACCGTGTGCCACTTCTACAGCTTCTAATTTCATGCTCAGGGCACAGAGTTTCCTGGCATGGACACTCCAGAAATGTGCCCCCCTTCCTTATACTGCAGATACTTCTGAAAGGCTCCTTCTGTTTCTGGAATGTGCAGATGGGTGTTCCCTGTAAACAAACATCCAGCGTGCAGGTTACACTTAACATCCCCTGTCCCCAACACCAGAGACAGGGTCCCGAGGCAGAGTTGCAGCCGAGAGTCTTGAAATTTAAAGAGAATAGCAAGTCTGTGAGTCATTTATTGTTGAATAATGCATTGGAGGTGCTTTTCCTGGTCCCACCCAGAAGGTCCACCCCTCTGCCAGGCTGGCTGCCGCCCACTCATCTGTCACCTACACAAAGACTTTTTCCTCCTCAGGCAGCTTGGATGGCTTCCTCATGTCCCCCAGCCCTTTGTGTGCGCTATATTTAGAACTCAACAAATCACTCTGCAGTGATTGTTTATGTATCTGTCTCTCCCAGTGGGTGACGAGCTCCTTGGAGCCAGGAGACATCCTTACTGCCTACACGCCCATCTCCATCTCCTTTTGTTCAGCACATCTCTCCGTCTGTTTTCACTTCCCTCTGAACTCCTCGCAGTGATTCCCTTGTCATCAGTGGACTTCACTTCTGTTAATCCGGTGATGCGACAGTCAGGCTGGTTTTTTTTTTTTTTTGTGGTTACTGGAGATGGAACTCAGGGCCCCTTGACCACTGAGCCACATCCCCAGCCCAGTTTGTATTTTGTTTAGAGACAAGGTCTCACTGAGTTGCTTAGTGCCTTGCTTTTTGCTGAGGCTGGCTTTGAACTCGCGATCCTCCTGCCTCAGCCTCCCGTGTCCCTGGGATTACAGGCCTGTGGCACCACGCCTGGCCTGGGTTGGTTTTTTATAGCTCTCTGTGTACCTTGGGCGCTCTCCACTTGCCTGCCTTGGCCGATCCTGTACCCTGTGCTTGGAGCACATCACTCCAAACAGCAAACCACAGCCCTTCCCTGTGCTGGGTTGACTTCTCCTCCTTCTCAAGGTTGGCAGGGCTCTCTCCCTGGAAGGACTCTGTGCTTCTCGTTGCACCCATGTTGTGGCAGTTGCTGTCCTGCTGTCCACTTGACCCTGGGCCTTCACTGGATGAGAGCTTCATCCATGCCATGTCTCATCTTCCTGGCAGAGAGCTGCTACTCAGTGAGTGTTTGTTACAAAATGTTTCTTACAAAGTCCACGTAATGTATTGTTCAATTCTGTAGAATTATGTAGAAAGTCTACCTAATCTGAAACAGGAAATTCAGATCTTCACCCGGGTTCTTGTACTTGCAGATGGAGAGGAAAATAAAACATAAAAGTTTCTTAAGCTTTAGAGTGTTTTAGGGAAAAAGTAGGCATAAGCAGAGAAAAACGGGCTCCTGCTGGGAAGTAAGATCCAAAGGGCAAGGAGAGTGAAAAACAAAACCAAGACAGAAAAACAGGCTTGGAAGCCTGGGGTCAGCCAGGCCTGATAGGACGGCCCCTCGCAGGCAGGAGGGGGCACCACGGAGGCCCCAGGGAGGAAAGGGGAGAAGGAGTCGAATTTTGACCTGAGGTGTGTGTACTTATGCCCACGTCTGGTGAAGCTACGGGAGGATTCAGTCCCGTGGCTGCACTGTGGCCAAGGGAGGGGATGCAGTGCAGGCTCCGGCATTGCTGTGACCTGGCTGACCGTTGCCTGGACCACTGGTCCTGGACATTGTCCACCCTGAGCACTTGTGTGAGAAGCAGCAGATCCGTGGAGTCCTCCAGCCTCAGGAGCTTCTTGTAAAGACAAGGAAATGGATTTATCACGTGGACGCTAGGCAACGTTGGCTTTGGCACTGTATAGACAATAAGTTGCTTCTGCCGTCTTCCTGTGGCCACTCATGGAATTGAACGTGGCTCTTGGGGGACAGGCATGTGTCCCGGTTCTTTGTCCTCTCAATGCTCCCCATGCTGGCTGTCACAATCTCCACTATTTTATTTTTTGTGGTTGCGTGTGAACAGCATACCTTTATTTTATTTATTTATTTTTATGTGGTGCTAAGGATGGCACCTAGTGCCCCACACATGGGAGGCAAGCGCTCTGCACTGAGCTACAGCCCCAGCCTGACATTTTAAAATAAAATCTACTCTTTGACAGATGGAGAGTCATCTCCCCTTAGGTCTCTCTCGCGGTTGAGATGCCTTGGGCCATTATGCCGTGCGCTGCTGTTGAGTTGGATAAGCATCTTTTAGAGCCTGGCCTGTTCCAGGGTTGGCAGAGTACAGGAGGCACGGTGGCAGCTCATAGACACCGCACAGCTCAGGGTGCCAGTCCCCAAACATCAGTCCCAGAGATCATAGTCCCTCTGGGGGAGTAGGCACCTTGGGGAACAGGCGGAGAGCCAGAATCTTCTGAAGAGGAACATGCTGGGCGTGGCTGAGCAGGGCACTCAGGGCACCGGAATCCTTGAAGCGGCCGTGGATTTGCTTAGTTCATCAAGCCTGCCACCAACTGCCCCACCTCTTGTTAAGCCACAGACAGGACTTTCTGTGAGGATGATACGATTTAGTTATTTTAAAGTTATTTTGAACAAGAGCTCCTCTTATTGACAGCTGAAGCACCTAAGTGGTGTTATTGCCACATGACTCTGTAGAGATGACTGATGGATGCAGCCATGTGCTCGTGGGATGTTTAAACACCAGCACTCCTGCCTGGGACCTGTAATAAGAGACCTACACAGGAGTCATGGGTCTGTGAGGTCATGGGCACTAGTGTTCCCTAAATCTACACAGACTGCGTTCCATTACCTCTTTTTTTTTTTTTTTGCGGAATAAATCACCCCTAAAGATGATGATTTGAAACATCAGAAATCATTTCATTGTCATAGCCATAGAATTTCATGCATCACGTTGGCTGGGTTATGGTACTCAGTGATTCTTCAAGTATGATTTAAGTTGTTGCTGTGAAGATATTTTGTAGATGTGATTAACGTCTGTGTTCAGTTGACTTTAAGTAGATGATCCTTGACAGTTTGGGTGGGTCTGATTCAGTCCTTTCAAAGGCCCGAAGAGCAGGATAGGGCTTCTGAGAAGAGGAATAAATTCTGCCCCTGGATGATAGTGTCCAGCAGTGTCCAGCCTGCACTTCCAATGCCCTGCTGTACAGATTTCAGATCTGCCCCGGAGGGAGCTCCCACGACAAAGAAGCTAATTCCTTGCAACAAATCCATGTCCTTCCTGTTCTGGATCTTTTCTGTGCGATCCTGACTGATACAGTTATCATCACTCACAGTTCTGGCACCTGAACAAGGTCTGCTCCGTGGCTTTCTCTTGGGGTCCCTCAAGCAATTGCAATAGAAAATGGCTGGTGCGAGGTCTCCTTGACTGTGTCATTCAAGTGTGACAGCTGACTAGGACCTCAGCTGGGCACTGGCTGGAAAACCAAGATGTGGCCTTTCCATGTGAGTGGGGCTTTCCTGTGGCACAGGAACTGGGTTTCAACAGGGATTCCCCAGAGAGCAAGTGAAAGGGCATGGATTTCTTCTTATTATTATTATTATCAGGGCAGCCATAAAGGTACTTTCAGGATGAAAGGTAAAAACAGACCTGCCACTCATGGGAAGAGAGCTGATGTCACCTCTTAGAAGAGCATCTGCCACGTTTCTTCAATTCGTGGTGAAAAGAGAAAACTAAAACCAAATTGTTTGAATTTAGGGGACAGTCCTTTGTTCTGGACTTTTCTATTGAAACAGCCTACAATAAATGTCATGGCGATTCTTTTTATACATATATTTACTGTGCAAAGCAGAAGCCAGTGACTGACAGCCAGCCCTGAGGCTTTGTGACATTCAGAATTTGGCAGATTGATGGCATCTGCTTTTCTGCCCAGAGTCATGAGGTATTTTGTGGCTTCCTCCAAAGTGGTCACTTATCCTCAGCATAGTCCTGGTGACCTCGGGCTCTCCTCATTGAAAGACTGACCACTTTCACTGCTGACCGTCTTTACTGAGTATTATTTACCTCCCTGCTGTAACTTCTACCCTTGACCTTGAGTCTTCCCTCTTGGTTCACTTACGGCTTTCCTACTTGGCAAGAACCCCATCCTCAGCCCACCACTAAGCCTTCCTTTTCCTAGATTAGGCAACCTTAATTCTCATAAATGTTCCTTATGTGACCCAGTTGGTACCCTGGGTTCTAGGTAAGCTTGAGTATGGTGAGGGTGTCGTCCAGTCCTGTAGGATCTCGGTAGTCCCCACTTTGTTCGCGTTGGCTTTGTGACCTTCACAGTACTCAGCTCTCCGTGTTTGACGATGCTGCTTATGCACTTCTAGAAGCTCTCCAGTTTGGTCATGTTCTTCCTTAATGGAGGATTACAGCAGGAAACACTGTGCTCTGAGCAGGGCCGAGTACGAGCCTGTACCTCCTCTAATGGATATATTACACTTATTCACGTAGCCTAAAACCTTCAGGTATGACATGGAGAGTGTACATATTAAGAATGTAGTCAATTTGAATTCCATATGCTAAACTACACAAATTCCCCGTTTTCTTCAAGTCTTATCTTTGTGCAGTTCCGTATTTTCATCTTAAGCTTTCTACTTTACTTTCGTTCCTAATTTTATTTGCAGCATGTTTGTTGCTACCACTGCTTTTGCTGCTGAGTATTGATGGTGATGTGCTTCAGCCCTCTGCCTTCTGCCTCTCAGTTCAGTTTCTCCAGTTATTTCTGATTCAGATGCTTCCCTCCAGTCCTCTCATTTCCACTTGCTCTGCAAATCTGAGGTAGCTACCGTGTGGACTTTCATTTAAATTATTAACTGAAACACTCAACAGGGTGGCTTGGTGAGAGCGCTGGGTCACTCCTCCGGCTGATTAATACTCTCTGGACAGCTTTGTTGCTGCAGCTACCTCTGCCCCTTAATGCCTTTCTGAATTTAGGACTTGTGAAGCTGAACAGCTTCTGGATCGTACCTCTCCCTTCATTCCCAGAACCAGTAATGTGAGAACAGGCTGATTTGTGTTTAGGGAGTTCCAAGGGCTTCTGAGGACCTCTTTTTACTCTCTGGCCACACAAAAAAAATCATTTTGTAGCCTGTTTTAATGTATTTTTTAATATTCTTAAATTGTCAATGGACTTTATTTGGTTTGTTTATGTATGGTGGTGAGAATTGAACCCAGTGCCTCACTCATGCTAGGCAAGCACTCTACCACTGAGCCACAATCCCAGCCCATGTTTTAAATTTTTCTAAGCCTCAGTTTCAAACCTAGGTATCTGCAATTCTTAAGACCCACGTTTACTACTTTATCAAAATGGGACCAAGATTTGTCATCTCCATCTTCTGGGACATTTTTCTAATTCTCCATAATTTCTCAAAGTTTAGTAAGAGTGGATTAAGTTTGTAACTTTCAGCTCCCAGTCATCAGTTGATCTGACTAGATTCTATGCATCAAGCGTGGGGCTCAGAGCCAAAGGTTGGCCACCTAATTCCACAGTAGGGACAACATGAAATAATCAACAAATGTCTGGTGACAAATTTACCACCAGGTATGACACTGAAGTGCTAAACATTTGAGGGTATAAAAGAAACCCCCCATCAGATGACTTGAGATAGAAGATACCTAGGGGTGTCGAGGCCTTCAGAGGGGTGGGCTGGCTGAGTTGTGCTCTTCCTGAACTCTAGAAATGCCTTGGCCCACCTGTTCTGGGGAAGCATAAATATAGACTTAAATGACTCTGGTTTAAACCGTGATAAATACAGATATGACATTTTCACATTCATCTCAGTGTTTCATCATATTCATGGCCCCGACCAGTTCCAAGTCAGCCGTAATTAATTCCAGATTGATGATGGCTTTACTGTTTTCAAACCTTTAATTGATGAATTGTCTTCAAGGTATTTCTTAAGGCATGTCAAGAATTTATCAGAGATTTAGAAGATAATGAGTCTAAAGATTAAATTCTTTTTTTCTCATAGATTGAATCTTGGCACTCGGGCCATTTGTGTTATTTATAGAAGGAACACTGCTGTGTATGCATGATCATGAGGTGGTCTGTTGTACCCTACCGAATCCCACTTCCCTTCCTCTCCTTGGCCCTGGTCCAACATTCCACATCACTTTTATATCTGCAAATTAGAACATTGCTCTCTGTATCCTTTAACATATGGCACTATTTTTCAGTTCTTCCCTTAAAATAATAAACATATACTATCTTCCAGATTTAAAGTGGCAGATAATCAGTAAATTCTTGTTGGCAAATATCTATTATTTAATAAAGGTATGAAGTTATTTTTAATGAAGTTTTCCGTGGTTGCTACTTTCCTTGCTGACTTAATATGTATCTGTCTTGAGGGAGGGGCTTTTGGGGTTACTTTGTTATTCATTCATAGAATTCTTTTCTTGCTTTGGCTAAATTCACATCTATATGAATCACTAATCTTTTTTTTCGATTTTCAGTTTTTTTCTTCTGATTTATTTGGATAGTTCTATAGAGTTGAAACAGGTCCTTAGCTTTTAAAAACCTATAATTGTGATTAAATGAGTTCTTTGAATAATTATTCAATTTTACTGCATCTCACATAGCTCACCTCTATGTTCAACCTCGGACCCAATACCATAAATAAAGCACCATCAATTTGGTGGCCTAACACAACAGAAATGCACTGTCCCTCTGTCGTGGAGTCTAGACATCAAAAATCGAGGTGTTGGCAGGTACACCGCCTCGGAAGGCTCCGGGGAAGAACGTCTTCTCTCCTTTTTCGCGCGTCTCGGCAGTGTTGTGTTCTCACCTTGTGGTTACACGGCTCCAGTCGGTCTTCACAGGACCCTCTGTGGCTTCTCTAGGTCTCCATCCAAGCCTCCCTCTCCTGACTCTCAGGAAGACGCTCCTCATCACACTTAGGGACCACCCGAATCCAGGTCACTCATCTGCAAAGACCATATTTCTGAGTAAGTTCTCATTCACAGGCACTGGGGTGAGGACTTGAAGGCCTCGTTTTAGGGGACACATTGCAACATACTCTCCTTGATGTCCAGGTAAAGGCTTTAGGTGGAAATATTCAATGAGTTTAATGAACCGAGCTTGATGATATTATAAGCAAAAAACCCAGAAAACATAGTGGGGAACTAACAGATCATCTCTCTACAGGCAGCTTCCACTACGATGAAATCCTTAGTTGTGTGCTGTCCTGTATGACTTCCCAAGTTAGTTTCACCTCTCATAGGGGACTTCTGAGTGTATAACCCCGACTTCCCCTTCCAAGGACCCTGGCCCACTGTTGAGCACAGAGAAATTTCTAAGAAGAACAAAAAAGACCTTTTGTCTAGTGGGTTCATGTTTTTAAAAATGATGACCATTCTCTTTTTGCAGCAGTACAGGACTTCAGCTGTAGCGTGATGGGTTTAGGTTAAACACTGGCTGTCTCTCCAGATGTTGAAGACGGCTGGCACTGGTGTGGATTCCTGAAGAAGGGTGGGGGATTGCTGTCCAGTCCCAGGCTTAGCTCAGGGAAGCATCCTGTTCTGACTCACTGATTCTAAGAAGCACTGGGAAAGAAAAAGTGTTGCAACTGTACTTGGGAGGCTTCATGAGAGGCAGATGCATCGTGATTTCAGAGACGTTAAAAATGAACAAAAAGTAAATCTGAGACTCGAAGAGATATGAGACTTCAATAGAAAACAGGCTCTTTCTGTCTGTGCTTGCAGAAAAGTGAGCAGGCCGTGTGGGCAGGGCTGTGGTCTCCCCCAGGCCCCCGGCCTGCGGTATGCTGCAGCCGAGGATTTCATTTGCAGTCCCCTGGTGTGGTGATCCAGCAGGGCTTGGCAGTCTGCCCGATGCCCATTAGCATTTAATCTTTAATTCTGAGTCTCAGGCTTCCTTCTCTGTGAAGGTGGAATAATAACGTATCCTTCTAGGACTTTCTGGGAAGATCCAGTGAGACCACAGAGGACACCCCCCTCGGAGCCAGGCCATGAGGATGGCTTGTGAGTTTGTCCTTCCCTTCCCAGGACCACTCCATGCCTCCCGGAAGCTCACCGTGGAAGGTAAAGCATCTCTTCCTAGAACGCGTCACGACCTCAGAAGTTTTAAATTCAGGAAACGTCCTTGGGATTCTCAGTAGCATCCTGCCCGTCTCCTCACTCTTGGGTCTTGTGGTACTTTCTGGCTATTGCTGCAATAAATCACCACATATGTTGCCTCTTGAAACAAGACACTGATTATCTAACAGCTTGTTAGGACAGACGTCTGGCACAGGACTCTCGGGCTAAAGCTGAGGTGTAGGCAGCGCTGGGGGAGAGCTGGTCTCTAGGTCCCACTTGCAGCTTCTGGAGGCTGTTGAGATCCTTGGCCTGGGCCCCTTTCTCCAACTGGGAGCTGAAAACGTGGCTTCCCTGTGTGTCTTTCTCTAGAGGGAGATAGTTGTCCTATCTCCCTCTAACCGGCTCTCTGACTCTCTGCCTCCCTCTTTCCTTTTTGAAGACTTAAGGATGATTACTTTGGGCCCAGCTGTATAATCCAGCCATGTCCCTCTTTTGAGTCAGCTGATGGGCATTCCTAATTTGTCTGTAGCCTTAATCCCCCTTGGCCTTGTAACCTGGCATATCCACAGATACCATGGATTAGGACATGGACATTTTTAGGAGCCATCATTCTGTCTACCACAAACATTTTGAAGATATCTATACGTCTTCCTTGTTGATTGCTTGATTAGAAAAATGTGTGTGGACTGTTACACGCTCTCATTTGGATGCTCGTAATTCCAGTAGACTGTTGTAGCACTTACACGTTGTATTGAAGTGATAGATGGGTCCATGAAGCTGTCTACCTGTAGGAAATTCATATGCTCCTGTAGGGAGTACTCGGAACTCAGTTTGAATTCTCTGAACAAAGCACGGTGCCCATACAAAAAAGATGCTGATAAGTGATTCCGTGGTGGAACTTAATGAATTTGATTCCTTTTACAACAATACTTGTCTTGTTCTTTTTTCAGCTTTCACAAATGCCTTCCCTTTGTACGACAATTTGTTAGCTGACATCTATTGGGGACTAAATGATCTGTTTCATTTGGCTAAGTGGAGATTCACACAAGAAGCACATAAAAAATGAAAATAATAGGGTTGTTTTTTCTTAAAGGAGAATGAAGATCTGGGGAGCTTCTTCATGTAAATATCTGGGATTTTATTGCACATGCGAAGGGAAATTGACATTTTTATCTCCAGGATCCTTGAGTCTCATAGCCACGAATTTCTGTATGATGCACAGTCCATGGTGACAGTCAGTTATTCCTCACCATGTGACTATGATAGTCAGCACATCAGTATCTGCATCAGTATCAATAATCCAGTTTTGAGTCAGACTAGTATTTTATTGCACTATTCTGTGAGTTTGACAATATGCAAACCCCCCATTTTGGGGAGTATCTGGGCTGCAGTATGTTTTCTTTCTTCGCCCTCACTCTTAGTATTTAGTGTACACGTCTGAGTATGGTGACTTGTTCTCACATCACCTGTGACAAGTGATTTTTTTTTTTTTACCAAGCAAAAGAGGTGGTCCACAAATTGTCCCACTAATTAGTCCGTTTATGACATACTTTTTAGGTATGATAATTCATCAATAGCGCCTTCTTTCCTTGGTGCTTGTGACTTCTCTTCTGCTCTTCTTTTCATTGATTTTCTCCAGCACCTAACAATCGACATTCCTCCTTCCCACAGTTCTTGCCAAGGTGGCATCCGCTCCCCGCAGGGAAAAGCAGGCATAGACCTGTCTCTAAATCAAAGGCTTTGAGTTCCTCAGGAAACCATGCACTTTCTGTGGGCCCAGTGGAAATATAGTCATTACTGCAAATTGAATTCTATTCTTGGGAGAAAGACTTGCCTAACTGCAGAGATTTGCATCTGGTTATTCCAGTCTTTGTGTGGTGACCACATAGCTCACAATAGGGGCAATCCCCAAAGTGGGTACTCTTTGTGGATCAATAATTCCATCATTTCTGTGATTTTAAGATAAAGTTGGAGTATAAGTACTTTGGTTTCCTCTGAGGCAAAAAAGATGAGGCAGAAAAATATTTCTCCTTTTTAAAATTATTAATTTATTTTCCTTTTATTTATTTCAAAAGAAACCCCTGAAAACACAGATTAAAAAAAATTACCTGTGCTATCCACAGCCAGTGTATAGTAGCTCTGGAATTTCAGATTTTGATGTCAATGTGATGTGTGTATGTGCTTCTCTGTGTGCATATCCCTTTATTTTTAAATAACAATGACAGCCTTAGGTGCACAATCTGTCCCCTGTTGAAGGAGGTCACCTTGGGGATGGGGATTTTGACCTATCATCACATAGATAACACTCACTGGAGGTCTAGGCTGGGTCGCACCTGTGGACTGTTCTGTTCATGTAGTACGATTGTTGTGTCCCTCAGAAGAAGGTGATGAGTCTCATCCCTTGGTACCTGGGAATGTGGTCTCATTTGAAATAGGGGCTTTGCAGGTATAATCAAGTTAGACTGGATCAGGATGGGCTGTAATACAAGGAGAGGAACATTTGGACATGCAAGGGACCAAGAAGGCCACAGAATACAGGAAGCAGACTTTGCACTGGTCAATCTCCCAGCCAAGGACTACCAGCGACCACCCGAGGCCAAGAGAGAAGCAGGCAGTGGAAGGAACCAACCCCAGCACGCCTTGACTTCAGTCTTCTTCCTCCAGAACCGTAACACCGTACATGTCGGTAGTTCTTAGTCACCCAGCTTTGATCACTTTTACGACATATTCATCTTGGTACACACACAGTTTTAAAAATGTTTGAAATGACTGCCACCAACTAAAAATGGGAAGATTTCACATAAAAAGGCAGATTCCTCTAAGAAGCACTGGGCACCACGAGCCACAGGTTGATTTGGCACCTGGCTGGGCCCAGTGTCCCCTCTGTGGGGGGCCATGCTCTCCATGCCTGCAGGAGGGGGCACCGCTGGCTTTCACGTTTTCCCTTTTGTTCCCGGGTGGCCCACTTGTCCCAACACCACTTCCCAAGTAGGCTGGTGCCTCTCTGCCGTGGGACACGCTGCCTGTGTCACCTTCACACGCTCAGGCTGCCCTTGGCTCCGAGTGGGGGTCTCTGTTTGGAGCCTCAATCCGTCTCACTGGTCTCTTGCCACCTGTTGATGGCAGTTTAAAAATATAATGTTAAATATTATTGGGCAAAGAGGTGACCTGGGTTCCTCGCACACTGAGGTGATATCGGGATGCATGAGTTTAAGAGAGGTGAGCTCGGATTCTGCTTCATAAACTTAAAAAGGCGAGGAGGCTTCCTGTGCAAATGTCAGCCGTGAGTTTTCTGACTGTGGATTGGTTTCCCATCGCTGATTCTTTTGGACAAGAAAAAAAAAAAAAAGAACTTGTTTTTAAAGATCCCTCTCATTATCACTACAGTTGTGAATATCATTTGTCATCTGAAAAAAAAAATGTGACATTAGATTAGATCATGATGTTAGCCTTGTAACTTCATTAGCATGCATGCAAGTGTCCTCTTTCCAATAGCCAAGTGTCACCTTCTTGAATTATTTTTTGTGCACAAAATGTGAATGCATAGGAAAAGAAGACCTGGGAAATCATGTCTGTAGAACTCTTCAAAGTGTGCCTCAAATGATTAACTTGTGATAGCCTTCAGAACAGCCTTTTACTAAGCTTCTCTTATTTTTGTAATTTTATTTTGAAATAATTATAGATTCACAGGAGGTTTTTTTTAAAGAAATGTGTAGGGGGGGGTCCTGTGTACCCTTCCTCAGTGTCCCCCAAAGTGAAGGGTTTATTAAGTGCTGACAATATCTACACCAAGAAATGAACCTTAGCACAGTCCTAGAAGTCACTGAGAGTTCACTACTGTATTCACATTTGTTTGGGTGTAATGGTTACTTTTAGGGGGGCACTTGCGTGTGTTAGGTTGAAGGTTACCTAGATACTTGGTAAAGCATTATATCTGAGTGTCGGTGAGGGTTTTTCCTGGAAGAAATTGGCATTTGAGTCTGTGGACTGAGTAGGAAGTTCTGCCCTTCGTGGTCTGTGTGGGCAGCATCTACTTGGCCGAGGGACTTAATAGAACAAAACAGAAAGGTCCATCCGCTCTCTCCTTCCCGGAGTGGGGACACCCATTGTCTCCTCCTGTCCTTGGATGTGAGAACTCCAGCCTGTGGCCCTGGGACCAGCAGCCCCTGGCTCTCAGGCCTTCAGACTTGAACTGAGCGACAGGACGGGCTTCTGGTTTCCCTGGCTCACGGACAGCCTGTCCGGGGACTCCTCAGCCTCCAGGAGTTGATTCCCCTAATACATCCGTTTATCTTTGTGTCTGTCCATCCTGTAGGCACTGTGGCTCTGGGGAACCCTGGCTAATGCAGCGTGTGTGTTTCCCTGGAATCCGCCACAGTTGAGACCCTCAGCTGCACCGTCTGGACAGGGCTCTCCTGCTGGACAGCCGCACCCGTGCTTTCTCTTCACCCCGAGCCCAGAAACAATGGATCTATTCTCTATTTCTATGGTTTTTGTTATTTCCAGCATGTTGTATACATTGAATAACGCAGTGCAGCAACTTTGGGCCTGGCTGTTTTCATGCTGACCTGGAGGGCAGGAGAGCCCCTCCTTCTCAGGCCGAGTGGCGTTCCTTGGTACAGATGTCCCATGGCTGGCTAACCCACACCCCGTGGACACCCGTGGAGTCGTTTCCTATTTTGGGTTTACGAGTAAAGCTGTATGAACATCCATGTACAAGTGCCTGTGTGAATATATGTCTTTATTTTTCTGGGATAAATGTTTAAGGTTGTAATTTCTGGCTGGGCGCAGGGGCTTGGGAGGCTGAGGCAGAGAATCTTGAATTCAAAGCCAGCTTCAGCAACTTAGTGAGGCCCTAAGCAACTCAATGAGACCCTGTCTTTAAATAAAATGTAAAAAAGGGGCTGGGGATGGGACTCAGTGGTTAAGTGCCCCTGGGTTCAATTAAAAAAAAAAATTCTGGGTTGTATGGTAAGACTATTTTTACTTTTGAGACAGGCTAGTCTATCCTCCAGAGTTGCTTACCAAAAAGCCATTTATTTAAAGTGATTCTGTTCTTACCTTTCTAGCCCTTTAAACCATTTCTATTTGTTTCCTCTTTAACAGGTGATTTATGTCTAGCGGGTAAGATAAACACAGATTAGAAAATATTCTGTTATTTGTAACCTTTTAGCGATTCTGTTTTCATTTTCCATTGCTCTGTTTATAGTTTTCAGCATTAATATTCCTCTTGTTGTTTTTCTGCTTTTTTTTTTTTTTTTTTTCCTTTTATCATGAATTGTCATTGCCTGGGAAACCAGGTACCCAAAAGCAGAGCCGAGGTGCAGATTCTTTTATGTGCAGGTGATTTCTGGTGTTTGGCGATTATAAATGAAGCCGCAGGGGACGTGGGTGGAAGTCGTGTGGACACATGCTTTTCCTCCTGGGTAAGTGGAATTGCCAGGTCACACGTCATGGGCGTTTAGCTTTATGAGAACTATAAAGTGACTGTCGAGGGCAGCTGCAGCCTTCTGTGTCACCAGCAGCGGGGGAGTGCTGGGTGGCTCTGCATCCTCATCTCTCCTGACTGTTCCAATAGACGTGCACCAGCATTCAGAGTGGTGTCAGCTGGCCGTCCCCCAGTGGCCGGTGGTGTGGGCCGTTTTCCTGTGTACTGGCCACTGTCCATCCCATCTCTGATGAGGTGCTTTTCAAGTGTTTTCTTCATTTTTTAGATCAAGTTATATTTTCTTATGGTTGAGTTTTAAGCATTCTTCCCACATTCCTTTGAGACTTCTTTCTATATTCCTTTCTTGTGTCTGTGACTTGCAAATATTTCCTCTAAGCATTGTGGCTTGGCCTTTTTATTCTCTTAACAGTGCGCTTCACAGAGCAAGCTTTAAATTTCTTGACGTACAACTTATCATTCTTTTCTCTTAGGTATTATTCTTGGTGTCATATCTAAGACCTCAAGTTGCAAAGATTTTTGTTGTTGTTGTTTTCTTCTAAAAGTTTTATAGTTTTATATTTTATTTTGTATTAATCTTTCTATAAGGGGATGAAGTTAAGTTAGAGGCTCACTGTTTTTTTTTTTTTTTTTTCCCTGTGGATGGCCAGTGGGACCACACCATTTGTTATAAAATGCTACAGTTTATCCTTTGAACTGTTTTTGTATTTGCACCAAGATTCAATTGACTGTGTCTAGGTGATTCTATTTCTGGACTCTTTATTCTGTTACTTTTTAGAATGTGGCTTCCAGAAAGTTCAAAGTTACACGTGTGGTCCTCCTCATGTTCCTGGTGGACGGCATTGTTCTGCGTGTGAATGGCAGCCCGAAGGTGGGCCCTGCCAAGTTTCCATGTGCTCACCGTGGCAGGTCCCCCTGGGTGCATAACCTGCAAGGCACTTCCTGTGCAGTGCCTCTTAGTGCAGTCTGAGCTGGTGGCTGACGTGGTAACAGGGGCTGACAAAGAGGATCTGGGTGGGGTGACAAAAGCATGTGCTGAAGTTTCAAGGTCAGAGAAGGAATGTGCCAGATTACCAGACCCAAAAGTGCCTGAGGTCACAGGAATGCACTGACTCACTTAAACCCTGCAAGACTGTCAATGAAACAGAAGCTCAGAGACGTCAAGAACTTTTCCACAGTCACACAACAATGAGGGGGGCTGAGATTTCAGCCCACATTTCCAGCCACTTTATTGCTGACTCTCCTCATCTGGCCCCAGAGATGAAGAATGTAAAGGCTTTGACTACCAGTGTTATCACCTTGATCTCCAGAGGTGTGGACAGCCTAAATCTCTTTCCAATTTTAAGAATAAATAGATGGAGTTGGAGAATATCATGGTAAGCAAAAGAAGCCAATCCCCAAAAAACCAAAGGCTGAATGTTTTATCTGATGTGTGGATGCTAATTAACAATAAGAGGGTGGTGCTAAGGAAGAAGAGTTATTTTAGATTAGGTAGGGGAGAGGGTATGGGGATGGGAAAGATAGTAGAATGAAACAACATTATTACCTTATGTACATATATGACTGCATGACTGATGTAATTCTACCGCATGTACAATCAGAAAAGTGTGAAATTATACCCATTTATGTATGATATATCAAAGTGCATAAATGCATTCTACTGTCATGCATAACTAATTAGTACAAATAAAAAATCAAAAATTAAAAAAGAAAAGAATAATCTTTCCATAAGAGTGATCATGCTGTCCAGTTACCTGCCCCCTGAATCTGCCCACCTCTCTACGACATCTGGTCCACGCAGCTTGGCTGCAAGTTTCTGACCAGGATGACCGCAGCATCTTCTTGTTCTGCCTCCTGCTCCCCATCCTTTCTCTTACTGCAGAACAGTCGTCCTGTTTCTAAAACCTAACTTGATTTAGTTGCATAATTCATCCAGCCCCAGAGGTCATCAGAAGACCATCATGGAAGGAATCAGCTAAAGGTGGGACTTCCCCGGCCGCAGCGCCTCCTGCTGGTAGCGCTTGAGCAAGTGCTTCCATGCTCTGCTCGGTCTAGGTTTCTGCTTCCTTTGCTCCAATTCCCTCTTCTAAGTGGTTGATTCTTTCAACATGTCTTTCAGTCCACCTAGTCATGCTGTGGGATTTAACAGGCACGATGAAGGGTATTAGTAGCGCAGTTTAACTGGGGAAGAGAACTTTATGCCCTTCATTTCCAAATTGCTCTCAGATTTCAGTAAAGGACGATAATTGACACTGGTCTTCATGTGAGACCTGGCTAGGTCAAAGCCTCCGATTATTCCCTCCATTTTCTTGCTTACTTATTACCTGAACTCTGACCACAGTCAACCCCACTGACCTGCATGGTCCGTCATCTGGTGTTGCCCACCACCCCACCTCATCCCTGTCAGGGGGTGAATGTCTGTTCCCCTCCAAATCTCCACGGAGAATGTGTTCCCTGATGTGGCTGTGTTTGGAGACAGGATTTTTCGGGAGGGCGTTGAAGTCAGGTGAGGTCGTAACGGGTGAGCCCCTCCCCTGTTTCTCCCTTCTCTTTCCATGTGGGAGCCAGAGGAGAGGCCAGAGGAGGCGGCGATGAGAAGGTGGCTGAGGGCAAGAGGAAGGGGCCTCCCAGGAATGGGTCCTGGCCCCTGATCTGGGATTTCCAGCCTCCAGACCTGCGAGGCAATGGGTGTGTGTGTGAGAGCCGGCTAGTGGTGCTGTGTTGTGCAGTCTGAGTGGACTAAGTGGCCGGGCATCTGTGGTCCAGCACTGCTCCTTTCTCCCTATTTCCTAGAGCCCAGGGTGAGCGCCTGTGCTTCCTGGAGTCTGGCATGCAATTGCTGGGCTTGTGGGGAAGTGAGTGGGCAGGCGGTGGTGATGACACAGGACCGGGAGAGAGCATGAACCCTTGGGTTTCTAGCACTGGAAAGACTGGAGACTGGACAGGCTCTCTGTGCGGGCTTTCCAAGACAGTGGGCGCACGCATCTGCAGTAGGGGAAACAGGCACCCAGGTTTGCTTTCAGACCAGTTTTCAGTTCAGGAAAGTATCAGTAACGAGCCACCCTTAGCAGTGAACTTGACTTACACTTTTACAATCAGGGACAAGGAAGGGAGTATTTGTATAAATAAGTTTCATTCAAAGAGCATAAAATTTGTTTCTTTTTGCCCAGGGAAGGGGATAGAAAACAGGAAGTCACTGGAGATAGATGAAGCTGATGCCAGTTAAAATGGAAAAGGGAACAGAAAGTGGAGGCCAGGGGGTGGGGCGGGAGCGGAGTCTGGAGATGGAGCTCCTGCTTCAAGACTGCCCAAGCTGGCACCTGAACTCACTGGAACACTAACAGATAAAGATGGCATCCTACGTGTGTCCTGCTCTTGGTCAAGGGTGAGTCCTAGCACTGACGGCAGCATCTTCTGCTCTAGGAAGGAGAAGAGCAGGCAAAGGTGGACATGGTTCCCTCCTTCAGCACATTCTCCCTGGATTTGGCAGGCGGCTTCCCCAGACTTGCACTCCCGGGGTCTCAGGTGCACTGCCTGCTCAGACATCGGAGGCTCCCACTGCTGATGAACAGCAACTGGGGGTCCAAGTCAGTGATCCAAGGCCCTCCTCTATCCCAACCTGCAACCCCTTCCTCTCTTAGTGTTAGGCTGTCTGCAGGCAACAATTAAAACTAGGCTTATTGATTGATTGATTGGTGCTGGGGATTGAACCAGGGCCTCACATGCTAAGTAAGGACTTCACCACTAAATCTCTCACCCAGCCCAGGTGGGCTCAGGTTAAAGAAGCATTAAGCCATCCTCTGAAAAAACGTACCTGATTTGGCCCTAAATGAATGTTTTAATGTAAAGGTGGGGAAATGGGAATTGGTCAGTGAAAGGTTAGTAATGGGGTCTATGGACACTACAGAATTCTATTAGTAAAACGTTAATCATACCTTCTCCCCTAGGCAATTAGAGTTGTCTCTGGTTTTTCATACTAAACCTTGAATTACTTACCATGGTCTTAGATGCAAGTTTCTTTAGTGATGTAGGGGTCGAGGAAGGTTCTGGAGCCTATTGATGTGTGTGTGGTACTAGTAACTGAACCCCAGGGCGCTTTACCATTGAGCTACATCTCCAGCTCTTTGTTTTTTTTTTTTTTAATTTTTATTCTGAGACAGAATCTTGTTAAGTTGCTGAGAATCTTGCTAAGTTGCTGAACCTGGCCTTGAACTTATAATCCTCCTGCCTCAGCACCCTGAACTATAGCCATGTGCCACCACACCTGGCTGTTTTTGAAGTCTCCTGCTGTTGACATGAGTCTTGCACCATCCTCTGCTTTTGCTTTTTCAATCTGCTGGGCTGGCCAGTGTTTAAGTATATTAATCTTTGTATAAGAGCGTGAAGTTGAATTTTTTTTCATACTTTGCGTGTAGTCTAGAGAATAGATGCACTTTTAGTGTTTTTTTTTTTTTTTAAACGTTTTAATGGAAATAGGCAAAATGGAGTGATAAAGAAGTAGGGACATACAAATAGGAATATCTTGGTCAGACATCTTTTCAGGGTGCTTGTGCAATAGCAGAGTAACAAGCACATGGTCACCAGGTTTAGTAAATAAACATGGAGGACACCCAGTGAAATTTGCTTTGAGTGAAGAGCATCTGCCCCCAAGTCCCTCCGGGAGGTACTTGTCCCTCCTGGGGGCTGAGTGCATTTCCTCTCCCAGTTGCCTTCACCCCTGAACTGTGAACTCAGGCCATCAGTTTGTCCCCGTGCGCTTCGCTGCGCCTGTCTGAGGTCACATGTGCAGACTCGCTTGCTGAGTGAATCAGTGAAGGCAGGAGCAGCTCAGAAGGCATGCTCGGGCCTGGAGACAGCAGTGTGACGTGGACTGTGGACGGCACTGAAGGACAAGGTGGGAACATGAGATGTGACCAGAGTTAGAGACGTGAGGACGAGCCTAGGGTTCATCCTGGAGTCACCAGACACCAGGGTCGCTCCTGAGCAGGACCCACACACCAGCATTTGTGTTTGAGAGGGACATTCTGATGTGGGGGAGGTGCACGGAGAGGGCGTCAGAGGTGGCTGCAGTAGAGACAATGGGTAAAGCAGCACAAGTGGTTCCTTTTAACCTGAGCTGGAAACGTGGCGGTTTTTGCCTGTGGTCTGTGGGTTTCAAGATGAGTCATGTCCTGTCATTAAAGGTAACGGTGAATCAGACAGGGTCAGCCCTAAGTCTCCCCTCCACCTCCCTCTCCCTGCCAGGAACAGTGCTGCCCGTTACTGTCACAGGGTCTTGTCTGAGCAGATGGCAGCTGGGCTAAAGCAGTTACCAGTTAAATTGAAACACCCAGTGCCCCCTTAGAATATACATCCTGCACGTTCATATGGACAGCTGGCAGGGCAGAGGCCAGCTGTCTGTGGAGGGGAGGCAGTGAGGACTGGCCTGAGATCCAGTGTCAAGAGGGAAGGTGCCCAGAGAGTGTGGCAGCAGACCCTCACAGGTTCTCAGATTCCTTCCCCAAACCCAGCCCACTCCCCACCCCCACAACAAGAAAGATTGACCAGTGTTGGAATTGACCAGTGTCTGCAATTCCTTTTGTGGAGAGCAAAGCCTTTAATTTCACATTGGAGAAAAGAGGTTTCTTCAGGAAAAATCTAGATGTGGATGCTTGAATACAGCTCCAGTCCAAATGTCGAGACGAGTTGTCATCAGCTCATCCAGCTGCAGACGACAGAGTTTCTGGATCATCAAGGAGAGTTACAGGACAGCTAGGGGTAGCTTTCAGATGGGACACAAGGGGACACAACCAGGGAACGAGGACATCTTTAGTCTTCTTTTCTATTCCTGACAATATGAGCATTCCTGCTACAATGAGCTTCCTTAATTCTTCAAACATCTCTTAGGAAAGGAATCTTATTTTCTTATTCTCTGAACAAATCAGCAAACTTGAAGAGAACAGAGTACGAGGAATGGGAATCGAAGGTGAAGGAGGGACAAGGCTAGAGTTCATGAGTATTTAATCAGAAGCATTCATCGTTTGGGGCATTGCCGTTATGCAGACAGGAAGGTCTAATCGGTGGACCTTAGGATTTCCTGATAAAACGCAGGACACCCAGAGCTATGAGCATTTCAAGGAAACAGCCAACAGTGACTGAGCCCATGGTGCTGCATCGAGTGTGCACATATGTTTCAGGGGATTGAAACCATCCTTCTCTTCCCAGTGAGAGGGATGTTCTACCACAGGGGTGGCACATTACGAAGCATGAGCCAGACCTAGCCCTCCGCCTGCTTTTGTAAATAAAGCTGTGTAGCACAGGTGAGCTCCTTGGTTTAGATAGGAGCAGCTGCTTCACACCTCAGTGAGAGACTGCATTGTCTGCGAAGCTCAAAGAAATGAAGTTCTATTCTAATGGAAGAGCAGGGGTTCTGTAGGTGGGAAGTCTAGCAGGAAAGTGTTCTTGGCCCTGAAGATTCACAGATGATGGGCAGTTGGAAAACAGCAAGAAATTCAATGGGAGGGAAGAATTCAGAGCAGTAAACTTAAGGGGTGCCAGAATTGGAAGGTTTTTGTTCTGTAAACTATTGTAAAGAATGCCTTTTCTCTCCCTGTTCCATCTTCCTAGAATGCTTTTGCTCTTGATTTGCCTACCCAAATCTATCCATGTTTAAAGCACAGCTTAAATCTCACCTTTGACATAAGGTCTTTAGTAAGAATATTTTTTCCCATTGTTCTTTTTACTTATATTTTTGCAAAAAAAACTTATCATAGTAAGTTTTCATTAGCAGTTTCCCTCACTTTTAGTGAATTTCTTAAAAGCAAGAATCATTTATTTCCATAGGCACTAAAGTACTTAATTCCATTATGCCTAAGTAGATGCTCAATAACTATATACTTGAATGAAAAAAAAAATCAGTCTATCTATCTATCTATCTATCTATCTATTTATCTATCTATCTATCTATCTATCTATCTATCTATCTATCTATCAGTTTCCCTGCAGGAGTGTGAAAATAATTATAGCATTTTCAGATTGCAGGGGTTGAATGCTTGCACACAAACACTCTCTCTAATGCAGGACTGTTTAGAAGACAGGAAATATATGGTTCACGTCTCCCAACATTTGCTGCTGCCATTTATACTGCTTTCCACTCCTGGATAATGGAGCAGACCTTCTGGACTCTGTTATTGCTTTTGCCTTTCCTCTCACGACTGGTAACCTGTTGGCCAAGCTAAATGTCAATTCTCTTCTCCTTTAGCTCATATCCTGCTCCTTCCAATTGTGCTAGCATGCATTCCGACTTTGGCTTGCTTAGGCAGGATTCAGGTTCCCACCTGCAGGGCATTTTTTTTTCCCCTTTGTACAAATATTTCTTTGAGCTAGGTTCATACTTCCTTAGTAGTGTTGTTACAATCCTTTAATGCCTGAGCATCTATTTTCCATATTGGAAAAATGGCCTGGTTAAGGGATTCAGTATTGAGCTCCATATTTAATGACAAAACAAGACATTTAATTTGAAATGCCGCTTATTCCAGACATGGAATTTTGCATCAGAGCATGCTGAGATGCAAGCAGAGATCACACAAGTAGCAGCTGGTTTGCACGGTGTCTGGGGACGCACCTTCTGTCAGGTTGTACACTCACTTCAGAAGTTGTCGGCCCGACTCCTACTTGTTTATGTCATCAGTTTCATCAGAGCCTCTTCATTTGGACAAAGAACTAGTAAGTCTCGGTCAAATCCTATGATTCACTTCCTTATTTTTGAACATAAGATCACTGCAGTTCCCCGGCAGAGTTCTGTGCAGAGCCGCCTTGTGTGCAGGAGGACCACGGCTTACACCCTCTTGACCTGAAAAAGCGCTGGAGGGACGATGAGTCATTCCCTCCCTCATGTCTCTTGCAACTGCAGATAGAGATGGCAGGGGGTCACACAGTGGGACAAGGTATGGAAGGAAGGCTGGCACGGGTCTAGGGGAAAAAGTACATTTCCTTTTCCAAAGCAAAACATTTGTTTTAATTGGCTCACAATAAATAGTTGGGGGTAATTTTAATGCACAAAAGAGAAGTGCTCTTTGGAGAAGAGGCATAGTATAGGAAAGTGGAAAAAGACACAGGATGGATTGCAGGCGCTCTACCAACTGAGCTATACCCCAGCACTAGGAGGGAGACAATTCACATCCATCCCAGTGGCTGTGACTTATAATGCACTGATAGGTTTATAAAATTTGCTAGCATCAGTAGCTGTGAGGAATGTACAATCACAGAATCTCAGAGCTAGAAGGTACTTTCAAAAATAACTGAGTCAACCCTGTCTATTTTAGATAAGAGCGATTAAGGCCACGAAGTGGCCAGAGGCAGGACCAGCTTCCCAATCCCTATGGTGTTCTTCTATGTGAAATATTTTTAGTGAGTTACAAATATCAACCCCACAGACCTCTAGAACTACCAAAATCCAGTGGCAAGGCCACAGAGGTGTACCACGTTCCCTGAGACCATTGGGTTTGGCCCACATTCCCAAGGTATCCACGTGGGTGAAGGGGATAGCCTTCTTGACGTATAGTGTGCCCCCGAAGACTCACCAGGCGGGCCAGGACTCCTGAGAGAGGTGGCCTGGCATGGGTCCTTAGGTGTTCCCCTCAGCTCTGAGCTTCCCATGGTTCTAGGATGCTCTAGGAATTTGAGTCACAGCAGAAGGCGATGTTTAGGGTGAGTGCTCCTAGAACACGATAATGGCACTCTTCTGCTTAGGGCCTTTGAAACCCTTCCATCGTCAATGCCAGTGTTTCCTAGTGTGGCTTTATTATTCCTCAGTGTGATGCGGCCCACGGAGCAGGAGGTAATTGCTATTGAAAAGAGAGCCAGCACGGGCCCACGCCTGTAATCCCAGGGGCTTGGGAGGCCGAGGCAGGAGGATCACGAGTTCAAAGCCAACCTCAGCAAAAGCCAGGCGCTCAGCAACTCGGTGAGACCCTGTCTCTAAGTAAAACACAAAATAGGGCTGGGGATCAGTGGTTGAGTATCCCTGAGTTCAATTCCCTTACCCCTACCCCCCAAAAAGAAAGCTTATTACCAACAGTTCCAGAGAAAGGCCACATTGGTCCTGGGGGGCCCCTGGAGGAGCACCGGGGTCCTTCAGCAGCAGTGAGGGAAGCCCTGGACAGGGTCCTTTGTTGAGGCTCCCGCAGGAAAGATGGCAGGCAGGCCAGGCGGGGTCAGTGCTGGTGCATGTGAGTAATGTCAGTGGTTCTGGGACAGTGGCTCTCTTGCCTGGTACTGGCCAGGATGGTTAGGGCGGAGGAACACCAGGGTAGAGGATGTGGTCAGCCACGTGGGCTCTGGAGAGGTCAGTTTTTACATCAAAGGTGGGTTTCCCAGGTGTGAGAGGGACAGTCCCTCCATCAGCAGGGCCTTGCAGGCCAGATCATCAGGAATACAGCACACAGAGTTAAGAGGACCAGCACCCGCAGGAGTGAGCACCTCTGCACACTGCCTGGGTGCTCTGGGGTGTCAGGATTCCGACCCCCGCTTTGGGAGCGGCTGCCTGGATGCCCGGTGGTGGCATGTTAGCTGGGTAAGGTTGTTGGAGGATCCTGCTTTCAAGAAATCTGGTGTTTGTTTTACTGTTTTCTGAGATTGTTTAACCACAAAATCCTTTTGAAAAACAACACGCAGTTTGTAAGACGTCTCAAGCATGTCATTTAGAGGTAGGAGCCAGATCACTTGGCTTATATCCTAGTCCTCCTCTTTTCTAGGGATTCCGAGAAGGACCACCAGTGGCAGGCAGCTGGTCTGACCGGGGTCAGTATAACAAGCTTTTGGTTCCTCTGCCTCCAAGCTGGGCTCAAACGGTTTCCCCATTATTCAGGAGAGTTCCCCCTGCTCCTTTGCCTAATGGGGTCTTCTAGCTCCACCTGCTCTGTGAGGTCCATGCCAGCTTCCTGGCCACTCAATACAGGCAGCAGACTGCATGAGGGATCTTATTATAAGCCCCTGAGAGAAACCTGCTCACCTAATCACCATAGGAGTCACCAGCACTCAAGTAATACCTTGAATAGATGGCCATATCCATGGGTTTAGGGAGGTACCTTCTAATGTGTGTGTGTCTGAATACATGCTTTAAATCAGAGAGAGGGAGCATCTCTCTCCCCCTCTCAGTATACTTTATTAACACTCCACTGTTCAGAATTTGTTCAGAGTAATACAAATGAAATTTGGAGTTTACGTTGGCTTGGCAAGATGCTTTTCTGAGTCCTGTCTCTGGCAGAACATAAGTTCACCGGAAAACAGGATTGCAAGGAGAAGTTTAAAACCACTTAAGTGTTTAAATGGTAGCATTGATCTTACACATGTACGATACCATCAGTTCGTTCTTTCACACTCAGTTCAGTTAGCATCTTGGGAACCATATCAGTCTGTGAGGCAGAGCAGCAGGAGCTACTAGGAGACTGGTCGCAGGAGCCAGGTTATGCTGGGATGAAGCTGGTTAGGCAAGGAATCTGCAATCCGTAGGGCAGCCTGGGAATCTCTGGAGTGGGCTGGAGTTGCTGTCCATGGGCAGAACTTCTTCAAAGACATCTTAGTTCTGCTCTGAAGGCCTTTCAGAGGACAGATCAGGCTCACCACATCATCTAGGAGAATCTCCCTCATCCCAGGCTTCGGTCACCTACAGAATGCTCTCACAGTAACACCACTGCGAGCGTTTGGGTAACTGGGGAGCTTAACCTGGCCAAACTCGCAGGTCACAAGGACCTTTACCATTTGTCATGTTACTAGTCTCTTCTGTGTTTCTATTTGTATACGAAAAGCAATTTATAGAGAAATAGTGTATTGAATAAATGAAATGCTTTACTCATTTCAATGGGTTTCTTTCAATCAGTATTGAGGAGATGTGAAATGATTTACCGTTTCTTTTTTTCCCCTTTTCTGTCATTTATGACATCAGGGTTCTCCAGAGGAATAAAAGCAATAGACTATATATAAAACAGAATATATATACTTATATATGTGTGTGTATAGATGTGTATATGTGTCACATATTTCATATACGTTATCTGTAATGCATATACACTGAGACTTCTTTGAAGAAGTTCTGCTTGTGGACGGACGGCAGCTCCAGACCACTCCAGAGAATCCCAGGCTCCCCATGGATTTCAGACTTGCCTAACGAGCCCGTCCCAGCATGACCCAGGTCTTCTTGTTATACGTGTGTATGTGTGAGAGTTATCAGCCTGGCTCATAGGGTCAGACACCAGACAGCTCCACCATGGTCCCATGTGGGTGCAGAGCTGGGAAACCAGAGCCGCTCAGTCCAGGAAGCTGGGAGCTTCAGGACAAGAGGGACAATGGCGTAGAGTAGTCTGAAGTAAAGGCCTGGAAGTCCCTGATGAGTCCCTGGTGCAAGTCTGTGCTCAGAGCCTGAGGTATCTGGAGTCCGATGTCCACATCCAATGGTGGCCATGGAAAGAAGGAAAGAAGGAAGGGAGGGAGGGTGAACGAACCTGCTCAAGAAGTGTCCAGTGCTTCTGCTTTTATTCTTTCCGGTCCCCATTTTAATGGATGGTGCTGCCCACCTTCAGGCCAACCGTCTTTGGAAGAAGTGTCCCTGCGGGTTCCGAAGTGGCTCACCAGTCTCCCAGGTGTCTCTCGGTGGAGTCGGGTTGGCAGCCCAGCCTAGACTTCCTGTCTTCTGATACCTTCTGTCTCTGCTTGCTGGCCTCTCCTTTCGGTTCCAGGTGTGAGTATCGCTGGTTCACACTTACCGTGGGCTGCTGTCACGGTATCTGAAAAGGAAGACAGTTACAGTGCTGCATCCTGGGGCTGATGGCGGATTCACGAATTAGTCAGCAAGAGCCCTTACATGAGCACAGGTTGTACGCTGAGCAACGTGTTGAGGTGGTGGTTCCCTCCAATTAACCTCCTTTGGCCCCGAACATGCCCCAGAGTGACAGATCTTCTGTAGAAGGCGTCTGGAAATGGTGACACCACAGATCAAACCAGAAAACGAACAATCCTAATTTCCTTCTAATACTTTTGATATGTGCCATTTTTCTCAGACCTGTTTCCCATCACCTTTTTGAGGTGCTAGAGATGCCCGTCCCTTCCAGGTCTGCTGACCTAGTTTGGTGACTCCATGGCTACTGTGTGCCTCCAGGCTGGCCTTTCACAAAATGTGTCATTGTCACGCTGCTCCTAACACCAAGTATGTTCAAAGACCTTTATTGGCAGAAAGCCAGTTCTTCTAGGCCGCTCCTTTTGAAGTGGGTTTTGTTGTCATCTTGGGCAGGAAGTAGATACTAAAAGGCAGAGAAAGTGCATTTTCTCCAGCTGTGGCCCAGGATGAGGTGACGCACTCCAGGTGTCTAGAACTTCTCCTGTCTGCTCTGAACACTGGGCCATTACTGAGCACTCAGTTCACTCAAATCGAGTGGCACCAGCACCCATCATTGATGGTGAGGGTGGAAACTCCAATTTTCTTCCCAAGTTCCGCCCGCACCCCTGGGATTTCTGGCAATGGCAGAAAGACAAATTTCATTTGCAGGTACGGATGGCTTCCTCATTTCCTTTTTGAAGAAAAGGAGGCAAGGTGGCTCTAGTGTCCTCTTGGGAGAGACAAGTCTCGCTGGCCTTACAGATTGGGGATGCAGGCTGTCCCCATGCCTCACAGCAGCCTGAATTCTGATGAAATCCTGGGCCCCAGTTGGAATAGAAACACCTGACTCCTATTGAAATGGAGCTGGTTACTGTTGACATTTTTTTTCTGAAAATTTTCACAGTATTCTTTCATTCGTGCTAATACTGAGAAGCATTCTACACGAGAAGGCTCACTGCTGTGTTTTCTAGTTTTGATTTCTGGATTCCATCCTCTCCTGCCTTCTCTGTTTTTAGATAAATAAGTGCGCAGAGAAGAAGGTGACAAAGTATAAAGCCTGCAGGAACCGCAGGGACACACTGCCACGTCTGCGCCGTGGAGTCTCCATACACAGGGGAAGGCACTACAGCTATTAGACGGAGTGGTTCAGAGGAAAGAATGTTTAAGGACTAGAAAGACACTCAGAGTAGGAAGAATAATGACACTTCAAAGCTGCCCTGTCTCCTCCTGGAACCTGTGGCTACCTTCTGTCACATGGAGGAGGGGGAGTAAGGTCGTAAGTGGAGTCGGGGTTGGTAATGGGTTGGTCACACAGGGAGAGACGGTCGACCTGGGTTATCTAGGAGGGGCCTGATGTAACCACCACATCTTCATAAGTGAAAGGGGACAGGAGAGTCTGTGACACCATGTGGAGGAGCTTGACTACTGCTAGCTTTGGAAGAGGAAGGGGCTGTGAGCCAAGGGACGTGGGCAGACCCTAGAAGCTGGAAAAGTAGATTTCTCACCTGGAACCTCTAGAAAGGAGCACAGCCCCGCCAACAACCTGTGTTAAGCCCTGTGAGAGCATTTCACACTTCCGGCCTCCAGAATCGCCCAGACCACAAAATTTTGTTGTTTTTAACTCACCATATTTGTGGTAATTAATTATCAGTAGCTCTAGGAAACTAATACACCACTGATAAGTGGAAAATGGCCGATATTGTAAGCTGTACAATGAAGGTTGAATTAGGAAAGAGAGAGAGAGAGAGAGAGAGAGAGAGAGAGAGAGAGAGAGAGAGAGAGAGAACAGACCAAAATGTTACACAATATGCTGAACTAACTGTGGTTCCATCACAATGATCATTTGTAATAATAAATGTTATTTTGAAATTTTGTCGTCATCACTCGGTCCATGTTGCTTCAGGCTCCACTGTAAATTTACCAAATGAATCCTTTACAGAGAAATTTTCATTTATCATTCATGTTAAATTGGGTGTGTAGCTTGGAGGGTCTTTTTCTTGTGGTATAACTTTTTAAAAAAATTATAGGCAGCTGGTCGCTGATGTTCCCATAGCAGCCCAAGGATCTTTCAGTGCAGGCTGTTCTCAGGTAAGCCCTTAAAAACTTTTAGCCTAGTGCAGGGACATGCTTTTTACTATCCCAAGTGTAGTCCCGTGTTTTGATAACTTGCCAACTCATTATTGCATTCCTCTGTGTGTTGAATGCACAAGGAGAAGGAGAGAGAGAAAGAGGGGCAGGGGAGGAAACAGTGTGAAACAGAAACACAGAGTGACGTACACTAAAAGAAAACACTCTACCTTTACTTCAGCCATTCATTGTTTGAAACATCAGTAATTAGATTTCAGCCAGTTATGGTGATTCTATTTGGCTGGGTATAAAAGGAAGAGTGACTCCACTTTAGAGTGGCAGAGGCCATGGTCCCTATGGGAACATTAGTGCTTTGGAGAAGAGTGTGATGAAGACTCTGCGATTGTCAGATCCCCCCTCTGTGTGTCTCAGCCCACCCACTGGGAAGGCACACTTTCTCTGGGAGAGGTGACCTGTCCTCCAAGGAGGCGAGAGAACTCATTATTTTAAAGCTAAAACATGATTTAAAAGACTCAAGGAAGACTTGTCTGCAAAAGGCTTGACAAACCCCACAAGAAAGCCTGCTGCTTATTTGCTGGGTGTTGCTTCTACACTGTTGCTTGTTCGTCTTTGATGTTTGGGGGTCATATGGTTGTTTGTGGAGCGGTTGTGTTCTTAATGACAAAAAGAAGCATCCAGATGGTGCCAAGTGGTGGGGAGGAGAGGCTGTCCACCTCCAGGGCGAGCTGGAGACGGGGAGGGTTCTGAGGAGGGCTGAGAGCCAGAGAGCAATGGGGTGGATGGTCAGTAGCAGCTGTAGGTGGGACAGGGAGAGGACAGGTCCAAAGTAACTCTAAATACTGTGATGGAGTCAGGGGAGAGCTTGTACTGTTTAATTTTATAGATTATGACGTATTTCCTACTTACAGAAAATTACAGAGAAAATCATGAGCGGCAGGTGTGCCCACCCCTGAGACCCGTTAAAACCCGACGTTGTGCACCTTTGCTTCAGGTGGCCGAGCAGGAGGACACCTTAGGAGACACTGAGCCTCTGCAGCGGCTTCCCCCTGTGCTCTTCCTCGGTCCCTTCCTTCCCAGAGGAGAGCTTGGTGTTCATCAGTCCTATCAGGTTTTTAAAAAAACATCTATTGGTGTTGGGGGAACCTCAGTGGTCCTGGGTTTGATTCTTAGAACCAGCAACCCCCCCAAAAAAAGATCACGTAGGGATGCATCTGTAAATGGTTGGTGATATTTGCAGAGGGTTCAAGGTATGACCTCTAAATATGTCCACACCTCAACCCTGGAGCCCCGAGTGTGGCTTTATTTGGGAAAAGGTCTTTGCCACTGTGGAGGAGGCGTCATCCTGGACCATGGAGGTCCACTGTCTAATGGTCTTTAGAGAGAGAAGAGGACGGTCCTGTGAGGGCAGAGCAGACGGTGGAGCCAGGTGGCCACAAGCTAGGCCCAGGAGCTCCAGGAGCTCCCAGAGGCTGGACAGGCCAGAAGGACCCTGGGAGCAAGCGTACCCCTGAACACACCTTGCCCTGACTCCTGGCCCCTGGAACTGGGAGAGCATAAAGACCTGCTCCGTAAGCCCCCTGCCCTGGGCCAATTGGTTCCAGTGTCCTAGGAAATGAGTGCTGTCTTGCTTTGCGTCTTTCACTTACGCAATGGCCTCTTGCTGTAGAAAACACTCTGCAACCCACTTTTCCTCGCGGTTTGATGCTCACCCATGGGGCAGTGCACAATTCCGTTTCGTTCTTCCCTTTGCCCTCCCTGTAATGTCGCATCGTCGACTATGGCTAACAGTTGAGTGATCTTGGGATTATTTCTTTGCCTCAATACCCTATCTATAAAATTGGAAAAACATTGGAGATATTAAATTCAAAATACTCTGCCTACTTCATAGAGTTGTTTTGAGAGTAAACGGAGTTGATTTTTTAGTGTCCCCAGAGATACCCCTTACATAGCCAGGTGTCAATTTAAAAACTCACTTATCTGTTGGCTATCGGAGGGACTTTGGGGACGCTTCGGCTGTGTCCTTCTTAGAAATGACCCTTTGAGAGTGTTCCTGTGTGCACCTTCTGCTTCTCTTATGCAGAATTTCCTCAATGACATGCAGCTGGAAGTGGCAACTCTGAGGCTGGGTAGTCACACCTTCAACTGTGTTAGGTCTCACTCACTGTTATCTGAAGTGGTTGTAGCCATTCACCTTCCCTCCAGCAGTAAAGGAAGCTCAGTGGGTCCAGGGTTTCCTTCACTCTTGTTAAGATTAGAGTTTACATTTTTGGTTATCTGGTGGCATAATTGTGTTATTCAGTTTAATTATTTCTTTTCAGATTACTGAAGTGATGGAGCATGTTACCAAGTGCGTTTTGACCCGTGTGTTCCTGTGAGTTGTGTGTTCACCCTCTCTTTCACTCCAGTGCCTTAGCTTTTCCTGATTTTATTTACCACCCTTTGTGGAGTCTGGGTGCTTACTCTTTCTTTGTCTTAGGTTCTCACATATTATTTTTTAGTTTAGTTTGCACTTGTCTTTTTACTTTGTTTAGGGTGTTTTTTGTTTAAATGAAGTTTTCTTTTTTTTTTTAAATAGAGATGTTCATACAGTCCAATCTTTGCCCCCCCCTTTTTACATAAATCTTGTTTGAATATTTTCTAATCTAATGTCAAAAACATCTCTCCATTAATATCTCTTTTAAATGTTTTGATGGATTTGATTTCCATGGCTGCATTTTTAACAGACTGAATTCTTTCTGCATGGGAGATGAGCATGGGAAATTCCCATGTGCATATTCCATATGGTCTGTAATAATTCTTACTATCCAATGGGTGAGGTCTTACCTCACCCCCAACTTTTTGTCTTCAGAAATGTCTTAGCTGTTGTCAGGTCTTTGCTATAGGATGTAGGTGTCTGGTTGGAAAAACTGTGATTTTTTTTTTAATTGAGGCTTTATTGATTGCTTAGAAAAATCCTGATGTATTTACGAGTCTTTGCATCTAAGAACATGGACTATGTCTCCACTACTCAAAAGCTTTTGTCTCCTTCATTGATATTTGAGGCTTTCCCCATAAAGTTCTTGTCCATTTTTTTAAAAGGCTTATTATACCTTTTACATTGTAGTTTTTTATTACCCCCCTTTTTTGTATTAAATTTCATGCTCCATTATTACTTACTTACTCTGAAATCACTGGTAGGCTTTTTAAATAGTTTTTCTTGCTTCCTAAATTGTCACACGCTGATCTGAATGTGTCTCCCTAAACTCCTGTGCTGGAAACTGACCCCCAAGGCAGCAGTGTGCGGGGGTGGGGCCTGGGGGGTGCCTAGGCCTTGAGGGCTAGGCCCCAGGAATCCCGCTGCAGCAGAGGCACTGCAGGTGGGTTGTCCTTTTCTCTTCAGTCACGAGAAGACACAGCCTTTGTCCCCTTTTGCTCTCCTGCCACATGATGACACAGCAAAGCTCTTGCCAAATCTGAGTGCCTTGATCTTGGTCTTCAGCCTTCAGAACTATGAGGAATAAATTTTTGTTTTTTATAAATTACCCAGTCTGTCGCATTTTGTTATAGCAGCAGAAAAGGACTCTTTCTCCCCCTACTCCTTTCCCCCCCCCCCCCTCTCTCTCTCTCTCTCCCTCTCTCTTTCTCTCTCACACATACACATTTTTTATGGATTAGGAATTTAGTAGAAATGTTATCCCTAGTTTTATACTTTTTATGCCACCTATTTCTCTTCTTGCCTTAATTGCATTGAACAGGCCCCTGACACATGGTGGAAGAGAGGTCTGTTAGATGCAGTGACAGGGACATTCTTGTCCCTGACCCTGGTGGGAATGGGCCCATGTCTTTCCAAGGGTGACTGAATGGGAGGGATCTTTTGTTCTTGTCCTTGCACTGTGGTGTTTAGATATGCAGAAAGACCTTGAGGAGGAAAACAGAAAATACACTGCCAAGTGGGCTTCCAGCCCCAGGCTCCTTGGCTCCTCTGAGCTGGTGCCCTCCTGCCTGAGAGAACCCATGGCCTTTCGTACTCACCAGTCATTTCTCATGAGTTTATCAAATCAATGTGAAGGGCTTTTACCTAGACAAATGGTGGACAGTGCTCACAGATCTGAGGGAGGGAAACAAGTCAGCCTGGGGCATGGGAGGGGACCCCAGAGCCCCGATGCCTGTGTCCAGCCCAAGGAACTTGGGAAGGTGTGGGGGATCCTGGCTTCTTTCCCGACCCGTGGTCAGCGCCAACAGAGGGGAAGCGGGCAGGCCTGCGGCAGGCCAGTGCTGCCCAGAGACTTATTTTATATTCTGCACTGGGAGTTTGGGTCTTAGACACTAAAACCGAGTCCTTGTAAATTTCCAACTTCAAAATGAGCATCTTCCAAAAATGCCAAGCTGGGCCATTAATATAATTTGAATGTTCACAATAAAAATCATTCAATCAGGTTATTGTAGTCATATAAGTCCAAACACGGTTGAATTCTAGTTGTAATTCCTTAGGAGACATCAATGATAGCATGGCCAGTAAGATTTTTTTCCAGGATGCAATGCCTGCTGAATCTGTTACACATTATTCCTTCAGTATATGCAAAAGCAGATGAATGTCACCTCTCCCGTTGGGAATGCCAACGCGGACACCACCAGGTGTCTTCCTTCATGATTCAGGTCGCTGTTTTTGGAGGCTGGGAAGCTCTGATCTGCTTTTGTCCACACTTTGAAGACGCAGCCACAAAGACTTGTGTTCCCAGTACCCAACTGCCTGTACTCTTTTTCTTAAACAGGCGAAGCTTCTTGGTGAGAGGAGGTTCCTGGTCCCTGGATTCAGGGAGAAGCTGCTTCCTGCCATGTGTGGGCAGAACCCGAGCTTTCCAGTGTTTCCACGGGGCCCAGAGGGGGCTGTTCTGCTGGGTCCGAGCCTCCCTTGCTGCAGTCTGCGGGTTCAAGCCGCTGGCCTTCTCCTGTCTGCCCTGTGGCCATCACCTTACTCTCAAGATCTTACCAACCTTCAGACGGTGCCCAAATGGACCTTGAAGGCCTGCTCTCCACCAAACGGTCCTCTCCTCTCCTCTCCTCTCCTCTCCTCTCCTCTCCTCTCCTCTCCTCTCCTCTCCTCTCCTCTCCTCTCCTCTCCTCTCCTCTCCCCTCTCTCTCTCTCTCTCTCTCTCCCTCCCTCTCTCTCTCTCTCTCTCTCTCTCTCACCGCTGCTCCATGTTACCACTTTCTTCTACCTCTTGTTTCCATGGAGCCAAGCTGGGCATTGGAGGCAGACTGTGGCGCACACCCTGTCTCCGTGTTTTGCTGGGTATAGATGCTGAATAGGTTTCTTGGCTTTGATGAGCTCAATTTCCTCAACGATGAAATAGAGAACATACACCAGTGTCACCTGCCGGGTTTCAGTTCACAACTAAAAGGCTCAGGGTTTACTCCAGCTGAACTGGGCTGACTGGGCTGCGCAAAATAACCCCACAAGAGACACAAAAACCTTTTACTTTGGGGTCGCTGTGACGGCTCTTCTGACCTTAAGGGTCCGCAGGAAGAGAGAGCGAGAGCACACGCTGGCCCCTTTTATTGAGGAACAGCTACTCAAATGAGGCAAAGGGTCAGGTTTCAGGGGGCTGAGTCTATCTTCATGATGTCCACTGTCAGCAGGTTGACTGACACCTGGGTAGGCCACACCCAAGGGCACAGTAAGAGAAGGGGACACACACAAGGTACTCCCATGCCCTAAACAGGGCAAGGGGTTAGATTACAAAGGAACAGGTGAGCATAGCTTCACCCATGGGGCTGTAGCAAGACACACCCATGCACAAGACACCAACCCTCGAACCCAAGAAGGATGGGGAAAGCTCTGCCACATTTCTGTGACTGAGCACCTCAGCACCCAGCCAGGGAATGTGACCCAGTCACGTGCAAGGTGGGTCTCCCACAGTCACCATAGGTGTGTAATATATCAGTGAGAAATGTGTGCAGATCATTTGACACAGAGTCTATCAATTGGTGGGCACTGATCACGCACCTTTTCTTTCTGCCTCCTTCTTGCCACTTGGATTTTTATTTCTATTTAGGTCCTGATTACCTAATAGCATTTCCACTCAGGTGTTGGGACTACATCTTATATAACTGTATCCCCTACATCTGAAGAGTTCCGTGGGTGGATCAGACCGTCAGTAGACAGTTTTTTGAGCTAAATTAAGTAGGTCAAAAGAGAAACAGAGGAAATAAAAGGCACATCACTGACATTCTGAATCTTATTTCCCACTCTTCAGTTTAGAAGCTGCCAGCAGGTGTCCAAAGCGAACACTGAGGGATATTTTTGACCAGGACCATGTCCTGGGAATTGTTGTGCTACCTGGCGGTTACCAGGAAGAGCCTTAGATCCCATTTTCTTTTCTTTTGCTATGTGGAACATCAGTTGGACAATTACAAGGTATAAGATCTACAGGATAGATCCTAGTCATACGTAAATGTTGAATTCTAATTTTTGTAATTATACTGAGGTTGATAAGACTGATATATTTAGGAGTAGGGAAGTATTATGTCTGTAACAATTCTCAACTATTAAGAAAAAAACATACATATTAAGACAGAGAGCATCTTGGAGCAAAGGTGATGAATGTCAATATTTGGGCATCTTTCTGAAGCCTATGCACATATTCTTTATATTATTTTTGGAACTTCTTTTCTAAGTCTGAATGATCTTAAAATAAGGAATATTTAAAATTTTGTTTGATATAATCTTTGATTTATAGCTAGATGACTTGAGTTACCTGTTTCACGTAGAGTTCTCTTTCTCTTCTAAATTAAAACATAAGCTTGCATAAATTTCATGGTTGGTAAATGATGCTAGTTAGTTAATAGGGCAAGCCTGATTCAGAACTACTGAGATAGAGGCATTTCTGATGTGCTTCTGCAGTTAGAACCCCCACTCTGCACTCATGGGATGTTATGCCAGACTATGTTTCCACATAAATCAGGAATGAGCACCGACACTTGGCATGACCCACCGGGTCTGGCCTGGGTGCATACTGTACCGCAGAGCTGGCAGAATGTCACCTTGGGAAAGATCCACTTCCATGAAGAAGAAGGCTTTATTGACAAGCTTTCTAAATGGACCCCATAGTAGTCAGAATTTTTTGACTCTATAGCAAAGTTGTTCATGGTTGAAGGAGGGAAGGGAAAGGGTAACACCATGAATGTATCACATTTTTATGAAGAATAAAAGATAAATATTGGAAGGTCTTGTACATGTGGAGGACTAAAAGTTTATGTCTAATTATAAATAAAATGAAATTTAAAAAAATTTTCCTTATGTCACTCCTCCACCTTCAGATTTTCTCCCCCTATCGAATGGAGGGTTCTGGGAAGCAGATTAATATTCCCTCCGAATCTAAGATGTGGTTAAATGAGCAGCCACTGGTCCTGACTGTGGGAGCTGCTTTTAGGTGCTGGGCTGGTCTTGGTGTGAGGGGCATGACCCTGATTTGCAGAGGAATTTGAATGGAGCTGCCAGGCTCACTCAGTGCCCTGTCTCAGCCCCCTTACTCTCTTCTCTTATCCCTTTTACACACCCTCATCCCATGGGAGGCTCTCAAGGCTGGGGACTGAGACTAGGTACAGTTCATTTTGCAAACATCTGGGAGAGGGACTGGGCACATTAAAGAGCACTTTGGGGGAACAATCCAGAAGTGTGCCCTGGAGGGGTGTGTGTGTGTGTGTGTGTGTGTGTGTGTGTGTGTATTCTCTCCACAGCACTGGATTACTCATCCTATCTCAGTGGATGTGCTCCAGGGCCAGCACACCAAGAGCTCAGCAAGGTCAGCACCAGCAGTGCAGGGACCCCCTCAGGGCAAGGGCTCAGTGCCCCCCGCCCTGGCACTGGGACTTTAATGGCCTGCACAGATGTGATTACCTGTGAGAGACCTTCTGTAGATTTCTAGGTTCAAGGGGGAACAGAGATGCTATAGTGATGAATGGTGGCAGAAGCAGAGATATGGAGTCTATGAGTCACAATTTTTAATCCAAGAGAGGTATGGATTAATTGGCAGATTATTTGTATTTCTTAGCTGGCTAATTTGTAAGAGTTATCATTGTTTAGAATCTCAGTTTATAAATTCAAATTAAAATAAGTTTATGTATACACTATCCTTGCACTTTCCCTAATAACCATCACGGTAATTCAGTGGCTCTGAAACTGGGGTGCCCATTATAATCAGATAGGGAGCTGTAAAAATAAATATGCTTTGACCCCATCCTTAGAAAGTCAGATTTAAGGATTTGGGATGAAACCGAAAGAGCTGTAATTTAAACAACAAAAAATCTTTTAAAGAGATTTTAATATTTTATTTCATTATTGAGGACAATTTGTTTATTACCATGCACAATACAATTCTGTTATGTAATATAAACAACATAATTATAGATACCCTTGATAACAATAAAGTCATAATAAGATATAAAAGATGAATCATAAAAATCATAATTATAACATCATCTTGCATTTGTGTTGCATTTTCTATTTTTTTTCAAAGCACTTTAGAGCCATTCTCCTGATTTTCTCCTACAATAATCACAAGAAGAGTGAAGAAACTGGGGGAGGTACTAGAGAATGAAGCCGACTTAATTGCACTATTGTGTGCATGGACAAACATGTAACAATGCAATCGCTGATATTTATAATGCATCCATAAAAATGGAATAATAGAAACTTTTTTTTAAAAAAAGAGTGAAGACATCTTGGGTCACTGCTTAGAGGAGACAGTGATGGAGACTAGGCACCCACAGAGAGAGGCACAGGCGGGCTTATGGAACAGATCCTGGCAACACTCTGCCCCAGGCAGAGAGGCGCTATAGGCCACCTGACGCTCAGTGCAGATTGCCCGGTGCCCAGATGACTGTGTGTGCTAAACTGTTATCGGAAGAGTCATCGTAGTTAACTGCCTCTTTATCATTATGTTCAATAATCTAAAAATATTTCCAAACCACCTACTAGGAAAACCTCTTGAAATGTATTAATCTAAGATTCTACTCATAAAAGCTGATAATCTGGTTCTTCCCGATGGAAACCAGTTTGTCCAGGTAAGCTCCATTTTTATTAGAAAATCCAGAACTAGTTTTGGATAGTACTTTGCCCATCAGAGCACTTGGGTTCTTGTGCAATAAATGAGATTTAGGAGTATCCACAGAACATCATTTCTCCTGATCGTTGCCTGGCTGAGGTAGATACGCTTATCACAAGGCTTGCATGTTGTTAAAAATGCCACTGTAGATTGGAAATTAAATTCGACTCTAATTTATAGATTTGGGGTGAATATTTTTGGATTCAGTATATTCATTTCCTATGAATTATTCCAAGAGAAAAAAATTATCAGACACTTTGAGCAATGGATACAAAAATCAGAATGTCAGGAGAATAATCATCTTTTAATCTTTTCTTTGTTAAAATTTAATTTCAAAAGCATTCGGATGAACAGTTTTGCTTTTTTTTTTTTCCAATCATCATTAAAAAGTCCTCACATTCAACTGGTATTTTGTGTACCACATCAACATCGTTGATGATGAATTATTTGATTCTTCTTTTTATGAACAGGAATCATAAAATAATTCAACTTTTAAGAGGAAAGGTTAGTATTTCCTCATGGAAATGAGCTTTTGGCACCGGAGGCAGAAACACACACACAGTAAGCAGAAATGCAGACTCCATCTGACCCGTGGTCAGGCCTGCCGGTTCCAACTGTAAGGGCCTTTGCAGACACCATCCTCTGGACAGCAGAACTAAGTCCCAGACACATTCGGCTTCCTTCTGCTCCTGCGCTATCTCCAATCCCATTCAGTTACACAGCAGCCAGAATAGATGTTTTTTGTTATTTAATGCAGATTGGATCCCCGATCCCAGCCTCACCCAGAGGGTTTTTATTGCACTTGGAATAGTATCCACACTTCTGGAGACCCAGAATTCTCCTTCCCTCTCCTTCACTGCATGCAGCCCTGCTGGCTCTACGTTCCAGGATCGGAAGTACCGATCCACAGTTCTTGTCCCAAAGGGTCCTAAGGCCTCAACTTAAAGGCTGACACTTTGGAGAAGCCTCCTCTGATGATTTCGACCTTCTCTTTCAGAGCTTTATCACAGTGAGCAATTGCATATTTAGAAATTCGTTTACTCATTTAACACAGCTGCAAGAGGTCTGGCTGCTTCTGTCTTTTCCCATTACTTTGTCCACAGCAATGAATGAGTAAATATCAGGATGTTTCAAATGAGACTGGAACTCGGACTACTACACGATGATTCTAACGTATCCCAAAACAGGCCCAATTATCCCAGTGGGACTTCTCAGCAGGTTATTTAACCTCCTGCTCTGCATTCACCTGATTCCAACTCTGCCTCCCTCTGCCATGTCCTGGTCCTCCATTGTCCTAATGGTAAACTGAAGACATAGCCAACGATCCGCCAATACTGGTCTCTACCATCACTGTCTACACTAGAGAGTTTATTTCTAATTTTTAGATTTTTTACCAAAAGGTGTCATGTGTGTCTGACTTTAGTTACAGAGTAATGGAAGACGGCTTCTATTTTTCCTTGGCACCGAGTTCTGAAATGACGTGAATGCACGTATCCTCTTTCATCTGCATATAAGCACACATGGATGATTTTTTGGTACAATTGTATTTTAATACATGTTACTACATAAATTTATAAGATACAATTTTACATATGAAATTTATATGTATATAATTTCCTCTCCTGTAACTACAAGTAATGCTTTTGAATGAGAAGGATCCAAGTTCATTTTTGCATGAAATATATACTTTTAACAAGTTAATTTTTTTACCAAGTTGATATATCTTCACATGCTACAACCATCTGTCACTCCGTAGAGTCTAAAACTAAAAATCAGATATTTCAGAAATGAAACCTTTGTCTTAGAGGGAAATCCAAGCATTTAAAAAAAGAACATTATACCCCCAAGGAGGGTTCGGATAATTTTGCTTTAAAGCAACACTGACCTCCTGTGGCCAGGAGAATCCATCCAATTTTTGCTTGTTTCTTTCTTCTTCTTCTTTTTTTTTTAAATCAAGAGTTTTCCTTCGAATAATTTCTCTATTATCATCATCTTTGTTTTTAGTCCACGAAATGGGCTCCAGCAGTCGGGGTGCACCCCGGGAGGAACCCGGCTCAGGGGCAGCACCTGGGAAGGGCCCCTTGCTCCTCTGTGCTGTGAGGGCCTCGGGTCGGTCTGGGGCAGCGTCCAGGTGCAGGAGCTGGGCTGGGAGCGAGGCCCTCCCTGGTGAGGTGGTTTCTCTGCTGGGCCATGCTGTCCCATCCTCCCTTTTCTCCACAGGCCGACACTCCCCACCCCACACAGGCCTTGGCCAGTGGTTCCTTATTGAGCAGCAGATCATTATTTTCCCTGCCGTCAATTTACCTTTCAAAACACCCCACCTGCGCTGCGCTCTGCCCTTCCCCTTCACCACCTTTGTCTGAGCACCCCGAAGGGGGAGGCAGCCCCTTACCTGCCTCCGTTGGTCCTGTCTGCTGAAGTGCCCTCCAGGGTTGTCGTCCTGTAAGGTAGAAGTTGAGCCTAGGAACTGGAGCGTGTTTAGGACTGCTTACAGAGTGGTTTCATGCATGTTTAAATCTTAAGAATAAAATGTTTGGTATTTTTAAGTCATTGTCTTGTTCAGCTGTGTTCTGGGAATTTCTGCCGTCTGTCACCGCTGCGTGGATCAGGCCTGGGGCTGAGGTTTGAGGACTGAGGCTGTCACTGACCCTCCTGCTGGGTCAGTGCTGTGGCGGCACCTCTGCTCCCTGCCTCCCGGATCTGCGTGTCTGCTTGCTTCCCCTGGTGTCCTGCGGACTCCCGGGGTCACTAGTGATTGTCACTGCAGCCCAGCTGTCCAGCTTCTTCCCAGGTCGGCCTGCAGGTTCCCAGGACTTCTGCGGACATCCTGTAACTCTGCTTTGGCTCTTCCCTTCCCAAGACCGCCTCACCCCAGCTGCTTTCCTTCCCTGTGACCCATCCAACTGCACCATTGTCCCAAACCTTACTGTCTTTCCTATGGCAATTGCCGTGACAAAGGCTGGCGTCTGCAGCTGGTGTCCTTTCGGGCCAGGCTCTGCCCGCTGACCGGAGCTCCCTGGGTGACATCCTCATCCTCACAGCAGCCCAGGAGGTGGCGACTGTGTCATCCCCGTTTATGAATGAGGAACCCGAGACCCGAGGAGTCAGGTCATACTCAGGGTCACCCAGGAGTGAGACAGGAGAGTGGGTGACGGCAGACGGAAACCTTTTTCAGTTTCTCTGTGAGGTGGACATTGTGGACTCTGGTTTAGGCAGAGGACATTTGAAGTTTGACCCCGGGGCCACAGTGCTGGCGAGGAGCTGAACGCAGGCCGGCTGCCTTAGCTTCCTGGCTGTGGTAGCGAGTCACCGCAGCGGGAGTGGCCTCATCCACAGATTCCTCATCTCTGGCGCTGGAGGCCAGAGTCTAAGATCAAGGTGTGCACACTCAGGCCTAGTTTTATTTAAGCTACACAGTGAAGCACAAGTTTTGTCAGGGAGCTGGGGGCCTGCCAGGTTGAGCTGGGGGCAGCCACCGCAGCTCTCCTGCAAGTTCTTGTGACTCTGGGAAAGAATTCCGCTGAAGCAGTAGAAAGCAGAAGTTTAGTAGAGAGTGAAGGGAGAGGGGCGCACAGCTTAGGGACGGCATGGACGCCTCCAAGAGAGGACGGTGTGCTGCGCACAGAGCTGGAGTCTGTAAGGCAACCAAGTCCTTTGTCCTCAACTTCCCTGTCTGCCCTCCATTGGTTTATTGTCCTTTGCCCCCACCCCCCCCAGCAACTCCCCTTGTGAGGGCCTGGACACTCGGGTTGACGGGGTGGTTGTGACATAGTTGGTTGCAAGAGGTCACGATGGCACTTACCTGGAAACACAGTGCCTCTTGAGGGGTTGTGCTTAGCTGCAGCTGGGGGTCTTGATGTACCAGACCCCACTTTTCTGATACGTATCTCTGAGTTAGGGTCCCCAGGTTTTAAGTAATAATTCCTCAAGGGACTCCAGTTCCCTGCAGCCTGGGCAAGGCTGGGCCTTCCGGGTCCCGTTTCCCGCCTGCCTGTTCCCATGAGCTCCCTGCAGTTTCAGGTTTTGGCCCCTGAGTTTTTCGTGGTGCATAGGCCTGATGTCTGTCCTCTTGTCCTTGTCCTCCACATACCCTCCTGTTCATGGCTACCTAAGCTACCTAACAGTTCCACCTGGGAGCTCAGAGAGACAATCTGTCCTCCGCCTCGCACCCAGCCTCTGGGGTGGCCGACAGTCCTTGGTGCTCCTCCTGGTTATCGCTATCCCTCTGGGGGGCCCCTCTCCTGGTATGGCCTTCCCTTCGTAGCTGGGTAGCTGGTCAGGTCCCTTCTCCTTTCTCCTATAAGGACGCCAACCCTTGGTTTTAGGACTCACTCCGAGTCAGGGATGATCTTGCTCTAAGATTTGTCACATCTGCTGAGACCCCATTTCATGTAAGGCCACTTTCACAGGTACTGGGGCTGGGGCTGGGACTTGGCATATCTTTTTTGGGGGGATGCTATTCAATCTACCAAAGCAGGGCTAACTATAAAGATGCATCCTTCCTGTGGCACTGCCTTGTGCCAATCACTGTGCCGTGCAATTTGTTTTATCCACACGCTCTGGGTGTAAGCTCAGCGTCACACAGGCCTAGTTTTATTTAAGCTATCACAGTTAAGGACAAGCTGGTACGTCATCTGCGGCCCTCCAGTGCCTCACTCAGCACAGCACCCAGAAGGAGCTGTAGAGAGGAAATGCTGGGCTTCGCTGTGGTGAGGCATCCTGGGATGGAGAACCTTCCAGATTCTAGCCTGTAGACAAGTTAGCTGACATGTGTATGGAAAAAGCCACTGTGGTATGTAAGCAAAGGATTCCCACCCAGAAAGGAAGCATGCTGGGAGAACTGGGAAGGGACTCATCGTTGTTTAGCTTCTACTACAAGCTAGACTCTGCTACCCATTTTATTTTATTTTTATCTAATTAGTTGTCTATTAAAGTGCAGAACCGCAGAGGGAAAATGAGCACCCAAAATAGCTACACTGAGTTGATTTGGGCAAAGTAGGTTAAGCTGAAGAAAACAGCTTCTGTAATTCCTTTTGAAAGTGATGATTAAAAAAATAATTGAGTCTTAAGGTAGTATAGGTCTTATCAATTGGATAAATGCTTTCTTTGAAAAATACACAAGCCCAGTACTATGAGAGAAGCTGTTTTGTTTTGTTTTTTTTAAGATTGTCACTCATGAGAAAACTTTTAAACTAAATAATAAAATTGCTTATGACTTTTAGTCCTCAAGTTTCAATGATTTCTTTGGTGACTGAGGAAAGTTAAAAATAGTGGACTTAATTCTGAGCACAACAAAGCCTGACTCAGAATTTCAAAACTCGATTTGCATTTTAAGCGTGTGCAGGAGGAAGGGATTTTGTTTGTCTGCCTTTGTTTTTCTGCCCTGTCCTTGAGAATGTGATGTGAGGAGGCAGCTCTTTAACTGGGGGCTGCTGGAGGGGTGTGGGTCTCTATGAAGACTCCCCTAGTACCCAGTTCTTGAGTGGCTTTGAAGTGGATTGCTCCCTCAAGGGGAAGAGGAGCAGAAGCATCCCGGGTTCAATGCTTTTTTGAAAGAAGTTATTAAGACTGTTTTTTTGAAATGAATAGATCTGTGAGGGGAAGACATGACAAGGGGGAGGGGTCCCGATATACCCTCCTTTGCCTTTTGATAACGTGTTCTGATGTTGGAAGCAGTGTTTATGGATCAATGTTCTTGAACATATTCTTCTTTTAATGTCTCCTCTCCTGTTGTGGATTGCAGGAGCTCATCTTGACATTCCAGTAGGCTGGGAACTGGAGGATCATTTGTGTTATCTATCAGAGGCCCAGCCTAGGCTGCTGTGGGCTTACCAGCAGCACCCCCTTGTGGCAGTCCTGTGCATTTCAGGATTCTGAACTGTTTAAAGGACAGGCTAACTTTGGTCTGAACAATGCAGTTGCTCTTCAGCAAAGATATTTTGACCCATCTTTTAGGTCAGTCAAAAATCCATTCTTCAGGCTTTAAATTTGCAGATGAAGTCTGTGGCTTGGAACAGACCCAGCAGAAGGATTGAAGGCATTCTAAGACCACTGAACACCAAGTCATTGCCAAATCATTGCACTTTGATTTGCTCCCAGGGCCTCGTGCACACTAAACAAGTGCTTTACCGCTTGCTTTTAAACGCTTGAATATTTAATTCTAGAGTGAATTTTTTCCTAAGTCTGAAGCGGTTTTAGTTTGTTTCAATGCTGGGGATCAAACCCAAGGCCTCATGCACACTAGGCAAATGCTCTCGCATCCCAAGACTAAAGTAGTTTAACTGCTGTTATCGTTATTTTATAACATAGTGTTCGTTTTATCTTTGTTTGAACTTAGGATATAAATTCTCAAGACTTTCTCACTAATCACTAAAATGTATATCTCGTGCAACACCTTATAAGCTCATACTCAACTTAAATCCCCTGTGAAATTATCTGGAAATTAAATTGTTTGAATGAAAATTTCATATGTAAGAGGCATAGACTCCTCAGAGCAAATTAGAGCTACCTGAGGCTTTAAATTTCTTAAAAAAAAAAAACACCATGTTTCAAATCAGAGAATTGAAACTCAGAATTAATGTATTTCCCGGGAGTAGAGTCTATCTGGTTCTGAGCTCTGCTCTAACTTCAGATGCTTGGAATGCTAATGAAGCCAGTGTTGGAACACTTCTCAACAACACCTTACGTTTTGGTCAAGTTTCCTATTGCTATAGCCACATTTCCATCTGTCCCTCAAGTGTTTGCCTTGCTTGAATAAGGTAGATTAGGAGGTCATTAAAATAGAGTTTTGTCCAGACTCTATTCCATACTGCTTCTAGAGGACACTAAATGGGTGATTAATTCTAGAAATAACTAGATCTAGAGCAACTGGTTCAGAGTCCCAGGGCCTAAACCTTTATGGCCCTCCAATACTGTGAGGCCCAGGGTGGGAACAAGGTGATCAGCTGGGGAGAAAAGAAGGGAGGCGGTGCACCACAGTGGGTTTGCCTTGCCCTGGGCTCAGCCTGCTGCTCCCGGCCGCTCTCCATGCCCAGCAAACTTACCATGTGGCACTGATTGATATGTCTGATCTATTTTTATGAACTGTTTCTCTGGGTCAATTTTTTTTTGACTTTTTAAGGTCAATTTCATGTCTTGGTGAAGTCTGTATTGTGATCTATGCAAGATAGCTTTGATTTTTTTTTTTAAATGGTAAATCCAGGTTTTTTTTTTTTTTTGAAGAACTTAAGTATTTAAAAAAAACAGAATATGTGTGTTTGTGTGTGTGTGTGTGTGCGTGCATGTGTGTGGTGTGCATCTCTCTCCATATATATATATTCTGAAGAGACCTGTTTAGAAACATGCTGATGAAATGAATTAGGTGATTTTCCCCACTTAGACGAGAAATATCCCAGGTGCCATGTCCCTGTTTATCAATGTACATTTGTGAGTGGCTGGAGGTCATTCCTTATTATGGGTCCCCTGGAGGTCAGAATCTAAAGGACAGGGGTAATTTGGAGTCCCTTTACTCTAAAGTTCTACTTTCTCTTGGATTTCGAACTTTGGAAAGGCAACAGAGGGACTCACTGAGAGCCAAGAGCTCCGTCGTCACATACAGACCCTGATCACCCTGTTTCCACCCTGTCTTGTCTACCTTTCTCGGAAGGCTCTGGAATCACCACACTGGGTTTTATTCAGCTGCCACTTCCCACCTGTGCCACCTGCAGCGATGTGTGCACCCCCCCCCCCCCACACACACATACTTAGGTTAAGCAGTAGACGTACATTCTGCTGATTTCAACGGGTGAGGAATCAGGCACAGCTTCGCTGGGTCTCAGGTCTCAGGGTGTCTCACAAGACTGCAGAGAGCCGGCTGGGGCTGTGGCCTCACCTGAGGGCTCAACAGAGGGGACCTCTGCTCAGCTATGTGGCTCACAGCAGCCTCAGGTCAGTGACCAGAGACATCAATCCTCTGCTGGCTTCTCCCAGAGTGAGTGAAACAGGAGAGGGCTAGGAGAGCACGAGCTGGCACCTTTTGTAGCCCAACCTTAGAGGTGACATCCTGTCACCTTGCCACCTTTCTTTGCTAGAAGTGGGTCTGGCAGCACTGAAGGGAGCAGCCGGAGGTTGGGATCCCTGGGGCTGTCTCAGAGGTCACCCTGGGGCTGTCTCAGAGGTCACCCTGCACAGGGCGTTGGTCTCCATTACTAACATCTGTGGGATCAGGTTTTCCGGTGCCAGAGGTGAAAATAGTGATGGCCACATCAGTGAGCGTTAAGTAAGTTGGTAAGAGAAGATGCGAGAGCTGTACTGGCAGGCAAGGGAACAGACGTGAGGTATCAGCAACGTCTCCTGTCTGACGGGCGATGCAGACTGAGATGTGGCTCCATGCGCAGGACAGAGCTCGGCTGTCCCACTTGAGTGTGTCTGGTCAGGGCTTCCAGGTAACGGCCCTGGGCCAGCCCTCTTCCTCTCTAGCTGGAGTCTTTCCCCATCACTGGTGGCGTTGATGGCGCCGTCCTTGGAGACACTTCTGGTCTCTTCCCCCCTCCCGTCCCCTCTCTGTCTTGAGGTGTTGAGGTGCCTTGGGCTCAGTCTGCTGACTTGCTTCCTGCCACACCCCGCCATCCTTCCCGCCATCCTTCCCACCGCAGCCCGTTCCCAGGGCTCTAGCTGTCCTCATGGGAAGGACTCCCAGGCTTGCTCCTGGCCTGGCCTCCTGACCCTCGGCCTGGCCTGCCCACTGCCTACGTCCATCTCTGCTTGGGAGCCCGTCTGTGCGGCGTGCTCCTAACTCTCATGGCGTTCCCAGTGACGCTCTTCCTTCCCACAGCTCCGCTGGGCCCCGAGGACTGGACTCTGAGTTTTTCTTCATCGTCTTGGCCCCTTCTCACACGTCGCCATTTCCCGGACTCTCTTTGCTTGCTCGTCTCTGTCCTCTTGCCACAGAACTCCACGAGGCCCAGGATGTCCCCCACCCCTGTTCTGAGCAATGTGGTATTTCTCTTAAATACCTGAGTGTGGCTGAACCCAGAGTGGCAGCCAGGAAGTACTTGTTAAGTAAATAGCAAGGATGAGGGTGAGCGATGGCAGGAACCGAGTCTTGTTCTTGCTTGTGGTGCAGAACTGGAGCCAGGAATCTCACCCCACCTCCAAACAGCAGGCCTAAGTCACCCCTGAAGAACTGACCCCAGGCCAGAGAACTGGGGGGGGGCTCCCTGGGGGTGGCAGGAAAGCAGCAACAGGTGGGGGGAGGTCAGGTGCCTCCCTCACCAGGTTCCAGTGACTTCTGTGTCTAATGGACCCCCCCAGGGGGAGGAGGTGGGAAGTTGAGAGCAGAGGAAAGGTTGATAGGGAAGAAGGAAACAGATTGGTTCTTATTGATTTAAGAACTAGAATTATTGAGCAAATGAACGGGACAACATGAAAAACAGCCCTCTTGCTCATTTAAAAAGAAGAGTAAATTACTTCATTCAAAAAAAAAAAAAAGGCTTTAAATATAGGGAAAATTCCAGCAAATTGAATAGAGCTTTTTTCCTTCTCGTTGTGAAAGGTCAGGCAGCTCTGATTCCAGCGTCCAATTAGCAGGCACCGTCAGCATCGCAAAGAAGAATCAGCCCATTTCAATCACCTCACCTTTAACTAGCTCTGCAACGACTCACGGCAATTTTCTCATCAAAAAGCTAACTTTAGGAGCAAAATGTCAAGAAAAGATGAAAAAGAGCCTGGTTTTTGTGGAGGCTGGGAATTTTCAAAAAAAAAAAAAAAATTTGGGCTGCACTTGTAAGTTACCTGTCAAATCAAGCACCACGGAGGGCTGTCTGCGGTTCTGAGCTCTGAGGGAACCCCAAGTAAGACAAAGCAGACGGAGCAGCCCCGTTCTCTAACCTCCAACGTGGGATCACATCTGGCTCCAGGCGGCCCCTAACTTTTAACCTGCCCTGATGATGATTTGATTTTTTTTCCCCCATTTGTGCAGACAGGCCACAGAGTGGTGGCCCCTGAATCACCGTAGTTGTGCCTGTAGGAAAAGAAACACCCTGTGTGAGTCAGACCTGGGAAGGGAGAAAAAAACAGATGTCCACTCGCTAGGCTGGTATTTAAAAATTAAAAAAATTAAAAAATCCCAGCCTCTCCTAGGCCAGGATCTTGTTTTTCATCTTTTCTTGCTTCTTGCTGCAAAAGGGAATATTTATTTCCATCCTTGGATGATTTTCATGAAATCGTCGCAGGGCTGTGTCCCCAAGGCTCCGGTCCTCGGGTTCTGTCTCTGGGCGACTCCCGGGTCCTGGCACGCATTCTGCAGGTTCAGTCCAAATTCCTCCTGCTACAGTTCTGGGAAATCTTATCTTATTGAATCAACATGAAAACTGCTGAACTGCTTTCCAATTCCCTTTGTATTCTTGAAAAGTCAGATTTCTAATCTAGGAACTGCAGAGAGTGGAAGTTAAAAATATTGATTTTTAAAAAGCATTTGAGAAATTTTAAATTCGGGCTATTTCTTTAGCAAAGTCTGCTTGGTGACGGTGGGACCCCAAGCCCATCAATGACCTGTTTGGCCAAACTTCTGCTGATCCCTTTTGTTTGTGAATCTCTGTTCCCTACCATGGCAGTGTGGGGACGTGGCTGAGTGTTGATTTGGGGGTGGCGGTGCGTGGGGAGACATGGCAGGGGCATGTTGTCTCCTGAGTTTCTTGGGAGGTGTAAGGCAGTGATAAGATGAGGGGTTCACCAGAGCACTTGATCTCTCTATCCATCTACATAAAAATATAAGTTTGAAACCCATGAACTTGTTTTCCACATCCCTTTCAGGAAAAAAGAAGCACCCCTGAATTAGCGACATGTTTTATTATTTTGGGGACTATCTTACTGCCATGCAATAAGGCTAAAGGAAAAAAAATAATCTAGCCTTTTGTGAAGAGACGAAATTTATACAGATTAAAAAACAAAGAACACAACTTGGCAGCTTTGAAAGCTTCATATTCTGACTGCAGAACATTTTTTTTTATGGGTTTTGGGTTGTTTTATTTTGCAACAGAAAATTACATAAAACCGCATTTCCCCCCCCCACCCCCCAGATGTTTGCCATCCACCCTGACTTAGTCAAGGGTGAGCTGCTTCCTGTGAAGGGACATACCAAACTTGTCACTGATTCTTCTTTCTTTCTTTTTTCATGAATTTAGGAATATTTAGAACTAGACACAATAAACCTAAAGTAAGGTAATATATCAAATGAACTGAAAACCGACCAAAAAATTGAGAAGGCACTTGGCACGACCTCGGGGGCTGGGTATGGGTCTCCTCAACGCGGAGGGGCTCGGTTAAGTCGGGGGATTTTGCCTTCCCCTGTTTGCCCTTGGGAGGTGATCAGCCAGGGGCCTCTCTGTTGGTAGATGCCTGCACAGATGAGTCCTCTTACCAGCGGCAGATTGCTCTTGGGCACTCGGGGGACCTCAGCCACCTGGCTCAGGGGCACCCAGCACCTCTGGCTCATGGTGGAGGCTGGGCCTGATCCCTGGGTGGTCAGGGCCTTGGCCTGCTGCGGCTCCTCGGGTGCCTGGTGTCTGGCAGGAGGTTTGGCGAATGGTTTAAAAGACCAAGGAGACTAGACAGGATGAGCTTGCTGGCCGAGGCAGTGGTGAGGCAGGAGACAGGGAAACCATGGAAAACCTTGGGACAGGGAAAGTAATTGCTGCCTTGGGGTCTCTGCCCACAGAGGAGCTGGCCCTATTTGTGTGTGTGTGTGTGTGTGTGTGCACTATATCATTACCCAGGGTTTCCTCTTTTCCTTCCCACCTTCCACTGGCCCCTGTCCTTGACTCTGCGGATCTCCCTTCAGTTTTCATGAGATCCCCCAACCCTCTCTTGTTTTTTTTTCCCTCCAGCTTCCATCTATGAGCGTAAACGCACAATCTTTGCCTTTCTGAGTTTGGCTTTTTTACCTGAACATAATGTTCTCAAGTTCCATCCAGTTTCCTGCAAATGCCATGATTTCGTTTTCTCTGTGACCGAGTAACACCTCAGTGTGATGACAGACCACATTCCTTTATCCGTTCATCCGTGACGGACACCTCGGCTGCTTCACGATGTTGTGAGTCGTGCTGCAGTGGACTTGGTGTGATGGATCACTGTAGTGGGGTGACTGAGGAATGGTATAGCTGGATCAAAGGATCTTCAATTTTTTGAGGACCCTCCATATTGATTTCCACAGTGTCTGTACTAATTTTCAGTCCCCTCAATGGTGTGAAAGTGTTCATTTTCTTCACCTTCTCTCCAGCATTTAGTTTAGTTCGTATCCTTGATGTCTGCCATTCCGGCTGGTGTGAGATGAAATTTCAGTGTGGTTTTGATTTGCATTTCCCTAAGTGTTAACAATGTTGAACATTATTTCATATAGGAATCGGTCACTTGTGTTTCTTCTCTGAGAAATGTCTGTTTAGTTCATTTGCTCATTTATTAATTGAGTTATTCGATTTTTTGGTTTTTTGAGTTCTTTATACATTCTAGAGTAACTAGCAATTTTTTTCTCCCGTTCTTTAGGTTCTCTCTTCACATTCTTAATTGTTTTCATTGCTGTGCAGAAGCTTTTTAGTTTGATGCCATCCCACTTATTGACTTTGGACATTACTTCTAGAGCTTAGGGTCCTACCGAGAGTCATGGCCTGTGCTTCTGTGCTGGAGTGTGGATCAGACCCTGTGTTTTCTTGTAGGAGTTGCACAGTTTCTGTCCTTGTTCCTAGGTGGTGGATCCATTTTGAGTTCACTTTTGTTCATCATTTTATTCTTCTTCATGAGGATAATCAGTTTTTCCATTAGCATGAGTCAAAAAGGCTGTATTTTCTCCAGTGTATGTTTTTGACACATTTGTCAAGGATCAGAAGACTGTAGATGTGTGGGTTTGTCTCAGTGGTTTCTATTCTGTACCATTGGTCTGTGTGTCTGTTTTCATGCCGGTACCAGGCAGTTTTTGCTATGGTTCTACAGTATAATTTGAAGTCAGGTATTGTGGTACCTCCAACATGGCCATTTTTGGTTTGGAGTTGTTTGATATTGTGGGTCTCTGATTTTTTTTTTTTAATTTTTATTTGTTCTTTGTAGTCATACATGACAGTAGAATGTAGTCATACATGACATATCATACCTATAGGGAGTATAACTTCCCATTTTGGGGCATGTACATGATGTGGAGTTACACTGGTTGGGTATTTATATTTGCACATAGGTAAATTATATCCAATTCATTGTACTTTCTTTTCCTATTCCCATCCTCCTTTCCCTCTCTTCATTCCCCTTGTCTTATCGAGTAAACTTCTATTCTTCCCTCCTCCCTCACTTATTATGAGTTCACATCTGCATATCAAAGAGAATATTTGGCCTTTGGTATTTGAGTTTGCCTTATTTCACATAGCATGATATTCTCTAGTTCCATCCATTTCATGGAAAATGCCATAATTTCATTCTTTTTTATGGCTGAGTCATATTCCATCATGCATACGTACTCATATTTTCTTTATCCATTTATGGTTGAAGGGCACCTAGGTTGATTCCATACTTAGCTAGTGTGAATTGAGCTGCTATAAACATTGATGTAGCCATGTCACTATCGTATGCTGATTTTAAGTCCTTTAGTATATGCCAAGGAGTGGGATAACTGGGTCAATGGTGTTTCCATTCCTAGTTTTCTTAGGAATCTGCATACTGCTTTCCAGATTGGTTACACCCATTTGGAGTCCCACTAGCAATGGATGAGTACACCTTTTCCCCCACATCCTCACAAATATTTATTATTCCTTGTATTCTTGATAATTACCATTAGCAAAGATTTTTTTCCCTATTCTGTAGGCTCTCTGTTCACATTCTTTATTGTTTCCTTTGCTTTGAAGAAGACTTTTAATTTGATACCATTCCATTTAATGATTCTTGATTTTACTTCTTGTGTTTGGAGTCTTCTAGAGGAACTTTGCTTCTTAAGCCTACGTGATGGAGAGTTGGGCCTACTTTTTCTTTAAATAGGAACGGGGTCATCTAATGCCTAGGTCCTTGATCCACTTTGAGTTGAGTTTTGTGCAGGGTGAAAGATAGGGTTCTAATTTTATTTGGCTACATAGGGATTTCCAGTTTTCCCAGCACCATTTGTTGAAGATGTTATCTTTTCTTCAATGTATATTTATGGCACCTTTGTCTAGTATGAGATAACTGTATTTATGTGGGTTTGTCTCTGTGTCTTCTATTTTGTACCATTGTTCTTCAAATTGGTTTTGATCCCAATACCATAATGTTTTTGTTACTATAGCTCTGTAGTGTAATTTAAGGTCTGCTATTATGATGCCTCCTATTTTATTTTTCTTGCTGAGGATTACGTTGGCTATTCTGGACATCTTAGTTTTTCCAAATGAATTTCATGATTGCTTTATCTATTTCTATGAAGAATGTCATTGAAATTTTAATAGAAATTACATCTTTACTGTACTTTTGGTAGTATGGCCATTTTGACAATATTAATTACGCCTATCCAAGAACATGGGAGATCTTTCCATCTTCTAAGGTCTTCTTCAATTTCTTTCTTTAATATTCTGTACTTTTCTTTCTTTTTTCTTTTGTTCTTTTTTAAAGAGAGAGGAGAGAGAGAGAGAAGAGAGAGGAGAGAGAGAGAGAATTTTTTAATATTTATTTTTCAGTTTTTGGCAGACACAACATCTTTATTTTATTTTATTTTTATGTGGTGCTGAGGATCGAACCCAGTGCCCTGCGCATGCCAGGCAAGCACGTTACCACTTGAGCCACATCCCCAGCCCTAATATTCTGTACTTTTCATTGAAGGTATCTTTCACCTCTTTTGTTAGATTTATTCCCAAGTATTTCATTTTTTGAGGCTATTATGAATGGGATAGTTTTCCTAATTCCTCTTTCAGTTCGTTCATCATTGGCATATAGGAATACAAGTGATTTATAGGTGTTGAGTGTATATCCTGCTACTTTGCTGAATTAATTTATGAGTTTTAGAAGTTTTCTGGTAGAGTTTTGGGTCTTCTAAATATAGAATCATGTCATTGGCTAATAGGGATAGTTTTGAGTTCTTTTTTTCCTATCCTTATCCTTTTAATTTCTTTCTTCTGTCTATTTGCTCTGGCTAGAGTTTCAATGACTATGTTGAATAAAAGTGGTGAAAAGGAGCATGCTTGTCTTGTTCCAGATCTTAGAGGCAATTAATATTCTTGGCTGGCATCCATTTTCTTTCAGAGTTTGATATATTTTATTTCAATGCTTCCTAGCTTTGAGGGTCTGGGTTGAGAAATCAGATCAGCTGAGATCCAAATTGGTTTCCTTCTAATTATGACCTATAATTTTTTTCTGGCAGCCTTTAAAGTTCTATCCTTATTCTGTATTTTAGGCATTTTCATAATAATGTAGCTTGGTGTGGGTCTGTTGTAATTTCATATATTTGAGGTACTTTAAGCCTCCCATATCTAATTTTCCATTTCATTCTTTAGGGTTTTGGGGAATTCCTGATATTATTTCATTGAAAAGATCTGGTATTCCTTTGGTTTCTATCTCTAAACCTCTATCTAACCCAATAAATCTTATCATGTTATCCCATATTTCTTGGAAATTCTGTTCATGGTCTCTTAACATCTTTTCTCAATGGTCAACTGTATCTTTAAAATTATATATTCTGTCTTCATGGCCTGAAACTCTGTCTTCCCAGTTGTCTAGTCTGTTGGTGATGCTTTCCATTGAATTGTTGATTTTGTTTATTGATTCGAAGGAATCAATAAACAAAATCAACAATTCTTCATTTTGAGAATTTCTGCTTGTTTTTTGTTTTTGTTGTTGTTCATGATCTCTATCAAAATGATCTTTCAGTTCCTTTATTTTCTCTCTGATTTCATTCCTTACATCACTCTTTACCTCACAGATTCATTTAACTATGTACATTTTAAATTCCTCCTCTAACATTTCTTCCACTGTGGTGTTGATGGATTCTGTTATTGTTTTGTTTGGGGTGATTTCTTCCCTTGCTTTTTCATGTTGTTTGTGTCTACCTATCTAACAGTATGGATCTGAGGCAGTAGAGTTTCTACCCTGTGGACTTCTAGTGTCCTTGAATGTTTTGCTAACTCCCATTTAGTGGACGACAAATAATAACAACAAACAATGCAAAGATATACAGTATTAAACCAAATATGACATCTACAGTGTTGTCACAATAAACAGAAAAGATATAAAGAGTTATTGCCCACAATAAAAACAGTGAGTTTGTTTACACAAGGGTTTACAATTTTGAATGAGGACAGGGAGAGAACAGAAGTGAGGTAGGATGTGATGATTATGAGGGAGGAAAGCAAAGTTCTCTCTTCTCCCTCCCTGAAATCAGTTCTTTTATTTTTCCAAATACAATTTTGAGCTCTTTTCTTCTGTTCTTCATACAATGTCATTGGTACTTTGATGGGGATTGATTGAATCTCTATATTGCCTTTGATAGTACGGCTGTTTTAATTCTATTGATTTTATCTATGAACCTGGGGGAGTCTTCTATTCATGTGTCTTCTTTAATTTCTTTCTTCAATGTTCTGTAATTTTCACTGTAGAAGTCTTTTGCCTCCTTGGTTAGATTTCTAGGTATTTATGTATTTTGAGAGCTTGGTAACTATTGATTTAAGTGGCAAGACATGTTTAAAAAGCATAAAATTCTCATGAGGGAAAAAAGCTAAATTGTTATTGTTGTTTTTAGAAAAGTTAAAAATGTGACTGATTGACGTAGATTAATTCTCATTTTTTTTTTTCAATCCATTCTTAAAATTATACCATGCCTTCCTAAGGAAGAGTGAGCAATCCACTCAATAATTAGAGAATTAGAGCAGCTGGTGTTTAGTGCATTAATTTAGTTAATGAATTAAGAGATTGTGAACATCCTAGCACTAAAACTTCCTCTTAATGAATTTGCACATGGTTCTTGGAGGGTGCCAAGAGCTCACAGGTAGATCGAGTTCTTGGCCTGGACTGGGAAGGTTTTACGTTAATGAACATGCAGAACTTGACGTCAGTTATTAGTAAGAAAACACTGCCAGGTTCTTTTCTTTTTGAAATGTGTCATTGTTTCAATGTTTCAACAAAAGTTCAATGTTTAATATGAAAACTCCACATTAGACGTCCGTCAGCATTAAGAAAACACTAGATCTGTCAGTGCCCAGCCAGATATTGAGGAAATGCAGCAAATAAGAACTTCAGATTTTTCTCTTTTTTGTGCTTTTGGAAAAAACCTGTGAAAAATACCTTCAAAATAAAATGTCATACGTCCACATGGCACTCTTAGTGACCCAAATGTCTACATTGCATTGCATCATTTATCCCAAAAGCACCCTGTGTTTTGGCAGGAAATAGCTTGCAGCATGGTGTCACAGACAGGAGTCACTGAAGGGCACGTGCCGAGTAAGTGAAAATTCAGGGTTTTCCGGAAGGTCTTTGTAGATCTGGATTCTGTCTTCCTCCCGCAATATGATGGCCATGCCTCTGTGTTTTTGACTGGAAACTCTCTGTTTACAGAATATCCATGGTGTCTGAGTGCTTCTCATGCTGCGCGTGTGCTGCTGCTTACAAACCCAGGCCCCGTGCATCGTCCTCCTGCCCTGGCCTTGGTGTTCCAGGCCGCAATAAATCACAGTGAATTACTAGTAGAGCGGATCCTATCTGGAATATTTTTGCAGTATAGTGAGCTTGTGAAGAAAGTGAAATGGTAAAAAAACCCAAAGTGTGACAGTCTGGTAAAGTTTCACCTTGTTTGTGAAGCTGCCATAAAAATGTGCTTTGGTTTCTGGGGCTCCTCTCTCTCAGGAACGAGCAATCTGTGGGTGTCAGGTTCTGTGGCCCTGCCCGTTTCCTTCTGAAAACACCCAGGCTGTTTACTTTGGCACTTGGTTTGGGGACTGGGGTTAAATTCCTTTGCTGACATCAAGTCAAGACAGAAGCAAAACCGGTCGCTGGGCCCCAGGGCTGCCCCGGTAGCCGGCCTCTTCTGGATCAGCCAGGCCTAGGAGGCCAAGGTCCATCTCCCCGTCCTCGGGTGCCATGACTAAGATTGGCCAGAGGCTGGTGTCCTCCCACAGCGGGAGCATTTTTACCTGGCTTGGCGACATCCTGGGCCCTCAAGGGTCTGCTTGGATGTAATCTGCTTGAGCTGATGAAGTCACACTGTGGCAGCATGGCCGTGACAGGGTGGGGCTGTGGAGTGACACTGTCGGTGGTCAGTGGTGAACGCAAAGAAAGAAAATAATCCTACGATCATCTCAATAGGTGCAGAAAATTTTCCTCTAAAAACTGAAACAAGATAGGGATGCCCTCTTTTTACCACTTCCATTTAACAGAGTTCTTAAAATTCTAGCCAGAGCAATGAGATGAAAGAAAATAGAGGGATATGGATAGGAAAAGAAGAACTCAAACTATCACTATTTGCTGACAACATGATTCTATACCTAGAGGATCCAAAAAATTCCACCAGAAAACTTCTAGAACTAAGAAATGAATTCAGCAAAGTAGTAGGATATAAAATCAACACCCATAAATCAAAGGCATTTCTGTACATCAGAGATAAATTCTCTGAAAGAGATACTAGGAAAACCACCTCATTTACAATAGCCTCAAAAAAAAAAAACCCCAAACAAAAAACCAAACAAACAAACAAACAAAAAACAACAATAACAGAAAACCCTTGGGAATCAACTTAATGAAAGAAGTGAGAGACCTCTACAATGAAAACTACAGAATGCTAAAGAAAGAAAGTAAAGAAGACCTTAGGAGATGGAAAGACCTCACTTGTTCTTGGATAGGCATAAATGATATTGTCCAAATGACCATGCTACCAAAAGCACTATACAGATTTAATGCAATTCCAATCAAAATCCCAATGACATTCCTCATAGAAATAGAAAAAGCAATCATGAAATTCATCTGGAAAAATAAGAGAATATTTTATTTTATAGCTAAAGCAATCCTTAGCAGGAAGAGTGAAGCAGGTGGCATCACTATACCAGACCTTAACCTATACTACAGATCAATAGTAACAAAAACAGCATGGTATTGGCATCAAAACAGACTAGTAGACCATTGGTACAGAATAGAGGTCACAGAGACTAACCCACTTAAATACAGTTATCGCATAGTAGATAAAAGTATGAAAATATATAAAACATATATTGGAGAAAAGATAGCCTCTTCAACAAATGGAGCTGGGAAAACTGAAAATACATAAGCAACAAAATAAAATTAAACCCCTACCTCTCACCATTAACAAAACTCAATTCAAAGTGGATCCAGGAGCTAGGAATTAAACCAGAGACCCTGTGCCTAATAGAAGAAAAAGTAGGCCCAAATCTTTATCATGACAGATTAGGCCCCCAACTTCCTTAACAAGACTCCTAAAGCACAAGAAATAAAATCAAGAATTAATGAGTGGGATGGATTCAAACTCAAAAGTTTCTTCTCAGCAAAAGAAACCATCAGTGAGGTGAATAGAGAGCCTATAGAATGGGAGAAATTTTTATCACATGCACTAATCTATAGGATATATAAAGAAATAAAAAATCAACATAAAATACATAGGCCAAGGAACTGAACATCTTAGAAGATGATATACAATCAATCAACAAATATATAAAAAACTGTTCAACATCTCTAGCAATTAGAGAGGATCATCTGTTGTACCGTGAATCAGTGGTTTTGTTGTCTTTATTGCAGAATAGCTTTCCATCATGTGGGTGCCATGTTTTGTTTATCTACTCACCAGTTTGGGGCTACTGTGAAGATTGTTGCTATGAACGTTCATGCACATGTGTTTGTGTAGATGGATGCTTTCATTTTTTGGAGTAAAATCCAGGGTGTTGAATTGTTGGGTTGTACAGTAAATTTCTGCAACATTTTAGGAAATTGGTAGACTATTTTCCAAAATGGCTGTTCCATTTTACACACCCACGTCAGCGTATGAAGAGGTGTGTGGCCATGTCTATTCTATGTCGGCCATTCCTGTAGGCGTAGTGTGCTTATTATTTTTATCTGCCTCTCCTTAATGAATAATAATAATAATAATAATGTACTCATTAACCACTCAGTTTTCATAAACCAATCTCTAGTGAAAGGTAAGTTCCAATTCTTTGCCTGTTTTAAAAATTGAATTGTTTTCTAATTAGTGAATTATGAGTTCTTTAATCTAGATGCAATTCCTCTATTAAGTATATAATTTGCAATTACTTTTCTTAAGCACTATATTTGAAAGTGCAAAATTTAAAATTTTCGTGAAGTACAATTAGTGTTTTTTCTCTATGAATCATGATTTTGGTGTTGTATTTTGCCCAGTTGAAGAACACTACAATTTTCTCTTAGGTTTTCTTGTAGAAGTATACAGGAGGGTACGAAATCCATTTTGAATCAATTTATATGTATGGTGTGTGATAAAAGTCTTTGTTAATTTTCTTTTGCATGTGGCTATATAATTATACCTTCACCATTTGTTGAAATGCCTTGATATCTTTGTCAAAAATCAATTGACCATTAATGTAGAAGTTTATTTCTGGACTTGCAATTCTGTCCCATTGATTTGTGTTTCTGTCCTTATTCCAATACCATTCTCTCTTATTTTCTGTGACTTCATAGTCATAGTGAAATTGAGTAGTGTAAATCTTCCAGCATTGTTCTTCTTTTTCAAACTTGTTTTGTCTATTTGTAAAAAAAAATATATATTTTGGGATGACTTTGTCAATTTCTACAATAAAACCAGCTTTGATATTGATAGGGATTTCATAAAATTTACTTACTTATTTTATCAGAGCATTTTTTTCTTGTTTCTATAATTCTGACACTTTTAAATGAAATCGATTTTTAAATCAACCAATTTTGATTGACATTGAATAGTGGCACATATTTAGGTACAATGATGTTTTGGTTCACGCCTACGTTGGGTAGTGATCAACTTGGGTTATTAGCCCATCCGTGCCCTGAAACATTTTTACCATTTCTTTATGATGAACACATTCAAATTTCTCTCTTCTAACTACTTTCAGGCAAATAACACATTACAGTTAATGATATTCACCCTGCTGTGCTAGGATTATACTTCCTATCAAACATCATCGTAAGTGGGACGGCTTCGGGCATTTCTGGTGGGAAGAAGGGAGTGGGATGGATTACCTTTCAGTTTCCCTTTTCATCTTACAGTGCACTCGATATTTGCCCCGTGATGCATGTATTTGCAGAAGAGAAGATGGGTCATTGCAATTGAAAAACTCATGGCCGTAAATTTGTCAGTTGTTAAGGGCTTGCTGGGTTCTCCTTTGCAGAGAGACAGGTGACCTGGATGGGAGCTGCTGGCTGAGGAGACCCTGGAAGCTGGTGACTGCCCTGGTGGACCTGTCTACACCAGAGCCATTGCTCTTGATCCCATCCAGGGTGTAGGTGGCCGGTTGACTCTTGGGATGACAGAGACACACTCCGCCTTACTTGGTGAGCAGAGCAGACACAGTTGCTGTCGGGAGGCATCGGCCAGATGTGGGGAGGAAGATTCCTGCCATTTCCGGGCACCGAGGTCCGTTGGAGGCAGTGCACAGGCAGGTGGGATGGGACCCACAGCCCGGGCACACAAATTGACTCTCTAGCTCCTTCCGGATCAAATGGTACAGGATGGGTTTACAGCCCTCATTTCTGGTGTTATAAGGTTAGAGACAGTGACCTTGGGAGACTTCACACTCAATTTAATTTTTATTGTTTCTTGAAATGGGAATTGTTTTCTGCCAGTCAATAAAGCAGCAGGCATCCTGCGGGATAATGGATGTGAGCAGACTATTACTGTTGGCTGTAGCCCTTTAACTGCAGGGCAGTCTTATTAGGGGGGATTTTGGAACTACAGGACTTTTATCAGCCTCAGGGCTAATTCTTTATCCATGTCAGTGTTAATGTTGTTACATAGAACAGGTTATGGCCACTTCAGAGAGAAGGGAAAGTTCAAAGTCTCTGAAGTTTAAAATGTGCCAGACAGGAGAGGGGCTGAGAGACCTGGAGATCTAAGGTGGGGATCCGAGCTGGCAGGAGTGTCCCTGGGACACATCTGCAGGTACGCCGAACACCAACCATCCAGGGAACACCAGCCTCCTGGCAAGAGAAGCATCATCAAGGAGACCAGCGGCCTCACAGAGGAGAAGCAAATGCTTACAGCAAAAATCGTTATTAGATTAGGGATGGGGAAATGATCCATCATGTTTCCTGTGTGTTATGAAAAGATACAAAACGAGCTTTACATTCCCAATTCCCAATCGCCTGTCCAAAATTGAGAAGTCTTCTTGAAGTTGATGTGAACGAGCAGGATGTAAAGGCAGCTCAGCTTGGCCTTGGTCAGCCGAGGACCTTCCTCATGTACCAGGGTGGCAAAACAGGAAAGAGAGCCTGTGCTTTGATCAAAGGGCAGCTGAGCGCAGAGATGCTGACCTCAGAGGCAATGCGGAGAAGGCCAGTGTCCCAGCTCAGGCAGAGTAGAGGGAACCAAAGGTTTGCAGGAGAATAGCTTCCTCAAAGGTGGTGTGTAACACCGGAGAATCCACTTGTTCTATAGCTAGGACCGATGATGGTTATCATAGTGCATCTTTCTAGGTCTAGACTGCTTTACAGTTGAGAACACATCCAGCCACATAACGTCTGCATAGCTAGGGGTGGCCTGGAGGGTCACTTTCTGATGGAACTCACTAGAAGAGCTGGAACTAGGTTCTTGTGTATAAAATCACATCCCTTTACTACCAAACCCTCTGCCTCCCTCTACTCCCAGGCCTCCTGCCTCCTACACCTCATTTCTTCCGCAGCACTTATCACCTCTAGTCTATTATGTAACCTATGGATTTATTTTGTGGTGTTTGCCTCTCGTCCCAGGGTGTGAGATCTATGTGTGAGTCAGCTTTTTGTTGCCATGATCAAAGTACCTGACAGGAACCTAGCGAGGAGATGTTTATCTTGGCTCATGGTTTCACAGTTCCAGCAGACGGTCGGCTGGCTCTAAGGCAGAAACACCGTGGTGGTAAGGTATGGAGGGAGAAAGTTGTTCAGCCAAGGAAGCTGGGAAAGAGGGAGGGGGAGGAAGAGAGAGAGGAAGAGGAGGAGCAGCTGCCGCCATCAGGGACAAGGTATAGTCCCCAAAGGCCCGCCTCCAGTGACCTACCTTCTCTATCCATGCCCCTCCTGCCTACAGTTACCAACTCGTGGTCCATTCAAGTGATCCATCATCAAATGGACTAACCACTGATGAGGCTGCAGCCCTGTGATCCAGTCTTTTCCCCTCTGAGCATGGACAATGTACATTCAAACCATAGCAATTCATGAGTACAGGGGTCTGGCTTTGTTTTATTTATTCGTGTATCTCAAGCACCTAGAAGAGTGTCCAGCACAGAGCACTTAATATACAATTGATCGAATGAGCAAAAACTAAATGGGAAGGAACATTCTTAGTCCAACAGGGGAGTGAAGGGTTATAATTTATTACCCGGAATTAGGGCAGAGAAGACAGAAGAAACCTGTTCCAGCCTTGTACAGACCTCATGGAAAACTGGTCTTCTCTGCATTGATCAAAGGAGAAGCCTCTGTCTCAACAGTGGATCTTAATAATTCAATTCAACAACACAGTCTGGGAACAAGTTGTGTGCAATTCCACAATTCAATGAGCAGATATGACTTTTAATTTGTTCTGTTTTTCTTTCTTTCTTTCTTTTTTAAAGGAGCATATAGACATTGAGGTACTGGAGTCAGATCCAAGAAAAAGTAATCACCCATTCTTCTAAAAATATTGCTGAAACCCAATCATAATCCTAATTTAAACACAGTATTTGCCTTTATTTCCACATCAGGCAGTATGACGAAGTTCAGCTGGACAGATTCACATTTAAACATCTGTAGGCTTCAACCAATTTAAGAAAGGTCCACAAGATGGCATCTGTAAAGTAGGTCTGAATACTGTGAGAGGATGTTCCTGGAACACTCTGATACTATATGTGGGTTTTTAAAAACAGATTGTTTTATCAGGAAGCTAGTTTCCTGATAATTCCCTCAAAGTCACACTATTACTAAATGTTTACACTAAGACAATGAAATTGTAGTTTTCAGAAGAGTTGAGAGGTGGAGCTGTTTAAATCCATTGACTACTACAGTGAAAGAGATTTTGAAGGTCGACTGATAGGATCTCTTCAGTTTACAAATTAAGACGCATTCTCATGTGCTAGTGTGGGTTCCTCAGAGAAACAGAACCAATAGGACATATTATGTGCACACACACACACACACACTCCACAAAGGAATAGACTTACTAGGTTATGGGGGCTGAGAAGCCCCACATCTGCCATCTGCAGGATGGAGACTCAGAAGAGCTAGTGGCCTAGGTCCAGCCCCAATCTGGAGGGCTCAGAACCAGGAGAACTGGTTCCAGTCTGAACAGGAAGGCGGGGTCCAGCGTCCCATCTCAGAGGCAGCAGACATGAATTCCCCACTACTCAGCCTTCTTGTTTGGTTCAGGCTTTCACCTGTCTGGAGGATATCCACCCCGTTGGAGAAGACCACATGCTTCCCCCAGGCCACTGGCTCAGCGTTAAGTCTCACCCAGAGAGCCCCTCACAGACATACCCAATGCCTCACTGACTATCTGGGTGCTCCAGCCCGTCAGGTTGACACACCAGGTCAGAGCTGTGAAAACTCTGCCACTGGACTTCCGGGTCCTGTGCTTCCTGCTCCACACGCTCACCTTCAGATCCATGCACAAGAAAAGGCATTTTTTTGTGAATCTGGATTTTCAATTTATAATTCTTACATATCCAACTTTATGCATATTTAGACAATTAATTTATGACAAATTTCTGAGGTCTTTTATGTACTTTTCCTCAAATTCTTGGAAAGATGCTAGTTAATCTACATATTTATAAGAATACTTTAACTACAAATTAGATTTTTTTCTAATAAAAGTAAATGGCTCATTACTGAAATTAAGATTTCTTACCAGTGCATCATTAGTCTGTGAATAGAACATGGAAAATGAGGCAGATTCTGTTGAGGTCTGGGTTAATTTATAGAAATAATGAAATATTTCCTTGATTGAGACTAGGCAAAAAAAAAAAGATGTTTTCTCTTTTTTTTTATTTTTGTTTCCTCCTCATGAGAAAAAAATTTTTAGATCTTTAAGCTAATATGAATTTATTTAAATCATCTCCATAAAGGTATTAAAACATGAATATGCTAGAAAATAGAATCCAAATTGTACATCAAAGTAGACTGAAGAATTGGTGCAATACATGCCCTAGCCAGAATGTGTCAATGAGTGCCTCAGTCTCTTATGGCTGCTATAACAAAGATGCCCTTGATTTGGTGCCTTATAAACAGCAGAGACTTATTCCTCAAAGTTCCAGGGTTGGGATGTCCATGACCAAGACACTGCCATATTTGGTGTCTGGTGGGGGTCCTCTTCCTGGTTCAAGGATGACTGTCTTTTGTCTGTGTCCTCTGGTGGTAGGAAGGGCAAGGGGGCTCTCTGGAGTAACTTTTATAAGGCACTAATCCCATTCTTGGGGGAAGACTGAATGTTCCATCCCTCTCACAGGCCCCACCTCCTAATGCTCACAGTGGGGATGCATACATTCAATCTATAGCCAAAAAAAAGGCTGGGCAAGCCATTTGTGCTGCTGCCCACCTAACCAGTGGAGGTGCCATTCACTGAGCATCCTCTCCACCAGCAGCTGTAAGGAGAGGTCAGGTCTGAGGTCCAGCAATGTTGAGTGAGTCCCAGGCATCACATGAGTACTGAGAGGCTGAGCAGTGTCTCCTGTGGGTGTATTTGGCTACTTGTTAAAATTCAGATTCCTGGCTCGGTACAGTGGACATTTTGGTTCTGTAGGATTGGAAAGAAGTCCTGAATTGGATTCTTTGCATTTTTTCTTATTATTTAAAAAATATTTTTAGTGCATTATAGTTATATATAGCAGAGTTCATTTTGACCTATTCATAAATACATATTGCAGGGTTTCCTCCATTTCAATCTCTAGTCCTCCCCCTGTCTCTCTTCCCTCCCTCCCTCCTCCTGATTCCCTTCCTCTACTCTGTTGGTCTTCCTTCTGTTTACTTATTTATATCTTACTTGATGCATTATAGTTATATGTAAAATTGGAATGCGATGTGGTGTATGCATACACACACTTGGCATCGTTGGTTGACTGGAATTGGTAAACTGAACAAGCATCCCCGGTAGACAGTGACCATCACTTTGAAAAACACCACGCTGCATTCCGCCATGTTGTGGTGCATCTTGGGTCTCCCAAGTTTCCGAGAACTGAGTCTTCACATGCCCTTTCCCCTTTTTAGGTTGGCCAGAACTCTGAACTGCATAAAGCCAGAATACAGGAAGGGTAGCAGAATACAAGAGACACTAGTGTGGCCCTATGTATATACATGGCTGTATAACCAATGTGATCCTGCAATCTGTACACGTGGGAAAATAAGATCGCGTACTCCACTTGAATCAAATGTATGATATGTCAAGATCATTGTAATGTTTTGAGCAACTAATAAAAAATTAAAAAAAATAAAGCCAGAATACAGCAGCCCTCTGCCTGGCTCTGGGAAAGAAACGTCAGGACCACATGCACGCTCTGGATCTAAAGCCCCACTCTGACCTTTGCTTCCTTGCATTGTTCCTTGGGCCTTTCCCCTGCCAGTCAGGCAGGGGCCTCTTGGCCAGTTCAGAGTCCCTGAGGTCCTTCTCATGTAGCTTTCCACCCTGACCTTCCCAGTCAGGCTTCTGGCTCCTCTGCTCCCCAAGCTCTGGTTGTTCCACAGCCCCAGGCCCTCCCAGCCTCCTCCCAACCCTGGCAAGGGAAGGCAGACTGATGTTCCAACCCTCTTCCCTGGGCATCCCAGCTTGTCCATGGCAGGGCCCAGCTGTCCAGGCCAGATCTCCTAGAGGACAGCTCCTGTGCCCCAGACTGCTGTGTGCTGGCAGTGGAGACCTGGGCACTGTCCCATCTCTCCTGTCCCCTAAGCGTTGACCATGAATGAATCTGTCTCCTCATCTCCCTCCAGTCACCAGAATTTTGACAGGGACCACAGGGGCCCTTGGATTTCTGGTCCAGCAGCTCGGCTGTGTTTAATTTCTGCATCTCTGTGCTGCCTGGCCTCTTACCCAGCCTCACTTCTTTTCTCTCCCTCCCTGTCACCTGTCTGCCTGAGTCAAAATCTGTTACTAGTTTGATACAGTGACCCTTAACTTGGGGGAAATTCTCCTGCATACACAATTGCTCTTCTTACTCTTGCTTATAGATTTGGTTACCTTTAAAAAGACAATTTTCTATTGCCTGCGTTTACATGTCTGCCAGGATCTCGCTTCTCTAAGCCATCAAGTAGCCATTTCTTTTATTATTCTAGTTGCCCATATTTTGTAGCTTTAGTTGCAGACCTCAAGTACTTCCTCCCAGACTCACTGTCCCAAATCACAAAGAAATTCTCCTGATTGATTTTATATTTTTAAATTTCAAAATAAAACATCCTTGTAATACCTTTAAAGATGAAGAATATTAAGAAAGAACTAAGCAAAGGTCGTTCTTTCCTACCTCCCTTCAGTGTTCCAGATGGTATCATCTTTAGAAATTTGACGTTTGTCCTCCTAAACATCTCCTGTGTGTATTTGAATACACTGGTTTAAGGTTTGCAAACCTGATGTCCTACTGGTTTTTCTAATGTGATTTTTTTTTCTTTTTGGTCATTTTGGTTTAGGTAGTCTTCTTTCACTTTAATATATCTAAGGGGTCTGGCAGAATAAATACTCTTAATAAAAATTAGAGATTATTAACATTATAATGGTTACATACTGGAACATAGGAAAAATTGCTGAAGAGCAAATGATGAAAACCCAGTTAACGAAGGTTCTTCCACTCTCCTGGATCTTTATCCTGGATGCTGGTTGGAGTCACCTCGGAGCTGTGACAGCCACTCAAGCCTGGGTTTTTTAGACGTTCCCTGGTGATTCCAATGTACGATCAAGCTTGCAGCCGCTGCTGTACACAGAACCCAAAGAAAGACTGAGCATCGTTGTGATGGCAAAAGCAGACCTATTTGTGAAATGATTATAAAAATGTTCCTGTAGGAAACCTATGCCCGGGGAAGGGGCTGGTTCCCTGGCTTCTCTTGGCCTTCCTTGGGGAAGCCTGGTTGACCTGGATCCCCACCTTTTGGAGTGTAGATAACTTCCCCAGGGAGTCTGGCTACTCCCTTTTGAAACAGAATTGCACCTGTGGAGGCTCCTGTCCCAAGGCTAAGATTTAGGGAAAGGCCAGGTGAGAGGAGCCAGTTCTTCCCCTTATCACACCCTGCTTCTGGACACAGGGCGGAATGTGATGGACATCATTCCCTAGGTACAGTGTGACTGCAGGCATGGTGGGACGCTACATCATGTACCATCAGAGAAATGAAGAGTTGTGCTGCAATTGTGTACCATGAATCAACATGCATTCTTCTGTCATATATACCTAATTGAAATAAATAAATAAATTTTAAAAAGCATGCTTCCCGCTAGAACACCGCCCCCCGCCCCTCCCGCACAATCATATATTGGGCACACTAGACTAGAAAATGTATGACACTAGATAGCCTATAAATGTAATGAGAGACTGTGGGGAGGGCTCAGAATTTGGAATTTTGTTTTCCTCTGGGTCTTCTAGCATCAAATAAAGTTTGGAGTTCTCTTTGTGTGCTGCTTGAGGCTTCTTAGCCAGTCTGCTTCCTGCAGCATCATCAGTGTTAAGTGCAAAATATAATTAGGAGCAGCTTCTTGGAGAATGAGTTCTTTTATTTCTTTTTTTTTTTTTTGTACTAAAGACTTGATATCCACACAGCTTTCTTCAGTATGAGGTCTTCTTAGAGAATGAACAACTCACCACAACCAAGCACCCGGTACACAGGCAGGTTGTGTTTCCGAAGGCCGTCCTGTCCGTTCCTAGAGGAGCGAGAATGCACTGGCAGGTCTGAAGCTACCTGTGTCCTTTTTGCTTTGCTGGCACTGTCAGGAGCAGGTCCCCAAGGAGTGGCAGTGCCTTCCCAAGCACATGAGAGGCAGGAAGGGCGCCGAGCACAGGTGGAGAAGGAGCAGAAGGCGGGGACAGGTGGTTCATCCTTTGAGGCCAGATATCACCGAGGGCAAGATGAGGAAGTGGTAGGCGAGGAGGAATGAGGTCCTGTGCCCTGGGAAGGGTTGCTGGGAGCTCTCCTTCAATCTGTGCTGCCAGAGTCTCAAGGTGCATGCCAGGATCTTGTTGAGGCCTGTGATCAAGGTTCAGCACCACTACCTCCTCTTCCCGATTCGGGTCGGTCTGAGCTAACTCTGAGGCAGGCAGGCTGCACCTTAACTGGGGCTCTCAGGCAAGACGTGAGTCCAGTTCCAACCATGGGGGTGCATGGGGGCAAAGTGATGCTTCCAGGTTCCCCAACTCGGGCAGCCCTCGAAGGTCAGGCAGTCTGGGCCCTGATTTCCTCAGGAGCAGGCAGATACCACCAATATGCACCCAGCCTGAAGACTGAGGGATTACGTCCCCAGGAGACTGGAGGTAGTATCTGTTTTTTTTTTTTTTTTTTTTTTTGCATCTTTACCATTTTCAGGGGGAGGGTGAATGTGCTCCTTCCCAATGCTGTGAAGAGGAAAGACACTGAGAACTGGCACCACCACACCACGGTCCTAGAGGGCATTCTTCCCTGGGGACTCTTAGGCTAGCAGAGGCATTGCATCATGAATGCCCCCTGGTGGTGCTCAGGAGAAGGCCCTTCTGTAACAGAGAACCTTCTCCTTCGCAGAGTCAGAGTACAGTAAAGTGATGAAGGTTCACACCAGGGTTTGCCTGTGTTCCTCAGCATCCTTACTGTGTGCAGGATAATCGATCACACTGTATTTACAGATCGAGAGGTTTTCCCTTTTATTGAAATTGGTCTAAATGACAAAAAGTAAAAAAGCCTGTCTTCCTCTTTCTACAGACTCTTCTGGAAGTGCATCACAAGGCTACGTGTCCTGGCATGACCTGGACTCTCCTCGGAGTCACTGACCTGTAGCCCTCAGGAATCCTAGGGTACCGCCTTGTGTCTGGCAGCTTCTCTGAGAGAGCTTGCTCTTGTGGTCACTGTGACATTGTGAGAGGGGGTGATCCTGAAGGACTGGTCAGTTTGTCAATAGTTCCTGCCACTGAGAGGAGCCTGCTTCCCTTATTTTATTCCCAATTGTAAGACACAGATGGAGCTCGGCACGGCCCTAGGTAGAGTTACCAGGCCTGGGTGAAGGAGAGGTCCAGCCTGCCTGCAGCCCAGGGTCAATGGTGATTCCAGAGAGCTCAGGTTCAGTGATGGCTGGGAGGCCGCTGCCCGCTCCGGTTCTGTTAGTGCGCTTTGGGACTCCTACCTCGGGGCGGTGCCTGCCTCTGGGAAGGCAGCTCCCGTTGATAAACCAGGTAGGAGGTTCCTGCCGGCGGAGCCAGGACTTCTGCTGAGGCCCATCATTGGCACCAGCTGTGGGCAGCTGGGGGTCCCAAGCTACAGCACGAGAACGGAGGTTACCTGGCAGGCACACGAGGATGGGGCTGGAAGCCACCCTCATATCCGGTTCTCTCTCATCCTTGACTGGCTCCGAAGACTCCAGGGCTGAGTGTGATCTCAAGATGACCAGAGTCCTCAGGAAAATCTCTCTGGCACACAGGGCATTGGCGAAGCCAAGAGGAGCATGCTTGTCTCAGTGCTGCGCACACTTCGAGGATACGGATTCGGAAACAGATGGGATTATAGCTTTTAGGATTAGTATAGGACTAATGAAGTTCTTTCTTCAACAATATAGACGCAAACATCCTTAAGGAAACAACAACAGCAACAATGTTTTCTTAAGTAAAATGCAGACAATAATTCTATAGAATGATAATTCTCACAAGGAGAAGATCTTGGGCAAGCCAGAAGATTTAGAAGAAATGCACTCCCCGGACAGCCCATGTTTATGATCAGGGTAAAGTTGTTCTCCACATTGTCACGAATGGCTACAAAGCAGCGTTAATCGAAGGAGTGCTGAATTCTGGTTGATGAACAGTATCAGAGTTTGGGAATAAGTTTCCTGCTCACAACTTAGAGTTGCCAATGAGACAGTGGCCTGAGAGTGTTCCTGGTTATTAACCTTTAGAGAAAAGGAACTCATTGACATTTTATTAAACTCATTTTCTTTAATGTGGCCTTCTTATTTACTCATCATTAGTCACTTATGCATTTCACCACAGGCAAAATCTTAGCATTTTGTGTTTTTTCCTCTTCTCTACATTAATATGCAAACCTCGTTATTTAAGGTATTAATATCTACAGAGAGAAAAAGAGTGTTACGGTCCGAAATCTCTACCCTTGTTAGAACAAGTTTCTAGAAGAAAAAAAGAGGATTCTATGAAGTTAGGGGCTATTCTTAGCAAAGATTCTAACTGTAGAAGTTCCAGATCCTGAATCTTGAAATTTGTGGTCTGTAATCATGGTGGTACTGAGAGAGGGGAGTTCATGTGGGGCAGAATAAAGGAGGCACCTTGAGGGGGGCGACGTAGGACCAGTGGCCCTGTAAAGGGACATGCAGGACTGTGAACGTGGGAGCCAGGCTTGGCTTCAGGTTCTGGTGTTGCTGTGCTCTGGCTGCAGGACCTGGGCAGAGCCCTGGACCTCAGGAGGCTTCAGTTTCCTCGCCCTTAGGGTAGGGGCGATCAATCCCAAGGACGTGGGATCGCTCTGGGGAAGACATGATAATGTTCCTGGAAAATGGTGCATTTCCAATACATGTGTGCAAGTAGAGGGGCTATTGTTGGGATCAACATGACCGTCAGGTCCAGGAGGCGCCTGGTGTAAGTAGAGCAGCTGTTTTGAGTTTGTTTTTTCTTCTTTCTTTGGGGCTGGGAGTGGGCCTCATGCCTCACTCATGCCAGACAAGCCCTCTGCCACTGAGCTACACCCCCAACCCCAGAGCACCTCTTATTAGCAAGGACTAAATGACAGTCCTTGGTAACTTCATGATATGTAAAGAGGATTCCGGAGGAACTTGCGTCAGAGGTGCTCCATGTGAGGTTGAGGAGAATGTGAGTTTTCCTGACCCAGGGGTAGCAGGGTGTCATTTATAAACTGAGTCCAATTTGGCTGCGGTAAATGCAGCAATATGTCATAACAGTTCGCTTACATCTGCCTCATACAGAGGCATGATCTGCTGAAGGGTCCACAGACCAAGAAATGAGGTTTTCAGTGTGTGTCTTTATAAATGGGTGAGCCATAAATGAATCATGATTACACACAATGCCTTCTTCTACCCCAGAATACTTTTATTAGTGACCGTTCAGAATTCTCAATATCAAGAATAACTTTTCTTGCAATGTCCAATTAACTTGCAATTGAAAACAATAATTCATTCAATTAATATGTATTAAAGTCATATTAAGTGCATTGTATTGTGATAAAGGTTTATCCATCACAAAAATGCATACGAGGGTAGATCATGTTATCTAGTAAAGATGACAAATGTATATTATTGTGGGCACAATCGTATTTTTGCCTTTCAATAGGGATCCTGCCTGGCATATGTAGGCTGCCTTCAGTTCAGAGAAGCAGGATTCACCAGCAGTGACAAGAATTTCAACACTGTAATGTGAATTTGAATTTAGAAAGTAGACATTACATTGCTTCTCACATTTATCAAAACAAAGCCTGGGTTCAAATGACTGGGAGTCTGCCATAGATGGTTGTGAAAGTTCAGAAATGTTTCATTCACATTGTTTCAATGGATTCTCACACACATGATATAACTATTTCATGACTCAAAGTCCAAAAATGTTGAACTTCTTGTTCAAAACGTGGGTCATAAACAGGGTTTCAGATGCCAGTGGGTATATTCTACTCCAAAACCAATCCCATCACTTCCTGTATGGAGCATGCTCTGGTCAGGACCGGGAAGATGCCCTGAGACCTGGGGACCGGGAAGATGCCCTGGAGACCTGGGGACCAGGGAGATGCCCTGAGACCTGGGGACTGAGGAGATGCCCTGAGACCTGGGGACTGAGGAGATGCCCTGAGACCTGGGGACCAGGGAGATGCCCTGAGACCTGGGGACTAAGGAGATGCTCTGAGACCTGAGGACTGAGGAGATGCCCTGAGACCTGGGGACTGAGGAGATGCCCTGAGACCTGGGGACTGAGGAGATGCCCTGAGACCTGAGGACTGAGGAGATGTCCTGAGACCTGGGTACTGAGGAGATGCCCTGAGACCTGGGGACTAAGGAGATGCCCTGAGACCTGGGGACTGAGGAGATGCCCTGAGACCTGGGGACCAGGGAGATGCCCTGAGACCTGGGGACCAGGGAGATGCCCTGAGACCTGGGGACCAGGGAGATGCCCTGAGACCTGGGGACTGAGGAGATGCCCTGGAGACCTGGGGACTGAGGAGATGCCCTGAGACCTGGGGACTGAGGAGATGCCCTGACACCTGGGGACTGAGGAGATGCCCTGAGACCTGGGGACCAGGGAGATGCCCTGAGACCTGGGGACTGAGGAGATGCCCTGAGACCTGGGGACTGAGGAGATGCCCTGAGACCTGGGGACTAAGGAGATGCCCTGAGACCTGGGGACTAAGGAGATGCCCTGAGACCTGGGGACTGAGGAGATGCTCTGAGACCTGGGGACTAAGGAGATGCCCTGAGACCTGGGGACTAAGGAGATGCCCTGAGACCTGGGGACTGAGGAGATGCCCTGAGACCTGGGGACTGAGGAGATGCCCTGAGACCTGGGGACTGAGGAGATGCCCTGCGACCTGGTGACTGAGGAGATGCCCTGAGACCTGGGGACCAGGGAGATGCCCTGAGACCTGGGCACCAGGGAGATGCCCTGAAGCCTCAGCCTCTGGCTGAGTCTTTCCACAGTGAAGACTTGGATTGAGAAGGGCAAGCCTGGGTGCGTGTACCCTCAGGCAATCTCCAGGAGTCAGAGGCGTATTTCAATTGGGCTGGGGTTTGTAGAGAAGCTCGAGGGATTAGAGTGCACAGGTGTTTGAGCAGATCATGAAAGACCTCGAGTGTCCGGTGTTTTGGTTTTATTTGGTAAAGCCAGGGAGCCGGCGACAAAGTTTGAAAAGAGAACCGAGTCTCCTGACACTGTTGAAGAAGACGACATGGTTGTGCGCGGGGTAGGTGCCACAAGGGCGCGCCTTAGATGATCCACCCCCAGGAAGCCGGCATCTCTTGTAGCCTTCCTTTCACAGCACTTGTGACGGGTTATAATTTTTGTTTATTAACTGATTTACAGAGAGTGATGGCCGTTGGTTTGCTGATGACCTTGTCCTTATGCCCAGGCTGGCCCTGGTCTCTGGACCCTTATTTAACTGGGCTGGCCTATGGCGTCGGCGTATCTTCAGGTTGCTTGTGTGGTATTGCTTGGGTCTTAAAACCGGCTGTTGGACTGTTGGGGCTGAGTTTCATCAGACTCAACTCATCACTCATAAAAGTGGATCAAAGGCTAACAAGTGCTCCACCAAAGCATACAGGCAACGGTGCAGGCAGCAACGTGCATGTTAAAAGCCAAAATAATTTCATAAATACAAAGTAAACAGGCCTGCAGGGAAGCCAGGTGCAGGCTTATGCATACTGACCACTGTTGCCTCCGAGTGCCAAGATTTTAAACAAGCGGTTCCAAGGCCATGTGTGAGAACCTTACAACTGGATTTTTTTTTTTTAAAAATTATAATCCATTCAGCCATGATCAGTGCAATGTGCCACTTTGGATGGAATTTTTTCAAAATGGGTCAGCAGCTCATCATAGTTCTGAATTATTTCAAAACAAAGTACTATTACCTTGTTGTTTTTTTAAACTACCCACATTTTTTTTTAAAATTTTTAATTGGTTCCTTTTAGTTATCCATGATGGTAGAGTCCTTTTGACATAATGTAAAGCATGAAATATCTCCTGTTCTAATTCAGACCCCAGGACCTCTCCTTCCCTTCCTCTCCCAAGCTCCTGCTCCCTTCCCTCTATTGATCTCTCTGCCATTCACCCAGTTATTTCTTTTTAAATTAATTTGTTATGTATATGCATGATGGTGAGATTCATGGTGGTATATTCATATATGAACACAGCAAAGTTATGTTGTTTAGTTTAAGCTTCATCCTGGGGTTTCATAAACTGACTTCCAGACCACTTAGGTATAATTGAATCAAACCTTTATTGAAGCACACCGGTGGCGGCTGACCAGAACATAAAGCTCTCCCCTGATCAGCAATTGCAAGGGCACTCCTTATAAGCCTGAAAATCGCAAAAGGGATGTTTGGGGGTCCAGCCAATGCAAGCAAGCCAGGTTACAGAAGCGGGACAGTGCAGTCAAGTGGAGGGAAGCCTAACCAATCACAGTTAGCCCAGTCACCCCAGTTACAGAAACAGAGCCCCGTTACCCTAGTTACAGAAACAATGTCCCATTAGGTAGTTCCGTGTTCTTAAAGGTTTCTATAGCAAAAGGAAAAGAACATCTTGCCCCAGTCATGACTCTTCTACTTGGCATGGTTGTTTTACAGGATGAAGTCATAAAACAAAATGGAGTCACATTTGCTTCTACTACCACAATGTCAGATTCATTCCACTGTCTTTCCTTTTTCCACCCTTCCTTCCCCCTTTATTCCCCTTTGTCTAATCCACTGAACTTCTATTCCTCCCTCCCCCCCCGTTATTGTGGTTTAGCTTTTGCATATCAGAAAGAATGTATGGCCTTGGTTTTTTTGGATTGTCTTATATCCCTTAGCAAGATAGTCTCCAGATCCATCCATTTACTGGCAAATACCATAATTTTATTCTTCTTTATGGCTGAGTAATATTCCATTGTATATATAGGCCACATTTTATTTATCCATTCACCTGTGGAAGGGCACCTAGGTTGGTTCCATAGCTTAGTATTGTGAATTTGGCTGCTATAAACATGGATGTGGTTGTTTCACTGGTATGCTGATTGTTAAGTCCTTTGGGTATAAACTGAGAAGAGGGATAGCTGGTTCAGATGATGGTTCCATTCCAGGTTTCCCAAGGAATCTCCATACTGTTTTCCAAAGTGGTTGCACCAATTTGCAGTCCCACCAGCAATGTATGAGTGAACCTTTTCCCCACATCCTCACCAATCTTTATTGATACTTGTGATAATTGCCATTCTGACTGCAGTGAGGTAGAATCTCAGTGTAGTTTTAATTTGCATTTCTCTAATTGCTAGAGATGTTGAATATTTTTTCACATATTTGTTGCCTGTTCGTACTTCTGTGAAGTGTCTCTTTGGTTCCTCTGCCCATTTGTTGGTTGGGTTATTTGTTTTTTGGTGTTAACTTTTTGAGTTCTTTATATATCACGGAGGTTAGTCTTGGAGTTTAGTGCTCTTTATGCGATGCAGGTGGTAAAGATTCTCTTACATTCTGTAGGCTCTCTCTTCATGTTCTAGATGGTTTTCTCTGCTGCGGAGAAGCGTTTTAGTTTAATATCATTTATTGATCTTACTTCTTGTGCTTTAGGAATCTGGTGAAGGAGTTTTGTTCCTAAGCTGATATGATGGAGAGCTGGGCCTACTTTTCCTTCTAGTAGGTGAGGGTCTCTGGCCTACTGCCCAGGTAAAAGACCACACTCAGATACACATGTCACTCAGCCACAGGGAACGTGGCTCTTGCAAGGTCCCTGCACAGAGACAGAGTCCGCCGCACTCCCCATCCTCATGCTGCCACAGAAGCCAAGGAGGTACGCCCAGGGCCACCCCACTCCAAGAAGCTTAGGAGTGGACTAGTGTGGTTTCCTGAGTGTGCATGGTCCCACATCCAGCCTTTGAGTGTGGGAGGCTTCCCCTGACTGTCTCTCCCAGCAGGTCAGTGACATTTAGACCTCCTACACCTCCTGCATCAGGACCACGGTCTAGTTGGTGTACAGAACGGGTGACAGTCACCAAGCAGCTGCTGCCTCTCCAGAGACACCTGGATCTGCCTCAGAGTGCCCCAGCGGGTGGCATCCTGCTGGATGGGAAAGTGAACTCACATGGGACTTTGATTTGTTTAAACAAATCCTATGAACTTTCTTAAAATTTCACAACTCAGCAATCCTTCCATTCACCAAACCCCCCACCAGTGGGCAGATGGAAAACAAGAGGAGCTGCTTCCCCCTGCTGTCCCCAAGTGCAGTGTGGACACTGTCACCTGTCTATGATCTAGGTAGTGTGGACACTGTCACCTGTCTATGATCTAGGTAGTGTGGACACTGTCACCTGTCTATGATCTAGGTAGTGTGGACACTGTCACCTGTCTATGATCTAGGGAAGTGTGTACACTGTCACCTGTCTACGATCTAGGTAGTGTGGACATGTCACCTGTCTATGATCTAGGTAGAGTGGACACTGTCACCTGTCTATGATCTAGGTAGTGTGGACACTGTCACCTGTCTATGATCTAGGTGAGTGTGGACACTGTCACCTGTCTATGATCTAGGTGAGTGTGTACACTGTCACCTGTCTATGATCTAGGTAGTGTGGACACTGTCACCTGTCTATGATCGAGGTAGAGTGGACACTGTCACCTGTCTACGATCTAGGTAGTGTGGACACTGTCACCTGTCTACAATCTAGGTAGTGTGGACACTGTCACCTGTATACAATCTAGGTAGTGTGTACACTGTCACCTGTCTACGATCTAGGTAGTGTGGACACTGTCACCTGTCTACGATCTAGGTAGTGTGGACACTGTCACCTGTCTATGATCTAGGTAGAGTGGACACTGTCACCTGTCTACGATCTAGGTAGTGTGGACACTGTCACCTGTCTACGATCTAGGTAGTGTGGACACTGTCACCTGTCTACGATCTAGGTAGTGTGTACACTGTCACCTGTCTATGATCTAGGTAGTGTGGACACTGTCACCTGTCTATGATCTAGGTAGAGTGGACACTGTCACCTGTCTACGATCTAGGTAGTGTGGACACTGTCACCTGTCTATGATCTAGGTAGTGTGGACACTGTCACCTGTCTATGATCTAGGTAGTGTGGACACTGTCACCTGTCTACAATCTAGGTAGTGTGGACACTGTCACCTGTCTATGATCTAGGTAGTGTGGACACTGTTACCTGTCTACGATCTAGGTAGTGTGGACACTGTCACCTGTCTATGATCTAGGTAGTGTGGACACTGTCACCTGTCTACAATCTAGGGAGAGTGGACACGGTCACCTGTCTATGATCTAGGTAGTGTGGACACTGTCACCTGTCTATGATCTAGGTGAGTGTGGACACTGTCACCTGTCTATGATCTAGGTAGTGTGGACACTGTCACCTGTCTATGATCTAGGTAGTGTGGACAGTGTCACCTGTCTACAATCTAGGTAGTGTGGACACTGTCACCTGTCTACAATCTAGGTGTGTGTGTACACTGTCACCTGTATACAATCTAGGTAGAGTGGACACTGTCACCTGTATACAATCTAGGTAGTGTGGACACTGTCACCTGTCTACAATCTAGGTAGTGTGGACACTGTCACCTGTCTACAATCTAGGTGTGTGTGTACACTGTCACCTGTCTATGATCGAGGTAGAGTGGACAGTGTCACCTGTCTACGATCTAGGTAGTGTGGACACTGTCACCTGTATACAATCTAGGTAGTGTGTACACTGTCACCTGTCTAGATCTAGGTAGTGTGGACACTGTCACCTGTCTATGATCTAGGTAGTGTGGACACTGTCACCTGTCTACGATCTAGGTAGTGTGGACACTGTCACCTGTCTATGATCGAGGTAGAGTGGACACTGTCACCTGTCTACGATCTAGGTAGTGTGGACACTGTCACCTGTATACAATCTAGGTAGTGTGGACACTGTCACCTGTCTACAATCTAGGTGTGTGTGTACACTGTCACCTGTATACAATCTAGGTAGAGTGGACACTGTCACCTGTCTATGATCTAGGTAGTGTGGACAGTGTCACCTGTCTACGATCTAGGTAATGTGGACACTGTCACCTGTCTACGATCTAGGTGAGTGTGTACACTGTCACCTGTCTACGATCTAGGTAGTGTGGACACTGTCACCTGTCTACGATCTAGGTAGTGTGGACACTGTCACCTGTCTACAATCTAGGTGTGTGTGTACACTGTCACCTGTCTACAATCTAGGTGAGTGTGTACACTGTCACCTGTCTACAATCTAGGTGAGTGTGTACACTGTCACCTGTATACAATCTAGGTAGAGTGGACACTGTCACCTGTATACAATCTAGGTAGTGTGGACACTGTCACCTGTCTACAATCTAGGTGTGTGTGTACACTGTCACCTGTCTACAATCTAGGTAGTGTGGACACTGTCACCTGTCTATGATCTAGGTGAGTGTGTACACTGTCACCTGTATACAATCTAGGTAGTGTGGACACTGTCACCTGTCTATGATCGAGGTAGAGTGGACACTGTCACCTGTCTATGATCTAGGTAGTGTGGACACTGTCACCTGTCTAGATCTAGGTAGTGTGGACACTGTCACCTGTCTACGATCTAGGTGAGTGTGGACACTGTCACCTGTATACAATCTAGGTAGTGTGGACACTGTCACCTGTCTACAATCTAGGTAGAGTGGACACTGTGACCTGTTTAAGATCTAGGTAGTGTGGACACTGTGACCTGTCTACGATCTAGGTAGTGTGGACACTGTCACCTGTCTACGATCTAGGTAGTGTGGACACTGTCACCTGTCTACGATCTAGGTAGAGTGGACACTGTCACCTGTCTATGATCTAGGTAGTGTGGACACTGTCACCTGTCTACAATCTAGGGAGAGTGGACACTGTCACCTGTCTATGATCTAGGTAGTGTGGACACTGTCACCTGTCTATGATCTAGGTAGTGTGGACACTGTCACCTGTCTATGATCTAGGTAGTGTGGACACTGTCACCTGTCTATGATCTAGGTAGTGTGGACACTGTCACCTGTCTATGATCTAGGTAGTGTGGACACTGTCACCTGTCTACGATCTAGGTAGTGTGGACACTGTCACCTGTCTACGATCTAGGTAGTGTGGACACTGTCACCTGTATACAATCTAGGTAGTGTGGACACTGTCACTTGTCTATGATCTAGGTAGTGTGGACACTGTCACCTGTCTACAATCTAGGGAGAGTGGACACTGTCACCTGTCTATGATCTAGGTAGTGTGGACACTGTCACCTGTCTATGATCTAGGTAGTGTGGACACTGTCACCTGTCTATGATCTAGGTAGTGTGGACACTGTCACCTGTCTATGATCTAGGTGAGTGTGTACACTGTCACCTGTCTATGATCTAGGTAGTGTGGACACTGTCACCTGTCTATGATCTAGGTAGTGTGGACACTGTCACCTGTCTATGATCTAGGTGAGTGTGTACACTGTCACCTGTCTATGATCTAGGTAGTGTGGACACTGTCACCTGTCTATGATCTAGGTAGTGTGGACACTGTCACCTGTCTATGATCTAGGGAGAGTGGACACTGTCACCTGTCTATGATCTAGGTAGTGTGGACAGTGTCACCTGTCTACGATCTAGGTAGTGTGGACACTGTCACCTGTCTACGATCTAGGTAGTGTGGACACTGTCACTTGTCTACAATCTAGGGAGAGTGGACACTGTCACCTGTCTATGATCTAGGTAGTGTGGACACTGTCAACTGTCTACAATCTAGGTAGTGTGGACACTGTCACCTGTCTACGATCTAGGTAGTGTGGACACTGTCACCTGTCTACGATCTAGGTAGTGTGGACACTGTCACCTGTCTACAATCTAGGGAGAGTGGACACTGTCACCTGTCTATGATCTAGGTAGTGTGGACACTGTCACCTGTCTATGATCTAGGTAGTGTGGACACTGTCACCTGTCTACAATCTAGGTGTGTGTGTACACTGTCACCTGTCTACAATCTAGGTGAGTGTGTACACTGTCACCTGTCTACAATCTAGGTGAGTGTGTACACTGTCACCTGTCTACAATCTAGGTAGTGTGGACACTGTCACCTGTCTATGATCTAGGTAGTGTGGACACTGTCACCTGTATACAATCTAGGTGTGTGTGTACACTGTCACCTGTATACAATCTAGGTAGAGTGGACACTGTCACCTGTCTACAATCTAGGTAGTGTGGACACTGTCACCTGTCTACAATCTAGGTAGTGTGGACACTGTCACCTGTCTACGATCTAGGTGAGTGTGGACACTGTCACCTGTCTACAATCTAGGTAGTGTGGACACTGTCACCTGTCTATGATCTAGGTAGAGTGGACACTGTCACCTGTCTATGATCTAGGTAGTGTGGACACTGTCACCTGTCTACAATCTAGGGAGAGTGGACACGGTCACCTGTCTATGATCTAGGTAGTGTGGACACTGTCACCTGTCTATGATCTAGGTGAGTGTGGACACTGTCACCTGTCTATGATCTAGGTAGTGTGGACACTGTCACCTGTCTATGATCTAGGTAGTGTGGACACTGTCACCTGTCTACGATCTAGGTAGTGTGGACACTGTCACCTGTCTACGATCTAGGTAGTGTGGACACTGTCACCTGTATACAATCTAGGTAGTGTGGACACTGTCACCTGTCTATGATCTAGGTGAGTGTGGACACTGTCACTTGTCTATGATCTAGGTAGTGTGGACACTGTCACCTGTCTACAATCTAGGGAGAGTGGACACTGTCACCTGTCTATGATCTAGGTAGTGTGGACACTGTCACCTGTCTATGATCTAGGTGAGTGTGGACACTGTCACCTGTCTATGATCTAGGTAGTGTGGACACTGTCACCTGTCTATGATCTAGGTAGTGTGGACACTGTCACCTGTCTATGATCTAGGTGAGTGTGGACACTGTCACCTGTCTATGATCTAGGTAGTGTGGACACTGTCACCTGTATACAATCTAGGTAGAGTGGACACTGTCACCTGTCTATGATCTAGGTAGTGTGGACACTGTCACCTGTCTATGATCTAGGTAGTGTGGACACTGTCACCTGTCTATGATCTAGGTAGTGTGGACACTGTCACCTGTCTATGATCTAGGTGAGTGTGTACACTGTCACCTGTATACAATCTAGGTAGTGTGGACACTGTCACCTGTCTATGATCTAGGTAGTGTGGACACTGTCACCTGTCTACAATCTAGGGAGAGTGGACACTGTCACCTGTCTATGATCTAGGTAGTGTGGACACTGTCACCTGTCTATGATCTAGGTAGTGTGGACACTGTCACCTGTCTATGATCTAGGTGAGTGTGTACACTGTCACCTGTATACAATCTAGGTAGTGTGGACACTGTCACCTGTCTATGATCTAGGTAGTGTGGACACTGTCACCTGTCTACAATCTAGGGAGAGTGGACACTGTCACCTGTCTATGATCTAGGTAGTGTGGACACTGTCACCTGTCTATGATCTAGGGAGAGTGGACACTGTCACCTGTCTATGATCTAGGAAGTGTGGACACTGTCACCTGTCTATGATCTAGGTGAGTGTGTACACTGTCACCTGTCTATGATCTAGGTAGTGTGGACACTGTCACCTGTCTATGATCTAGGTAGTGTGGACACTGTCACCTGTCTATGATCTAGGTAGTGTGGACAGTGTCACCTGTCTACGATCTAGGTAGTGTGGACACTGTCACCTGTCTACGATCTAGGTAGTGTGGACACTGTCACTTGTCTACAATCTAGGGAGAGTGGACACTGTCACCTGTCTATGATCTAGGTAGTGTGGACACTGTCAACTGTCTACGATCTAGGTAGTGTGGACACTGTCACCTGTCTATGATCTAGGTAGTGTGGACACTGTCACCTGTCTACAATCTAGGTGAGTGTGTACACTGTCACCTGTATACAATCTAGGTGTGTGTGTACACTGTCACCTGTCTACAATCTAGGTGAGTGTGTACACTGTCACCTGTCTACAATCTAGGTAGTGTGGACACTGTCACGTCTCTATGATCTAGGTAGTGTGGACACTGTCACCTGTCTACAATCTAGGTGTGTGTGTACACTGTCACCTGTATACAATCTAGGTAGAGTGGACACTGTCACCTGTCTACAATCTAGGTAGTGTGGACACTGTCACCTGTCTACAATCTAGGTGTGTGTGTACAGTGTCACCTGTCTATGATCTAGGTAGAGTGGACACTGTCACCTGTCTACGATCTAGGTAGTGTGGACACTGTCACCTGTCTACGATCTAGGTAGTGTGGACACTGTCACCTGTCTAGATCTAGGTAGTGTGGACACTGTCACCTGTCTATGATCTAGGTGAGTGTGGACACTGTCACCTGTCTACGATCTAGGTAGTGTGGACACTGTCACCTGTCTACAATCTAGATAGAGTGGACACTGTGACCTGTCTACGATCTAGGTAGTGTGGACACTGTGACCTGTCTACGATCTAGGTAGTGTGGACACTGTCACCTGTCTACGATCTAGGTAGTGTGGACACTGTCACCTGTCTACGATCTAGGTAGAGTGGACACTGTCACCTGTCTATGATCTAGGTAGTGTGGACACTGTCACCTGTCTACAATCTAGGGAGAGTGGACACTGTCACCTGTCTATGATCTAGGTAGTGTGGACACTGTCACCTGTCTATGATCTAGGTGAGTGTGGACACTGTCACCTGTCTATGATCTAGGTAGTGTGGACACTGTCACCTGTCTATGATCTAGGTAGTGTGGACACTGTCACCTGTCTATGATCTAGGTAGTGTGGACACTGTCACCTGTCTACGATCTAGGTAGTGTGGACACTGTCACCTGTCTACGATCTAGGTAGTGTGGACACTGTCACCTGTATACAATCTAGGTAGTGTGGACACTGTCACTTGTCTATGATCTAGGTAGTGTGGACACTGTCACCTGTCTACAATCTAGGGAGAGTGGACACTGTCACCTGTCTATGATCTAGGTAGTGTGGACACTGTCACCTGTCTATGATCTAGGTAGTGTGGACACTGTCACCTGTCTATGATCTAGGTAGTGTGGACACTGTCACCTGTCTATGATCTAGGTGAGTGTGTACACTGTCACCTGTCTATGATCTAGGTAGTGTGGACACTGTCACCTGTCTATGATCTAGGTAGTGTGGACACTGTCACCTGTCTATGATCTAGGTGAGTGTGTACACTGTCACCTGTCTATGATCTAGGTAGTGTGGACACTGTCACCTGTCTATGATCTAGGTAGTGTGGACAGAGTCACCTGTCTACGATCTAGGTAGTGTGGACACTGTCACCTGTCTACGATCTAGGTAGTGTGGACACTGTCACTTGTCTACAATCTAGGGAGAGTGGACACTGTCACCTGTCTATGATCTAGGTAGTGTGGACACTGTCAACCGTCTACGATCTAGGTAGTGTGGACACTGTCACCTGTCTATGATCTAGGTAGTGTGGACACTGTCACCTGTCTACAATCTAGGTGAGTGTGTACACTGTCACCTGTATACAATCTAGGTGTGTGTGTACACTGTCACCTGTCTACAATCTAGGTGAGTGTGTACACTGTCACCTGTCTACAATCCAGGTAGTGTGGACACTGTCACGTCTCTATGATCTAGGTAGTGTGGACACTGTCACCTGTCTACAATCTAGGTGTGTGTGTACACTGTCACCTGTATACAATCTAGGTAGAGTGGACACTGTCACCTGTCTACAATCTAGGTGTGTGTGTACACTGTCACCTGTCTATGATCTAGGTAGAGTGGACACTGTGACCTGTCTACGATCTAGGTAGTGTGGACACTGTGACCTGTCTACGATCTAGGTAGTGTGGACACTGTCACCTGTCTAGATCTAGGTAGTGTGGACACTGTCACCTGTCTATGATCTAGGTGAGTGTGGACACTGTCACCTGTCTACAATCTAGGTAGTGTGGACACTGTCACCTGTCTACAATCTAGGTAGAGTGGACACTGTCACCTGTCTACGATCTAGGTAGTGTGGACACTGTCACCTGTCTACGATCTAGGTAGTGTGGACAATGTCACCTGTCTATGATCGAGGTAGAGTGGACACTGTCACCTGTCTACGATCTAGGTAGTGTGGACACTGTCACCTGTCTACAATCTAGGGAGAGTGGACACTGTCACCTGTCTATGATCTAGGTAGTGTGGACACTGTCACCTGTCTACAATCTAGGTAGTGTGGACACTGTCACCTGTCTATGATCTAGGTAGTGTGGACACTGTCACCTGTCTACAATCTAGGTGAGTGTGTACACTGTCACCTGTATACAATCTAGGTGTGTGTGTACACTGTCACCTGTCTACAATCTAGGTGAGTGTGTACACTGTCACCTGTCTACAATCTAGGTAGTGTGGACACTGTCACCTGTCTATGATCTAGGTAGTGTGGACACTGTCACCTGTCTACAATCTAGGTGTGTGTGTACACTGTCACCTGTCTACATTCTAGGTAGAGTGGACACTGTCACCTGTCTACAATCTAGGTAGTGTGGACACTGTCACCTGTCTACAATCTAGGTGTGTGTGTACACTGTCACCTGTATACAATCTAGGTAGAGTGGACACTGTCACCTGTCTACAATCTAGGTAGTGTGGACACTGTCACCTGTCTACAATCTAGGTGTGTGTGTACACTGTCACCTGTCTATGATCTAGGTAGAGTGGACACTGTCACCTGTCTACGATCTAGGTAGTGTGGACACTGTCACCTGTCTACGATCTAGGTAGTGTGGACACTGTCACCTGTCTAGATCTAGGTAGTGTGGACACTGTCACCTGTCTACGATCTAGGTGAGTGTGGACACTGTCACCTGTATACAATCTAGGTAGTGTGGACACTGTCACCTGTCTACAATCTAGGTAGAGTGGACACTGTGACCTGTCTACGATCTAGGTAGTGTGGACACTGTGACCTGTCTACGATCTAGGTAGTGTGGACACTGTCACCTGTCTACGATCTAGGTAGTGTGGACACTGTCACCTGTCTACGATCTAGGTAGAGTGGACACTGTCACCTGTTTATGATCTAGGTAGTGTGGACACTGTCACCTGTCTACAATCTAGGGAGAGTGGACACTGTCACCTGTCTATGATCTAGGTAGTGTGGACACTGTCACCTGTCTATGATCTAGGTAGTGTGGACACTGTCACCTGTCTATGATCTAGGTGAGTGTGGACACTGTCACCTGTCTATGATCTAGGTAGTGTGGACACTGTCACCTGTCTATGATCTAGGTAGTGTGGACACTGTCACCTCTCTATGATCTAGTTAGTGTGGACACTGTCACCTGTCTACGATCTAGGTAGTGTGGACACTGTCACCTGTCTACGATCTAGGTAGTGTGGACACTGTCACCTGTATACAATCTAGGTAGTGTGGACACTGTCACTTGTCTATGATCTAGGTAGTGTGGACACTGTCACCTGTCTACAATCTAGGGAGAGTGGACACTGTCACCTGTCTATGATCTAGGTAGTGTGGACACTGTCACCTGTCTATGATCTAGGTAGTGTGGACACTGTCACCTGTCTATGATCTAGGTAGTGTGGACACTGTCACCTGTCTATGATCTAGGTGAGTGTGTACACTGTCACCTGTCTATGATCTAGGTAGTGTGGACACTGTCACCTGTCTATGATCTAGGTAGTGTGGACACTGTCACCTGTCTATGATCTAGGTGAGTGTGTACACTGTCACCTGTCTATGATCTAGGTAGTGTGGACACTGTCACCTGTCTATGATCTAGGTAGTGTGGACAGTGTCACCTGTCTACGATCTAGGTAGTGTGGACACTGTCACCTGTCTACGATCTAGGTAGTGTGGACACTGTCACTTGTCTACAATCTAGGGAGAGTGGACACTGTCACCTGTCTATGATCTAGGTAGTGTGGACACTGTCAACTGTCTACGATCTAGGTAGTGTGGACACTGTCACCTGTCTATGATCTAGGTAGTGTGGACACTGTCACCTGTCTACAATCTAGGTGAGTGTGTACACTGTCACCTGTATACAATCTAGGTGTGTGTGTACACTGTCACCTGTCTACAATCTAGGTGAGTGTGTACACTGTCACCTGTCTACAATCTAGGTAGTGTGGACACTGTCACGTCTCTATGATCTAGGTAGTGTGGACACTGTCACCTGTCTACAATCTAGGTGTGTGTGTACACTGTCACCTGTATACAATCTAGGTAGAGTGGACACTGTCACCTGTCTACAATCTAGGTAGTGTGGACACTGTCACCTGTCTACAATCTAGGTGTGTGTGTACACTGTCACCTGTCTATGATCTAGGTAGAGTGGACACTGTCACCTGTCTACGATCTAGGTAGTGTGGACACTGTCACCTGTCTACGATCTAGGTAGTGTGGACACTGTCACCTGTCTAGATCTAGGTAGTGTGGACACTGTCACCTGTCTATGATCTAGGTGAGTGTGGACACTGTCACCTGTCTACAATCTAGGTAGTGTGGACACTGTCACCTGTCTACAATCTAGGTAGAGTGGACACTGTCACCTGTCTACGATCTAGGTAGTGTGGACACTGTCACCTGTCTACGATCTAGGTAGTGTGGACACTGTCACCTGTCTATGATCGAGGTAGAGTGGACACTGTCACCTGTCTACGATCTAGGTAGTGTGGACACTGTCACCTGTCTACAATCTAGGGAGAGTGGACACTGTCACCTGTCTATGATCTAGGTAGTGTGGACACTGTCACCTGTCTACAATCTAGGTAGTGTGGACACTGTCAACTGTCTATGATCTAGGTAGTGTGGACACTGTCACCTGTCTACAATCTAGGTGAGTGTGTACACTGTCACCTGTATACAATCTAGGTGTGTGTGTACACTGTCACCTGTCTACAATCTAGGTGAGTGTGTACACTGTCACCTGTCTACAATCTAGGTAGTGTGGACACTGTCACCTGTCTATGATCTAGGTAGTGTGGACACTGTCACCTGTCTACAATCTAGGTGTGTGTGTACACTGTCACCTGTTTACATTCTAGGTAGAGTGGACACTGTCACCTGTCTACAATCTAGGTAGTGTGGACACTGTCACCTGTCTACGATCTAGGTGTGTGTGTACACTGTCACCTGTCTATGATCTAGGTAGAGTGGACACTGTCACCTGTCTACAATCTAGGTAGTGTGGACACTGTCACCTGTCTATGATCTAGGTAGTGTGGACACTGTCACCTGTCTACAATCTAGGTAGTGTGGACACTGTCACCTGTCTATGATCTAGGTAGAGTGGACACTGTCACCTGTCTATGATCTAGGTAGTGTGTACACTGTCACCTGTCTACAATCTAGGGAGAGTGGACACTGTCACCTGTCTATGATCTAGGTAGTGTGGACACTGTCACCTGTCTCCAATCTAGGTAGTGTGGACACTGTCACCTGTCTACAATCTAGGTGAGTGTGTACACTGTCACCTGTATACAATCTAGGTGTGTGTGTACACTGTCACCTGTCTACAATCTAGGTGAGTGTGTACACTGTCACCTGTATACAATCTAGGTAGAGTGGACACTGTCACCTGTCTATGATCTAGGTAGTGTGGACACTGTCACCTGTCTACAATCTAAGTGTGTGTGTACACTGTCACCTGTATACAATCTAGGTAGAGTGGACACTGTCACCTGTCTACAATCTAGGTAGTGTGGACACTGTCACCTGTCTACGATCTAGGTGTGTGTGTACACTGTCACCTGTCTATGATCTAGGTAGAGTGGACACTGTCACCTGTCTACGATCTAGGTAGTGTGGACACTGTCACCTGTCTACGATCTAGGTAGTGTGGACACTGTCACCTGTCTACAATCTAGGTAGTGTGGACACTGTCACCTGTCTATGATCTAGGTAGAGTGGACACTGTCACCTGTCTACAATCTAGGTAGTGTGGACACTGTCACCTGTCTATGATCTAGGTAGTGTGGACACTGTTACCTGTCTACGATCTAGGTAGTGTGGACACTGTCACCTGTCTACGATCTAGGTAGTGTGGACACTGTCACCTGTCTATGATCTAGGTAGTGTGGACACTGTCACCTGTCTACAATCTAGGTGTGTGTGTACACTGTCACCTGTATACAATCTAGGTAGAGTGGACACTGTCACCTGTCTACAATTTAGGTAGTGTGGACACTGTCACCTGTCTACGATCTAGGTAGTGTGGACACTGTCACCTGTCTATGATCTAGGTGAGTGTGGACACTGTCACCTGTCTATGATCCAGAGCTCTCACTGCACCCACCCTGAGCCCCTGCCCAGGAAGCTTGATGTCCTGCACTCCGTGTGGCATGTGACCCAAGGACTTCATCGTTACCGTTCATTTCACGTTGCTGAGATGAAACTGGGGGAGCAGTTCTGTTTTCATTTTAATATAATCTTTAAAGTTCGTATTTCTGAAAGAGCCATATAAGAATACAGTATGGAGTACAACTAGGGGCTTGCACAGTCTCCCTCTGGTGGATCCTCCCCGCTGACTTCCTGGGTTCTGGGTGCAGGGTGGTCCCCCGTGACGAACAGCATGATGTCTGCTTTGGAAAGACCAAGTGGGGGCCAGGAACCTCAGTCAGCACCTTTTCCCAACAAACTGTGCCCCAGAACCTTCCCGCCACCCACCCACCTCCATTCCCACTAGCTGTGGGTAGCACCCCTTGTGGGGGCACACCGACTTTTATTTATTCACACTCCTCTGATGGACGTTTAGGCAGCTTTCGAGTTTTTTTGCTTTTAAAAAATTATAGTACCACGAACATCCTTGGGCCAAGGTGAACTGATGTACAGAGCAAGTGCGTAGATATGTGTGGCCCTAATTGTAAAATAGATTATGATAAAACTGCCAAATTGTCCCCTGAAAAAGCTGTAGAAATTTATTTTCTTGCCAACAATATATTTGGGAACTTATTTGCCCATACTTAAGATCACAAAATATTTCTATTTTTACCAATGTGAGAGTTGTTAGATTAAAAAGTCATTTATTTGCATTTTATTAACCATTAGTGGGGTTGAACATTTTGACAACTATTTAAAAGCAAACTTTATTCCTTCCACTCTGAAAACTGCTCATGGGTGTCTTATTAGTCCTTTCGGGTTTTCTTACTGGTTTGCATAGATATTTTTTAAAGGGCCAGGACTTGAGCCTTTCCGTGTGTTTTCTACATACACACACTCTCTGGTTTGTCTCCTGAATTTTGACATTTAACTAATATGTATTTTTTTTTTGCAAAGCAAACTTATTTTATTTTTACAATGTGATGTAGTCACATTCTACATTTTATCTTTATAATTTCTGGGTTTGTTCCTCACATGAAAGGGCTCCAGGTATATTGCTTAAATTGTCACTGACAAAGATTGGTCTCTCCATCTCCCCAGCATCCCTGTACCACCTTACAAAGTCCAAGTCTCTAGGATTTAGCAGAGTGATGTCTTTGTTTTACTCTGGATAAAACCGAGTCCCTTTGAGCCCATAGTAGCTTCTCCTTGTCCCAGAAGTCAGCTCCTTCTGCTCTGACCTTGTCCCAGAGGTCAGCCTTCTTCCTTTGTCCCCACTTGGTGGCCTCTGGACATCAGACTCTGACCCGGAACCTCAATGAGAGTCGTGTGCAGAACCCATGCAAGTCTTGGCAGCAAGGTTCGACTTGCTTTCTTTTCCACAATCAACAAAGGCTCACTATGCTTCTCATCTTGTGTTCTTCACCACCCTTTGTGATTAAAGATTTTATACTTTTGGGGTTCAGGACAACTTATAAAGTCAGCACTAGGAAGTGGACTGCAATATTTCTACTTCTGTGGTTAATTCTGTAGCAAAACAGAACAAAACCAGAAAGACATTGTTTGGCACTGCTGTGCGGAAGGCACAGTTCCTGGGGGAAGACACAGCTAAAAGGTACGGTAGGGATGCTCACTGCAACTGTGGAGCTGTGGAATGTCGAGGAAGCGCAGTTAACATGAGAGATTTCGGATGGGCTAACTCCTGATCTGAAATTGAGCAGGCACGACAATCTTTCTCTAAACATCTTCTATTTTTTGCAATGGATATTTGTACAAGGTGGCTTTCCATTTGTTTCGTTCCGTAAAGGCAAATGTTTGTCTGACAAAAGAACTAAAAAAGTGAGTGGTGATTATTGGAATTATGACGGTAGTTGAAAAGCTAACAAAAATCCTTCTAGTTCCTACTGCCCCACCAGTATAAGGAACAAGACACAGAAATTGCAGCACAATGTTTAATAATTTGGCCAGCAGAGGGCGCTGCACACTGACGGTCTCCAGGCTGGACAGCCTCAGGTCCGCCGTTTTACCATCTAATTAAGGCATTTGCAAGTGCTTTGGCGCTGGGCTTCAGACACAAATATATGTCCCAAACTTAAAGATGGCTGTGGAGAGAAGGTTAGTTAAAATGATATAATTTCCCTCTGTGTTGAAGAAGAGAAACACTGTCTGCATATACACCCATGTCCACACGGTTACGAATGTAGCTAGATTAATTGAAGTGGTAATATGAGTTTTGCATAAACCCAGGTGACCAAGGTGCTGGGGGTGCAGCTCAGAGTTAGAGCACTTGCCCATCATGCTCAAAGCCCTGGGTTCCCCCCCCCCCCCCCCCCCGCCCCAGAATGCAGTCACCACAATCAGCTTGGCTTGTAAATTCTCCTGAAAATGCCTTTGGTTTCATTTTGTGGTCTGACTCTCTCTCAGTCATAAGCTAATGATAGAACACCCACCTCTAAGTACTTTCTCTTAAACAGTGACATGGATATTAGTGTTTCAATAGTACCAAAATGTTGTGGCTCTGTACAACCTTTTATATCTGTTTTCAAAGGTATTTAAATTTATATTTCACCCCTATGGATTTGAGGAGTCTAACATATTTTTAAAGCACATTATTCCCTGTCATCTCCCCATTAAGAAAATTTAAATGCATGATTTATTTTTTAATATTATTTCTATTTATAATTTCATTATTGTTGTTGTTGTTGTTATTATTTTTCAGTGCTTTGTATGGAACCCAGGTCCTCGCACATGCTGGGTGGGTACTATTCCACCGTGTTACATCCCCAGCTAAAGGTATGATTTCGAACCCATTTGCACTTGGTTGAACTTGGCAATGTGGGGACCCCTGGGTTAGTCTGTCTGGCACCGAGTATTGATGCATGGCATTTGTGTTTTTCATTTAAGGAGCAAACTAAACTGACCGCATGGAATGCCTGGGACTGGCCCATCCATCCATGTGATAAGTGTTGGTGTCATTACCTTTACAGAATTAATAGTCTCCGGGGACTGAGGCTCCATCACATTAACACAGTTTCTCACAGTGGGAAAACTCTCAAAAAAAAAAGTTTTTGTACACAGGATTCACTCTCCCAAGCTGCACCTTGGGTTCTGATGACCTCTTACTAGTTTATCAGGTACATTGTGTACAAGTTCCTGCTAAGTGAAGAGTGGTACTCTGATAGCTGCTGTGTGGAACCAAAGTCGAGACATTCTCTGATGCTGTGATCCACGCTCAGTTCACCCAGAAATTTTATTTATGATGTTTATTGCTTGGTAAAAAAGAAGTTGAGCTATATGAATAAAATTTGGCCTTGTTTAATACCATTAAACATTACTAAGGAATCCTTAAGGGAAATAATTCTATTCTGAATAATATTGAATCATAGCAAGGTGTTAAGATTTAAATATCTGTTAAGTTACTGATTTAGATAAAATCACAATTTATCTTTTAAAATTAGAAAGCGGATTAAGGTTTGCTCCTAAGTTCTGTTGGCCTGAGTGAGTGCACTGTGCACCCTGCTATGCAGCGCCCTCTTGTGACCACACGTCTTTATGAGGGTAGAATCACCTAATGGCATTTTTGCGCCTCCCATTTTGCTTGGGATTGGCAAGTCTACTGGAATTGGAATTACTTGAGTATCGTTCGTTATAAACAGGCAAAATATTGATACAGACAGTGCCAGAAAGATTAATGGCAACCTTGGAACAGGGGTCATAGCTTGATGCTCTAAAATTTACTTTGAGTCATTAAAGTGATTATTAAAAGGGATTGTTGCTTGTAAATTATTGTTATTTTAGGAAAGACTTTCCTTGCTTTGTCCCAGATCAGCAGTGACTGGGAAGGATTCCCGCCCGGTCACCTCTGATGTTCAGCTCAGGGCTCAGCTACTCTGGGGCAGGAGGGACGGTCCTCTAGAGCCCACTGTGGAGGTACCACGAATCCCCCTAATGGAGTCAGGTCTCGGATGCCACTGCCATCCCGCCCCCAAAGGGCCAGAGGTTCCTTCTGTTCGCCAGCAGCTCACGGTGACCTGTGGGGAGAGGGGATGAGCTGCTGTGTGAGCTCTGGGCCTGGGAGTCACTGAACTGGGCCAGCCATTAGCACACTTTGTAAATCGAGGTAAATAACCTGCCTTCGCTGCCTCCGTTTTCTCCTTTGCAAAGTGGGGACAACAGATTGCTGCGAAGGTCAAGTCTTGCCTGTGTGTAAAAATTGTTAAATAGCCTGTTATTGTTAAAAGCCAGAATTGGTGCTAAAACTGGGTTTTTCTATCTACATTTTAATTGCTAACTATGAGACTTCATTTTTTTAGAACAGTTCTAGGTTCAGAGAACAACTGAGCGACAGAGGTTTCCCAGACGTTCCTCCCCCCTACATTCTTCTATTCTGAGCGGCTGGGGTACATTGTCAACCACTGAAGAGTCGGGGTCAACCCTGGTTGTTAACGAGGGGCCACACTTTATGGCGTGGCCACGCAGGTGCTGCACCCTCCGAGGCGCTGACGTGAGCACTGACGCACCTCCGTTAGGATGCTGTGCCCTGCACTCTCCTTGCTCTAACCCCCCCCCCCCCCCCGCCCCCAGGCTGTCTCTTCATGCCCCGTCCCTGCCAGCTCATCGCAGCTCTGGGTCCTCTCACCTCTCTGGAGTTTGCTGCGTCCAGAATGTCCTGCAGTTGGCAGCCTCTAGACCCCTCCCTCCTCCGTGCCTGCCCCTGCCTCGATGGCTCATTTCAGCCTTGGATAGGGAGCTCCACGCTTGTCCATGAGCTCTCCCCTCGGTAGCCGCCTTCCTGTGCTCCTGCTACTGGAGCCACTGGGGGAGAGCTGCTGACTCCCATGGCTGCCGCTTTAGAGTCCGCGACAATCCCCGGTGGAGAAGCAGCCCTCGATGAATGTGTGTGTGAGCAGGTGCAGTGGGAAGGGCCGGCCCTTGGGCGGGCTGCGGGGCACTCCTTGTAGCAGCTGCTGAAGACCAGAGTTTTCAGAGCTGCTGGCAGTGACCCCCGTGAGCTCGCTTTCTTCTGGGAACCCGAGGTTCAGGGGTGCTGGGACAGTCTCCCCAGCTGGGCCTGCAGAGCTGTGGCAGGCTTCCCACGGGCTGCACTGGCCTGTGACTCGGGTCGGTGGCACCTCAGCTGGCAGGCACTTTTGTTTGTTACTGCTACTAAGAAGACAGCTCAGTGGTGACTGTCACATCTTGGTGAGGGGAGAGTGGGGGAGGAAGAACTGCCCCTGATGATGATCCTGGGTCCCTGGGGATCCCCATCAACAAGTCTCTAGCCATGGCGTGTCTGGCTGAAGGCAGGGCAGTGACGTGTTTGTGGCTGAGGGGCGGCTGCAGGAGACGCTCTAGGACAGTCAGAGGCCAGGTGGAGGGGACCTGATTCGCGCCGTAGGTGGTGGGGGATACAGTTCAAATCAAGATTATAAGCAGACAAGAGGAGGGTCAAGACGCTGTGGTAGATGCAACCTGAAAGGCGCCTGGGCTAACGGATTCTGCGAAGAGAGCTAAAGTGAGTCTTCCAGGGACTTCTGCCTCCAGAGGGACTGTCTACTTCTTCAGGGAGAGGAAAAGTTTGTTTTTATTTTTGTTTGTCTGTGGAGCTGGGCTGACCCTCAGGCCTCACACCTGCTGGGCAGGCGCTTGGTCACTGCCCTGCGTCTTCAGCCCACAGACTCAGGTGTAGTAACCCCTACTCCATCTGTGGAGCCTCGGAGGGGAGGCAGGGCCACCTGTCGGGGTGCTCAGATTTCACATGGGAGAGCCCCAGGGACTTGGGGACTTCTCACTTGCAAGGTGTGGCCTTTGCACCGCTTCCTTTCCCCTGTTGGCAAAGGAGGGGTTCCCCGCTACGGCTCTGGGGAGGTGGAGTGGACCCCCAGCCTCCACGCTGTACAGCTGAGATTGACAGCAGCTGGCGTCGCACATACCCACAGGCAGAGGAGGACACCATGTGCCAGACAGGGACATGTGGCAGTGGCACTGGGCACAGAGTGGACAACCAGGGACTGGGCAGGTGGCCTTAGAGTAGTAGTAAGGGAATGGGGTGACCGCTGGCCCCAGGTGGACGTGTTGGGTTTCCATGAGTCATTCTCTGCTCAGGGAGGGGCGTGTCTGGCCCACGATGAGGACGGTGGCTTGGCCTGTGGTCTTGCCCTGGGAGCAGAGTGGGGAGGGAGCTGGCCGCTCAGGCCTTGGAGGCCTTGGGCTTCCTCGGATGCCAAGACAGTTTACACCTGGGAGTCGCACTTCAGGCCTCAGTCCCACCTGTAGAGCTAGGGGTGTCCACGTGGGCGTGGCGGCTGATGGTAGTTAACACAATCACGTGGCCGGCTACAGAAACCAGCTTCCCCTTCCCCCTCGTAAATGGAAGCCTGTTATCTGAGTCCTTGTCTTAGAACTTCACTGTAGAGAATTCATAAAAGTTACACAGAGCCAACGAGGTGAGAAGTCCCAAAGAGTCTGTCACGCCCCATGGCAGGGGGTTCCACCAGCAGCGAATGTCTAGGGTGTGAATTTGAAGTTCCATTACGTGCAAGGGCACTGTGCACCGTGACGTACTCACACTGAAGCCAGGTTGGGCAAGTGGGCCAGGAAAGGCAGAATGCTTTCTTTCTGCAGAGTGGCTATAGAATATTCATGTCATCTTTACGATGTGCTCTGTCCTCTGGTTGGACTTTTCATCTACCCATGGGCGCTGTCCAAAGGCACACAGGCAGAACACATATTTTCAGGGTCCTGCCAGGTAAGGGGGGTGATCATTGCCTTCACTCTGCTAGCTCACGCCATCACGTCACGGATCATGTTCATAAGAAATGTCATTTATTGTATTTGAACCCATTTTTTACTAACATGGGGTCTCCAATTTTTGATTTTATTTCTGGGCATTGTTCTATTTTATTCCAAGAGAGATGAGATATGAATGAGAGAGCCCGGTCTGGATTCTCAGATTTTGCTAAAGAACAATTTGTATTTTCTAGAGTAGTTTTTTTTTAAATAGTCACTTGAGACCCAAACTCCAGTTTCTAATGGCACCCCTTGTTCTCAGCGTTTGACAGCCCATTGACTCCCCTAAGGGTTTCTGAGACTATATAATGAGGCCCCTAGTTGTCTCCTGTTGGGGGGGGGTGAGTGAGTGGCGAGGGCTGTCCCAGGGCTCTGGAAGTGACAGGCAGCCTGGCTTCCCTCCTCTGGCTCGTGCTCCTTCCCAGCCCCGTCGGCCGCTGGGAGTTCTGTGGCTCTCGGCCCTGCCCGTCTGGCTCCACCAGGCTGGGCTTTGATTCCCGTCCAGCGTGGGCAAAGGCAAGATTTAGGCCAGTTGTTAAAATCCTGAGGAGAGTTAATGCCTGCCGAACAGGGATTTACATTCTATGCTTGAGAGTCATTAAAAATGAATGCTATGCTGCGCATTTTATCTTGGCTTTGGATTTGGGAAAAGCCTCTAATAAAAGCTTCTAAGAAAGTCTAGGAATAGCTTGAAAGTCCTTTCATATTCATAATAGATTTTTTTTTCTGTAGTTGCAGCAAAACATTTCCAGGGTCCATTTGTAATCAGTGACCAAGGGTCGGCCCCCAAGGGTGAGAGTTAGGGCTCTCTGAGGTCGGTCAGGCATCTGTTTAACCTGGGCAGGCAGGAAGTGAGAACGTTTTATGCCAGTAAATTAAACCTGTCCCAGGCAGATCAGCCGATTATGGTCGATGACAAGCCTTAGTTGGCGCCTACCATCAATAATAATATTGCCAAGCATGTTGGGACGACAGGGTGGGATGCGTGTCACTCTCTCTATAATGGACCTCTCTCCAAGACTCGGGCGTTCAGAGATGTGTGTGGCAGATAATAGGTTTAGTTTCATGAGCTTTATTGTTATCTTGGTGACATGCTGATTCCTAAAAAAAAAATCTCAGCAGGGACACAGCTGAAGCTACTGGATGGCCCGAGGTTTCAGACGGCTGAATGTAATTATTCAACCGCAGTTGTGTAGACAGGTGACTTCAGAAATACAGAGATTCTAATCGTGGCTCGGCAAGATGGGGTGAGGATCGCTTCTAGAATAAATAAAATATGAAATTTATACGGATGGCGTGTAAACAAGCCTCTAAGAGACAGCCCTATTAACGCAAAGCAGGCATGATACAGTAAAGGCCAGAGGTACTCCTTTGGAACTGTCTGAGGCAGGAGAAGGATAACTCCAGGAGCCTGTGGGAAGGAAGCATGGCTTCTTGGCTGTCACTTTTGGTTACTGGGGGGCACTGAGGTAACTCTGATTTCATGGACTTCAATAAAATCTCTGGGTCACACCCAGGTAAACCAAAAAAGCCTGGGTTCAAATATACACCTTTTCTAAACAAAGAGTATTATTCACTTAGGAGGCCAGAAACCAGGGTAAAAACATGCCTTTTAATTCTTGGGCTCATTAGAGGGAGCCGGACTGAGTCAGAGGAACTGTCTCTATATTGGGGTACTTAGGCCATTTCCGCACCCCTCTCTACTCCATGGGGTGTCCCGCTGAGCAGGAAATGAGGACAACTGCTGAGTGGGAGAAGGAGGCTCAAAATATGCCCAGCTAATTCAAATGTCCATTGTAGTTTGTATAATGTGAAATTTCAGTGCTCTTCCAACAGGGTTGCCAGATTTAGCAAATAAAAATACAGAATGCCCTGTTAAAATTGAATTTCAGATCAACAAAGCATATATATTTTTTACTTTTACCAACATTTTTTTTTTTTTAAGGAACAGTTTTAGGTTCACAGCAAAATAAGAAAGTACAGAAAGTGTTGTCCCCGCGACCTCCTCCGCACCAGCGTCCCACAGCCGAGGGGACACTGTTACAACCAACGGCCCCGCAGGGACGCGCTCAAGCCCCCACTCCACGGTTTACGCATCCGGCTGCCCCAGGTGGGGTGTGTTCTGTGGTTTTGGCAAATTCGTGGCGGCTGGTGTCCACCGTGACAACGTCTCGCAGAGCATTCTCACGCCATGAAACTCCTGTGTGCCTGCCTGTCCACCCCTCCCTCCCGGGCTCCTGGCAACCCCGAGGCTGCCCACGCCGCGTCTCTGGCCTTCAGAACGTCGTCATCAGGTCGAGTTGCGCAGTAAGTGTCTTTTGAGGTTGGCTTCGCTCACTTCCTAGTAGGCATTGGGGTTGCTCCTGGCTTCCCATACCCCCGGGGTCCACCCAGTACCGATTCCTGGACCTGGTGAAGGGCCGGCCGAGGGTGCAGGTTTCCATGTGGACACGGTTCTAATGTGGTCAGCACCATGGAGTGTGACTGTTGGGTCACGTGGTGGGAGTTTGTGGAGCTTTGTAAGAATATGGTTTTCAGTGGAGGCGTGTCTTGGATACGGTGGACACCCCCACCTGCCGACCGAGAGGCCACGTGGCGGCCGTGGACACGGAGGTCGCAGCACTTGGAGTCATGGCGATGCAGAAAGCAGGTGAACCTCTCATTCTGTCTGGCCCTCAGCCCTGGCGGGGTCCCTTGCAGGGTGGGGCTGGCAGGAGCCAGGGCCCCCAAGCCAGGAAGGCTAGACTTGGGCACATGCTGGTTATGGGGTCATGCCTGCCACCCACCAAGTCCCTCACTGGACTTGGCTCCCTGAGTTCCAGGGTCACCGCTTGGTTCTCTGTGAAGGCTTCCTCTCTCCTCACACCCTTCTGACTTGACAAGTCTCACTCCTGGTGCCCACTTCTCTCCTGGCCCTGGTCTGCTGTCGCCAGGGACCTCAAGGTCCCTGGAGTGGGCAGCAGTTTTCAGGGTTGAGGCCTGAGGCCTGGATGGCATCTGCCCTTGTCTATGGAACTACTTTAGCTTCACGGGGAGAAGCAGCTGCTCACGGTGTGGACAGCCTGCAAACACACTGGGTATGGCTCCGTTTGGTCCCATGGAGCCAGTGACGGCTCCCAGTGTGAGTGTGGCTCTGTGTTCTGTGATCTAGGGCTGTGGCAGCAAGTGGGGCCACCTGGGGCTGCTAGCAAGGCCAGCTCGCCCAGATCATGAAGTCAGGATGCCCAAGGTCCACGCAGCATTCAATTTCTGGCTAGCTGAGGCCCAAGCCTCTGATCTCAAAGGAGCTGCAGCTGGACCCTCCGGGAGGCCCGTGGAGGGCGGGCAGGTTCATTAGGTGGAGCCTTCTTATTCTGGAGCCCGGCAGAGGGCTGCGAGCGGCCGGCACTGCGAGCAGAGGAGCCGTGGACGGAGGCCGACTTGCCGGGTAGACTGTCCCCCGGGGCTGTGTTCCTCTCCCTGAGACACGGTGCTGAGCTTCAGGTCTGTGCAGCAGGTCTCGGCGACACTCCTGGCCACTGGGGACCTGGCTACCCCACATGCACAGTGCTGGTGTTTGGATCCACTGCCCCTTCGGTAGGTGAGTGACACGATTTCCCCGCCAGGCTCCGGCTAGGGGCTGAGTGCCCCTGAGGGTGGACCCTGCTGGGGAGCTGAAAGGCCCCTTGAGTCTTAGCTGTTTCCCATGCAGACATTACCTCTTCTGGAAAGTTCAAGTTCCCTGGAATTCTAAAAGTTCATCTGTAAAACGGGACATAAAGCATGTGTTCCTCCTTCAGTGTAGTGAGGTTGGATGAGCCGAGGACCTTCGAGGTGGTCATGGAACAAAGAGGTTACCACCTGGGGGGGGAACTTCCCTTTGTCCCCAAGGTGCCTGACTGGCTTGGCCTTATCACTGAGCAAGAGACCAGGGCCAGGAATCCACTCTTTTCAGCGTCCTGAGAAAAAAGGTGGCCCCTTGGTGAGGTTCTTGAACCGGGTCTATGATACCCAGTGTTTGTAAAATCAAGCTCCAGGGGGCTAACGGGAAGCAGAAAACCGAAGGGTGAGCTTTGTGAATCTGAGCAACGGGGTTTAGGTGCCCGAGTGTTTGGGGCAGGCCTCCCTAAGATGCTTTCCCAGGGAATCCTGGCTCTCCTGGCGGCTGAGGTTCTCCTCTGGGGCTGCAGGTGGATGGCGTTATAGTTGTGAGCCTATGACTCCGGTGGCTCTGTGCTTCTGGGACAGAAGAGCCACCGTTCAGAGTGAACCCAGTAAAACCTACTGTAAGCATGCAGTTGGGTTGCTGTCTTGCGATTTGTGAGCCATCTTTTTCAATTTGCCTGTCTCTGCTCTGATCTGCCCTTATGTTTATAATTAACTTTGATGAAGTTTACTTTTGACTTCAGATGCAGCTACCTGCCCCACTTTTATTTCAAAATAGTCGGGTCTTGGCTTCTGCCAAACTAGAAGGATCTTAAAAACTAGAGAAACGTGTTAGTGATCTTGTTTGCTGCTGCCGAGACACCTGAGGCTCCTTGGGAAATCAAGGGAACTTTGTTTGCTAATGACCCGTGAGTAGCACCAGGTGTGCTGTGACCTGGGCCCGTGATCCCCGCTCCCTGGCAGGCCTTGGGCGAGGAGCTGGAGCTGGAGGCAGCCTGGGCAAATTAGCGAGACCCTCACGGGGTGCGGGAGACACGGAAGCAGACCGGGAGCACGTGTCTTATGAATCGGGGCATAATCCTGGGCAGCTGGGGTCCCATTGTGAGTCGGGCACAGGGGCTTGTTACTGCATCAACAATCTAATATCATGTCCTTGTTTGTAAGGTGTGGAGCAGGAAATGGGAGCTTTATGGGTAATTCTAATTAAATCATCAAAGGCAACTTGAGACTTATTTAATGTCGTAATTTTGTTCAAAATGAACGCTTATATTTTAAAGCTTTTAAGTGGTGATAGATATGGATGCTGAATTGAAATTTCAAAACTAATCCTAATGACAAAGATAGTCAGTGCATGATGTGCTAATGTGTACGGCCAGGAAGGATTTGTTGTGCACCTAAAGGGAGAGAAGCCACCAATGTCCCTAATCCCTACAGAGGTTAATGTTTATTGACTTACGACTTTTTATTAGTAATAGAGTTCATTGGACACTGTCTTGCACGTATATAAACTTAACATATATTTGAATTATTATATTGAATTTCTTCATGACCCGAAGAGGGAGCAATCTAAAAAAAAACATTTAATATGCTATGGACTAGGGAGTTAAGGTGGACTTATTTTTATTTGCTATAATATATACTTTATTTTAAAATTCTTATTAAAGTCTTATTAAATTCTTATTAAAGTCCTGCTCTTCCAAGAGGAGAGAGTTTTTCAGAATTTGGATCCCGAGCACTCTGTGCGCTGGCATTGCGATCTTGCGATGGACTTTTCACCCACATGTGAGGTTGCAAATAAATCTAAAAACGGAACGACTAAAGAAATGGCTGGAGGCTGCACCCCATGTTCCTCTAACAGGCAGCTCAGCGGGGCGATGGAAATCGGAAGTAATGATGGCTTTTAAGTTTCCATTTTCTCCAGCCCGTTTCATTCCATGGATGCGCCAGGTTTCTTGGGTGACGGGCAGACTGCCTGTCTTTCCACATCTGCTTTATTCTTTAATTTGAACTTAAATCACAGGAAGTCGTCCACTCTTCTGTGTTCTCCTCTTTGTTTTGCTTTAGTTCTTTCAATTCTCCCCCCTTATATATACTTTCTGATTTTTTTTTTTTTTTTGTATACGAGTAGCTTTTATCTTGAGTACTGAGAACGCTCCTAAACTGAAGGTCTTCTTACTTGAGAAGATGTCCCCAGAGCATTGAGCCGAGTGGGCTCACCGAAGAGAAAGGCTGTGATTGAACAGGCTGATTTACACTGATTCATGGAAATCAAACACGATTAGCAGCATGATAAGTATATTTAAAAATTATTTGGGCTCTTTCAGCTAGAATTGGAATGGGGTTCCTGGGGAAGGAATGCAAGCTACTTTGCTCATTGACGCTGCTGCCAGGTGGCCCTGCATTGAGGCCTAGGACTGCTGGACACGTGGACACTGTCCTGCTGGAGAGGTGGTCGGGGCCTTGGGGGGCTCTCTGTGCAGCGGCTGGTCTGCTTGTTGAACTGTGTGTAGGCTCCACTCACCTTGATCTGTCTTGCAGTGTGTGGAGATCATGTCTGTCTAAAACTTACTTTTTCTGGAAATCTAAGCATATTTAAATACTTTGATTCTGGAATCTTTCCATAACTTGCCACACATACATCTGCACATAGATAAATAGCACTCATTGAAAACCTTAGTAGTGATGTGTCTAGTCTGCCCCTCACAGTGACCTAGAGGTTGGTAGGCATCGATGGTGCCACAAGTTATTAAACCGATCTCTGGGTCAATCCCCCACAGTTTTCGACTCGGTGTGTCTTGGGTGGGAGAAGATTGAATTTTTTTTTAACCATATGCACATAATACTTGGATCACATTTCTTCCAGGTTTCTAGGTATTGTTGACCACAATGGCCAGAGACTCAGCCTTTGAGTTCTCTGGTTTATAAATTGCTACATATTTAATTTTTTTCTGATTTCTTTCTGCCAAATCTATCTCACTGAAGACGTCTAGTTAATTTGTGTTTAATAAGACTGAGGCCTCTAGAGTCAGACTACTGAACTTGAAATCGTGGCTTTGTCAGTGATAAAAATTACTATTGTCTTTGATATACAGTAATGAGTGTGGTTAAAATCCCATAGTCCAGAGGCATTTATGATGAGAGCAACAACATCTCCTTCTCTAATTCCACATCTCAGAGGAAACCATTTTTTAAATCTTTCAACCATTTTATCTGGTGTATGCTTCCATATTGTGAAATAATATACTTAAACTGTTATTTGATTTATCAATTTTAACCATGTATTTTATGAGAGAAATAATGGCACCAATAAGCCAATCTTCTCCATCTCCATCTGAGCATAATTGTATTACTATCTTTTAGCTCCTTTATTGAATACTTTTGGACTCTAATAGTTTACTTTTTATTGATTATCTAATCAAATATAGGCAATATTTCTTTTGTATCACTTTAAATGTTTAATGTTATCTTAAATTACACTTTAAAATCCAAAGCAATACATCAAAAGAAAATTTAACCAGCCAACATGTATATAGAAGTTTAAAATATTCTAATTTTGCTAAGCAAATTCTTTAGTTGTAAAGCTTATTCTATTTTCCTGCCTAAGAAACAAAAGGTCTGTTACAGTATTCTAATCATTAATTCATTCTTTCTAGGCAATGTTTCTTGATCCTTTTACTATGTGACATAAGGATATCAGTGACATTCCTTTAGCTCTTCCTGTTTTCCAACTCTCGTTTTCCATGTCCACATAGAAAATGTGTTTGTTGTTCCATTCTTTTTAAATTTCTTTTTAGCTACACATGACAGTAGAGTGTATTTTGACATACATACATACATAGGGTATAACTTATTCTAAGTAGGATCCCATTCTTGTGGTTGAACATGATGTGGAGTTACGCTGGTCCTGTGTTCATAAATAAACATAGGACAGTTATGTCTAATCTAGTGAACATCTACTCCCCTGCCCCTTGTGTGTCAGCATTCACATGTCAAAGAGAATATTTGGCCTTTTTTTTTTGTTGGGGGGGAGGGATTGGCTTATTTTATTTAACATAATCATCTCCAGATCCATCCATTTACTAGAAAATGTCATGAAGTCATTCCTTTTTATGGCTGAGTGATATTCCATCGTGTATATATACCACATTTTCTTTATCCATTCTTCTGTTGAAGGGCACCTAGGCTGGTTCCATAGCTTAGCTGTTGTGAATTGAGCTGTTATAACATTGATGTGGCTATGTCCCTGTAGTCTGCTGGGTTTTTTTTTTTTTCAAAGGGGAATATACTGAGGAGTGAATAACTGGGTCAAATGGTGGCTCCATTCTAGTTTCCTAAGGAATCCCCATAGTCCTTTCCAGAGTGGTTCCATCAATTTGTAGTCATACTAGCAATGTGTGAATGTGCCCCTTTCTATATCCTTTCTATATCCTTGCCAACATTTATTATTATTTGTGTTCTTGATGATTGCCGTTCTGACTGGGGTAAAGTGACATCTTGGTGTAGTTTTAACTTGCTTTTCTCTAATTTCCAGAGACGTTGAACATTTTTTCGTATATTGATCATTCATTTTCTGTGAAGTGCCTGTTCAGTTCATTCTTTAATTGTAATCGTCTTCATTGTCCATTGTTTTCAGAGAACTTGAAAATAGTTTCCTTGATCTGCTTAGACAGTCATGGCTCATCAGAGGGCTGTGTAGTACACGATAATCGGACTTTTTTTTTTTTGAACTCTTTGTTTTACCTGGAATTCCTTTTGCATTGCTTTTCACCTTGAACTGGTCATCTTTACCATAACCTCATCTTACAGTAACGACACTGTGCCATCTGTTCTGTGGGGTTTATTGTTTTTCACCTTCAACCATAGCCTTCCCTCTGATTTTTAGCTGTTGCTCTGCCTGCTGTCCCCCTGGGACTTTCTTGCACACTTGTCCTCAGTTGGAGCCACTCCTTCCTACATCATTTCCTCTTTCTTTAGTCCTTTCTCTTGCTGAAATATGTCCTTCATCCCTTTCCAAAGAGGGAGAGGCGTCCTAGTGTTTGTAAGGGCTGAATGAAGACATTTCCAAAAACTCTGAAGATGTTCTGCTTTGTCATCCACCATCCCGTGTTAAATCGCCTCCCAAGGCAAAGGGAGTCGTCCTCTTCCATCTTCTCTGGAAATTGAAATACCATCTTTTCCCTAAGGGTTCTGAAAATTATCTATTTTCCTTTTACTCTTGTCGATTATTTCTGGGATCTGTTAGATTGGGGGAAAAGCCCTGGGCTTGTTTTCTGATCTTATTTAATAGTTATTATCTCTTTATTCTGTTTTTCTCCAAGATATTCTTAGACTACTGAAGTTGATTGTCATATTTTTAATTTCTAAGAATCTTATTCTCAGATTTTTCCCCCCTTTTTATAGCAAATTATCATTTGTGAATGGAATCTCTTTAGAGGTCTCTTACTATTAGAATCTTTTAAAAGTTTGTTTTCCTGCATCATCTTTCCCCCTATTTCTTATGATCAATTTATTTATTTTTTTAATCTTGGTCTTTATTTGGTCTCTTCAGTCTTGGTCTGTATATCACAGCGTTTCCTCAGCTATCTGTGTGGTGAGCACTCACCGTGAAGAATGAGGTGTATGATGTCAGGGTGAGAGATGAGACTGCACGCATCAGGTCCTCCGTGGGCTCAGCGAGAGCACGGAGCGGGCGGGGGCTGTGTGGGAACCCTGTGTTGTATCCTGCATCGCCTGGTTTTGGACATATTCCCAAACACTGAGCCACAGCTGGCTCTGCTCAGGGCTGGGTCCCCGTGGTGGCTGTCCTTTATCTTCTCAGCTTGTGACGTCGTGAGTGTGTCTGACATCATGAATGAAGAGCGTCCCTTTTGGCTTATGTTTGAAAGCCTGGCTTCCCCGGGTTTTCCACGTGGAGTTGGGGGTGGATGGGAACCATTCACAGGCCGTCTGGTTCCCTGTCTCCCTGTGGCCTGGCACGTTGCCTGAGACCCTCTGAATACCATTCAGATGGTGATTTTTCCTCCTGTCCTCTTTCACTCTTGTCCCTCTACATCTCATCTTTAATCCTTTGCAAATCTACTTCCTAAAATTATTGTGGATCATTCTCATCCCTTTACTATCATTCTGTTGAGGTCCGAGAAATGGAGACGATGAACGTGCATCTTCAGTCTAGTCTCCAAAGTATAAACTGCCACGTGTAAGTGCATGCTGAAAGTATGCCGTGTCTTACTTTGGTGACAGTGAGATTTAGGAAGAATGATGATTTGATTTGAATTTTCAAAGTAATGAAAAAGTTTTACTCGGGAATCTGTACACAAATGGCTGTCAGCCGGTGTATCTCCGACCAAATCCTTGCTCAGCCTTGTCAGTTAGGGGTGTGCAGACCCAAGAGATGTTCTAGTGCAGCCCTGTGCAATGGCGCCTTCAGAATTATGACGATGCTCTCTAACTTGCTGTGTGTGCTGCATATCCACTAGGCTCAGGTGAATCAGGCATGCCCATGGAATGTTGCTAGTGCTCTTAAGGATCTGAATTTTAAATTTTGATTTTTTTTAACTAAATATTTAAGTTTTTTATTTATGACAGTGAAATGCATCACAACTCTTATTAAAAGAGCACAATTTTCCATCTCTGGTTGTATACACAGTATATTCACACCAATTCGTGTCTTTGTGCATGTTCTTTGGGTAATAATGATCAGCACATTCTGTGAGCAGGCATCTGTTGAACAGGCAGATTATTATTTGTCTTTAGGATTTATCAAAATTAAGTCAGTATTTTAAGAAAATTAAAAGTTCTTATCTATGCTTATTTTTTTAGCTCAGCAAAATTATAGTTCCTTAAGGGCAGGAATATGTTCTCCTGTATCTTCAGGGCCTGGCACATAGTAGGTGCACAGAAGCACTAGTTGCTGAGTGCCTGGAGAATGGAGAGAGCCGAGGAGGTGCCCGGGGGTGGGTAGGTCTGAGTGCCTGCTGGCCTTAGCGGGGTGGCGATTCCAGAGGCGCCTCCAGCTGCAGAGACCAGGGGCTTCACTTTCCACGTTGGCGTGTCACGTAGGAGGTGTGCTCCTGTCGCCATGGAAACGCGTCACACTTCAGGTGAAGGTCTAGCGCGCTCTGGATGGACCCCGTCTCTTGTCTTCACCCTCATCTTGGCTTAGCCGGATCCTCTGCAGTCATCAAGGTACAGCATAGGTGACACTGTTCTCCAGGGAATACCTGTTCCCCAGCGCCATCCCACCCAGCCCAGGCCTTTGCTGGGGCTGACTGCAGACTTCGATCTCAGTCTCCTGAGCCGCCCTCACAGGGGTAAATATCTAAAATCCCAGAGTACTGTGGTGGCCGTTCAGTTATTTGGAGTTTTCAAGGTTAAGGGAAAAGAACTTGGTCTTTCTTGGTATTTAAATATGCATTTGATAACATTTAAAAATGTAGATAAACACCTAAATTTTATAAATGACATGTGCCATTGGTCTTGTCTATGAATTTACCAAATACCTCCGAGCTTCCCTGGATTGCATTACTGGTCTGTGCCCGTCCCCTGCCAGGGAGGATGGAGGGAATGCCGAGATGCTTTATGTGCCTTGGTAAAAGGCTGGGCTGATGGTGGTGGTGCTGATGGTCAAGGCGCTGACATGAAAGGCCGCTGCCACTCTGAAGGGACTGGGTGTTGGAGTGGGACCTTTGCATGTGTGTGAAGCATGTTTCAGCAATGCCAGTGGATGCTGATAAACCGTCCTCTTAGCAAGACCAGGAAAGGGTCGAACCACCCAGTGTATTCTTTAAAATGAGACGTGCAGAGAGGCATGGTCTCCATAACAAAACAACCCAGGATGATTTATGTGTTCTGGGAGAGGAGGGAAAGGGACGCAGAACCCGGGCTTCATCACAATAAAAGTTGTAAGAGGATTAGATGCTACAGCCAAGGAGATGTTTCTGAACCAGGATACTCTGGAGCTGCTGAGGGAGACGGCTTGGAATCTACTGGGCAGAGCTGTGGGCCAGATGTGTGGTGAAGGGAAGCTGTTGTGCGGTCCTGGTTGTCTCTGCCTGTGTCCAGAGCTCTGCAGATGCCATCTATGGGCAGCCGGAGCTCCTGTTCTGCTCTGATGGGTGGTCTGTATGCCCCCGTGGGTGGCTGTAAGTAGCCAGACTTCATGGCCCACTATGAAAGGCAGCAACCCCCATGCCTTCTCCACTGGTCTTAGGAGATGAAGGGGACAGGTCTCCACCTCTGGGGCCCTGGATGAATCACTGGGCTACAGTACAGATTCACAAAGCCCTACGCTCAGGCTCGGTGGATGTCGGAAGGCTACTCGAGCACAGGACGGGGATGGCACGTCTTTTCTGTAAAGGTTCTGTACTAGTTTGGTCAGGCTGATATAAGATCCCCACGGGACGGTGGGGCGTAAACATCGGAACTATTTCACAGTTCTGCAGTCTGGAAGTCCAAGGTCAGTGTGGGCCCGGCTGGCTCCTCCCAAACCCTCTCTGCTGGGCTCCTGGATGCTGTCTTCTTGCTGTGATCACATGGTGCTCATGTCCACATGCTAATCTCCTGTGAAGGCAGCAGTCCCCTTGGATAAGGCCCCCTTATGTGACCCCATTTAACTGGGTTTCCCTCTTACCTTTACAGGCCTGTCTTCAAAGGCAGTAGAATCTGAGGGACTGGGGATTAGGGCTCCAACATATGAATTCTGAAGGAACACAATTCAACGTACAACAGGAGAGATACGTAGCAGCAAAAGCTTAAAATATTTAGTATCTCATTTAGCCTGAAAGCTGCCCAGGAAGTACTAAAATGTGTGACTGTGGCTGCTTTCCAATAAGACTTTATTTATGGACACTGAAATTTGAATTTTATATAATTTTCACACATCATAAAATATTCTTCTTTTTAATTTTTTTTTCCTGAACCACTTAAAAATTTAAAAACCTTTCATAGCTCATCAGCTGCTGAGAAACAGCCCCTGGCTATAGTTGATCCACCCTTGGAAGGGCGAGTGTTTCTGTAGCTCTGTCCAGTGGAATGCTGCAGGTGACATCCAGTCTGCACCGTCTGTCTTGACCCGAGTAGATTTATGTGGGGAGCTTGCGCCCTGACGAGTGTCTTCATAGTGAGCTCGGCCTGCTATGGAGGCGTTGTGCTTTGCTGGGATACCCTTGGGCAGTGAACACAGCCATCTATCACTGTGAGAGTATTGACAAAGTTGTCCCTGCCTGGTGACAGGGATGGGAAATATATCACACTCCAGTGGGTGCTGGGTTGAGTGGCCCCTGCTAAGCTGCCTCTTTAAACACTCTCCTTCTGAGGAGTCTTAGATGTTCCTCCAGTTTTAACATCCTCTGCCATTTGGGGCTTGAATTAGTTCCAATGACATGGGGTCATGGCAAGAGAAAGAATTCGGTAGTCTCTAGTGCTTTATAGAGCAGCGTTCCGTTAACCAGCATCAGGTGCGGCCCACGTTGGAGCGGGGTGCCCTGTGTCTTCCCCTGACTCCCGAGATTGGGATTTGTCCACTGAGCTTTTGGCCTGTTTTGCAACACTAACTGAATAACACATAATCCTTCTTGGGGTAAATCCTAAATTTTGTCCAAATCCCTCATTAAAGGGCATCCAACTCTGTGCTTACCCTTTGTAACCCTTTTCTGAATGATGCAGCAAGCTGGAGCTTGCAGGTCTTGGTGTAAAGACGGAGGTTTGGTGTCTGCACAGTCGCACATTTCTTCTCTGTGGCACCCATTCTGCCCTGGCAAGCCTGACTGTAAACAGCTGCTCACTAGTCTGAGCCGGAGAGCACCCCTCATCCACACACCTACTGTCTGACCCTCACATGAATAGCATTCTGAGTCAGCTCTAACGCTGCTCCTAATGGAAGGTTTAAAGATTCCCATCTCCCTGTGGGTCCAGGATGACCCCCGGCTCTCAGGGCAGACACAGGAAGGGAGAACAACTGGTCAGTAGAGCCAGAATATAAAATGCCCATCTTGGGCCTGGCAGCATGATCAGAGTTCTCTTCCAACAGTTTCTGCAGCTGAGGGGAAGCCAGGCCTCCATTCCCATCTCAAAAATGTCCACAGCACGGTCCTCCTGGATAACATTCTGGTGCAGCCTCGGGTCAGAACCTTGAAGAGTTTGGCAGGGTCACAATAACTTCTGATTAACTCCGATCACACCAAGTGAAACTGCAGAATGCATTTAGTTGGCAGAAACCTTTTCAGAGACCTGGCCCTTGGCTTGGGCCCTGGCATCCTTGGGTAGGAAAGGAGAGGCATGCAGCAGGGGCCCCAGGCAAGGCCCTGCCTTGTGCACCTGTGCTGAGTTGGCTGCAGATTGCTGGGCCCCTGCCTTTGCCACAGGTGCTGGAGCTAGTGGTGAATGGGGTGCCAGCACAACTCGCCTGCCCCTCACACCCACTGCCATCCACTCCTGTCTGCTCAGAGTTCGTCTCAAAGCAGTGGCCAGCTGCACTGCCCCGAAACGAGTCACTACCTGTGGTTAGCAGAAGCCACTGCAGATCCAGTTGCTGAAGCCGCTCTTCAGACCACTACTGGAAGCCCCACTTTGTTTCTTCTCTCCTTTGGAACATCTCATCACTGGCCAACAACTCGGGTGTGTGTCCTGGACCCATGAAATAACTCGGGGCCGTTGGGTGGTGAGGAGGCTTTTCGGGTCTCATGGAACTTGAGTTGCTTCAGCAGGATCTGAACCCACCTGCTCTGAATGTGTGCCCCAGTTCATACGGTGGAAACATGATGGTATGGGAGGTGGGCCTTCAGGAGGTGACGGAGTCGGGAGTGCTCTGCCCTCGTAAATGCCATTAGTGCCCAAGGAAGTGGCTCCGAAGAACTACTGAGTCCTTCCAACCTGCTACCATGTGTGGGCACAGCAGCAGGCCTCACCAGACACTGACCAGTCCTTTGATCTTGGACTTCCCTGCCCCCATAATTATGGGAAATAAATGAGTTTTTTTTTTAAATAAATTACCCAGTTTCGTGTGTGAGCACAAGCTGACTAAAGACACCAACTCTCAACCTGTCCTGGATCTCCAAAACAAAGGATTCGGTTCCCCTTTCCCCCCTACTTCTTGGTTTTTTCAGGCATTTTATAGAATCTTCTGACCTTCTTTATCTGTTCCTTTGGACAGGTGACCAGAAACTTGGTGTGCACCCCAGGGCACTTTCTGCATCACTAAGGGAGGCTGCAGGGCAGGTGTTACAGGTGCCTACGTGTTCAGTCTTGAGACTACGAACAGATGTGGTCACTAGTCCTTTGGAGTATAGTACAGCTCTCTGTACTTTCTATTTGTGGACCTTGACATTTTTATGCATCCCCTTGGTGTGGGAGTGACAAAGTTGAATGTCCTCATCCCAGCTCCAGGTGTTCACTGAAACTCAAAACAATTGCTAGAACCCACTTTTTTTTTTGGGGGGGGGGGCTTGTCACTTGCCTGATGTCATCAGCTCAGTGTCCTGGGGAACTAGGGGACCAGACAGCCACACTGGAAGTCATTTTAAACTGAAGCCAGAAACAAGGAGAACAATGGGAATAACCTCTAGGGAGCTTGGCGGCTTGTCTGTAGCTTCCCTGAGGGGCCAAGACTACATGTTCAGACTGGCTGGGCCTTGCTCATTAGTTAAGCCCCCATCCAAGGTACAGAATGTCAGAAAATCGGATCTGGGCGGGAGAAAGAAAATTCTGTTTGGGTCATTACATTTGCTGTTCAGCAGATAATTGGTCTATGCTTTGGAAGTCACAAAAGAGACCAGGGCACAGATGAAGATTTGGGAAACTTCAGTGTGTACGTGATTACCAAGGCCACAGAGTAGATAATGTAGCTCAAAGAATAGCAGAGAGGAGAGTTTTAGGCCAAGAGCAGAACCCTGGAACACCAACACCAAGGTGTAAGCAAGAGGAAGCCACCAGAGAGCAGAAGGAAACACGAGTGTTGGGAACTCGGCACAAAACCTCAGGGATGTGAGGTCAAGTCAAGTGCATCAGGAAACTAGGTGAGAATGAAGAAGGGTTCGTGTGCAGGTGCCCTCACGGGCATGGTGGACACGAGGGCCAGGTTTGAGAGGCCTGAGCAGTAATGGGAAACTGAGCTGGGAGTGTAGGCTGACTTTAAAAATGTTCAGCTGAGGAGGAAGAGTGAGAAAGCAAAGAGGGAAGGGAGGTCATAAGGGGAAGAGGCTAAAAATCTTATGGTGAAACTGAGATGTTGAAGAGAGGAGGGTTATAGGAAGAACAAGGTTTAAGAAAAAAGAACAAATGGGTGTGTTAGTCAGCTTTTTGTTGCTGTGACCAAACACCTGACAAAAACAACTTGGAGGAGGAAAAGTTTGTTTTGGCTCCTAGTATCCAAAGTCTCAGTCCATAGTCGGCTGACTCCATTGCTCCGGGCCCAAGATGAGGCAGAACATCGTGGCGGAAGGGCGTGGTGGAAGAGGGCTGCTCCATTTGTGTCAGCCAGGATGCAGAGAGAGTGGGGAAGGGGTCCTTCCAGGAGGTGTCGGGGAAGAGGCACCCAGTGACCCACCTCCTCCAGCCACGCCCCACCTGCCTCCATTACCACCCAGTCCACCTGAAGGAGGATGGGCTGGCTAGGTTACAGCTCAGTCCCATCACCTCGCCTCTGAATCCCTCTGCACTAACACAGGAGTCTGGGGGACACCTCAGATCTACACCATAACAACGGGATAAAGGGGAGGCGTAGATGAACTGCTTACACAGGAGGGACATACCTTCTCTGGTAGAAGGAGAGTGTGGAGGTAGATGCAGGTAAATTTGTAGAGATGTACGGATGGAAGGATCCATGCGGTTTATGTTAAATGACCTCAGTTTTCTTCCTGAAATGGAAACATCAAGGATGATGATGAGTGGGAGATGGGAGGATTGCTAGGGGCAGGGGGAATTGGACCTACCAAAGGACACAGGAGGGTCATCAAGTGTGACCCTAATCACGGGAATACCTCACGATGGATGTATCTTAGCAGTGTCCTCCGCGGCAGGGCCCCAGAGCCCAGGGTACATGGGCCATGAAGGCAGACTGTGGGATGGACCCAGGGTTGGGGCCTTAAAGGGAAAGGCAGTGGAGAAGCAGGGTTGTGAGAGACTGGGAGCAGGTTAAGATGTGGCTCAGGTGCTTTATTGTCTGCACCAGAAAAGGGCCAATCCTGTGGGAAGAAATGAGAGGCAGCAAACGGGAAGTAGAGCAGAAGGTTTAGTGGTATGGAAGGCAGAGCTTCTTACCTGTGCTCTGCAATTTGCCTCAGTCTGGCCTCCATGTCTACCTCTCCCTGTGCTGCTCTGGTCAAACTCGTCAGCCTTCTCCCATGGTTCAGCCCCAGAGCGCTTCCCCACCCTGGCTTCCTAGCCTCACTGCGGTGTGGGACATGCTTGGTGGCTTCCGCCTTGAAAACACCTTCCCAGGCTGCTTTTGTGAAACTGGAGCCGGCCCTTTCATTCTCCACAGCCACGCTGCTGCTCCAGCGTCACCTGGGCTCTCCCCTGTCCTATGGAACGCTCAGCACACCTGGGCCTGACCCTGGGCTTCCTGTTCCTCCACTACCAGCTCCTCCTCTACTTTCTGTTCAGAGCAAGACATCAGGGATTCTCTGCTTGCCTGTATCTGAGTTTTCCTGCAGCATGAGTACTTCCCTGACTGTAAATCTGTGCATCTGACTGCCTCTGCCATCCCACTGGGTGTGGAGATGGACTCTTCCAGGGCGGAGCTGATGATTTCGATCTTGTGTACATTGTTGCAAATGGGGAAAGCTTTTTCAGCTATTAGAATTAATAAGAGTTAATACATATTTTTATTAGTGCTTATAAACCTCCAGGTTAAGCTTCTATAGTAAATTCCCTCCCTTTAAATATTTCATCCCTCCCGCCACATTTTTTATTGGTACGTTATAGTTGTGTATGATGATGGGTTTGTGAACATGCACAAAGCATGACCATATCATCTGGCCAGCATCACTCCCCAGCTCTTCCCTCCTCCCTCCCCAGCCCCAACCCCTTGACCCCTTTCCTTTACTGATCTCATTTCGATTTTCATGAGACGTGCCCACAATTTTTCCCCCTTTTCCTCTCCAGCTTCCACATATGAGAGAACGGAACCCTTGGCCTTCAGAGTTTGACTTATTCCATTTAACACAATGGTTTCTAGTTCCATCTATTTTATTGCAAATGTTAGAATTTCATTTTTTATGGCTGAATAAATCTCCATTGTTCATATGTACCACATTTCCTTCATCCATTCATCTACCAATGGACCCAGGTTGGCTCTTATAAATTGTGTTGCTAGAAACCTGGGTGTGCATGCATCACTGTAGTGTGATATTAGTTCTCAGGATCATGATTGGTGTAGCTGGTCGTATGGGGGTTGAATTACTATTTTTTGAGGAATCTTCATATTGATATCCATAGTTGTTACACTGTTGGTGGGACTGCAAACTAGTACAAGTGTAAAAGTGCTCCTTTTCACATTTTCTCCAGCATTTATTATAACTTGTATTTTTGCTGACTGCCATTCTGACTGGTGTGAGATGACATTTGAGCATAGTTTTGATTTGCATTTCCATAATTGCTAATGGTGATGAACATTTTTCATCTATTTGTTGGCCATTTGTATTTCTTTTGAGACATGTCTAGTTCATTTGCCTTTTGGGTTATTTGGATTTTTTGGTGTAAAGTTTGAGCTCTTTATATATTTCTAGATATTAATACTCTGTCAGAAGAGTAGCTAGCAAAGATTTTCCTCCTATTCTGTAGGTTCTCTCTCCACATTTCTGATTGTTCCTTTTGCTGTGCAGAAGCTTTTTAATTTGATGCCATCCCATTTATTAACTCTTGGCATTATCTCCTGAGCTTTAGGGGGCCTATTGAAAGTCATTGCCTGTGACTAAAAGCTGGAGAGTTGGCCCCATGTCTCCTTCTAGGACTTGGGTAGGTTCTGGTTTAATTCCTAGGTCTTCGGTCCATTTTGAATCAATTTTTTTTGGTAGTAGGAAAGGGTGAGGGATAAAGGTCTAGATTCATTCTTTTACCCATAAAAAACATCTTCCTTAGTTCTTAAGAGTAGGATGTGTGTTCTCCAACCCAAGCCTAAGGCCCCACTCCATCTTTCAGCTCCCACTCTCACCTTCTCTGAGTTGCTTGAGCAGCTGGTACAATGCACAGGGCCATGGAACCCAAAGGAGGCCAGCCAGGGAGGCAGCAAAGCTAGACCCTGGCAGCCTCAGGGTGGCCCTGCTGGGGTGTGTGTGTGTGTGTGTGTGTGTGTGTGTGTGTGTGTGTTGCTATAAAGGACACTTGGTACTTTCTTTTCTAACTGGAATTTAGCATCATCTAAAATCTAGTTTCAGAATTTAGTGAGATTACAGTCAGAAGCAAAAACAAGAATAACATTATTTCCTGATCAGGTACCCTTAACTGACATTAAAGTTCTGACTTTGGATTTCAGAAACATAGAATGTCTATTAGATTTATGTAAGTATCAGTTTACTAAGTGCTTATCAGATACCAACTGCTAAACAAGCTTGACTTTATCAAGAATGAATTGAATATAGTCTTAAATACCCAGAAAATGTAAAATACCTCTAAAAATAGATTTTCCTTGAATGTGTGTTCCTCTAAAAAGAAAATCAAACTCATTTTCCCCAAGTAAACAGTCATGAAATTAATCAGGAGGTGGAGGATATCTATAAGGGCAACTAAAAGCTATTCAACTATTCATCTTAATGCATTAGGGTAATTTCAGAGTTAGGGTATACTTTGTATTAGTTTATTATTTTTTATTTTAGTCATATTATGTCTTAATATATTTTCCTATATTTTTGATCATTGCTAACAGGTTAATTAAAATATTATCTTTTTTTTTCTTAGCTCTGGCTTATTGTTTAATGGAACTTAAAAGAAAAATGCCACCTCTTTATGTGACCTTTTATCCTGTTTGTGATCTTATGTGTATATTGGCATTTTGGTGTAAGAAAAATAGACAATGCTGAACAGGTAGCATATCAAATCATAATGTGAGGATAAAACTCAAATATGAATAATTGTGGGGCTGGGGGGGTGGCTCAGTGGCAGAGTGCTTGCCTAGCACATGTGAGGCACCACATATAAATAAAAATAAAGGTATTGTGTCCATCTACAACTAAAACTAAAAAAAAAAGAGAATGAATCTAAAGGGTCGCTATTGGGAATCTTGGGAATCTGCTGTTCAGAAAATGTGTGAAGTCAGAATCCAATGGGGTATGGGACTCGATGCAGTCAAGTAGCATGTGACTTTCGAAAAGCTGAATCGGCTACTTATAAATAGGAACATACGAAATAAATGTGAGGGTCATTCAAATCTACAAACAAAATTTAATTTGTGTAAAATATTATATATTGAAGCTACAAAAATTCATATGCCGTGGGTGTTGAGCTAAAAATCTCAAAGGCTTCAACACTGTCAACATTCTTACTGCACTGAAGGTTTGAAATGGCACTGGTGATGGTTAATTTCAGGCAAGTGAGACTTGGTCAAGTACAAAATGTATGAAAATGTTAAAAACATGCCAGTTTTGATTACCAAGACAGATCTGCGTGCAGCTGATCACTTACATGGCAGTAGACCATGCTGGCCAAGGGTAATTATTTCTACTTTCGCAGCATTTTTCTATAAAAAATGTTCAAATAAATCACTGCCTACAGTTCTCATTGACTCTTTGGGAGGAAAAAAAGACAAGTCTCTTTATTGCTATTGATATTTTTACTTCTTTGGATGAAATATCTCCCACACTACCAAGTATGCTCAGATATAATTTCTGAGGAAAATCTGGCTAGCTCATTTAAAGATCAATCCAGTTTTCAAATTTATAGAGAATCCCTATATTTAGCAATAGATTCCGAGCAGAGTAAATAAACCTAAAAAACCTAATTATCTATTTTCATTTCAACCCTGAAATACTTATCTCATTTTCGCATATTCTGCTTACATTCTGCTCACCTACAGTGTCCAGATTGTACACTTCTTCCTGCCCTGAGGTAACTACTTATCATTTTAAGATACCTTAGCATGTGCAATAAATATATTCCTGTTAAAAGTTCAAACAGTACGTATTTTCTGAATCTCTACGGACCCAATATATCCTATACCTCTTTTCAGAGATAACCATTTCTACTGATGTTGTCTAACAAATTCCACACATTTAGCACCTTAAAACGGCACCCTTTATGACCTTGGTCCTGAAGGTCAGAGGTTTTGGACTCGGTTGTTTCCCTGCTGAGGAACTGGCAGGGTTGAAATCCAAGTGTCCTGCAGCTGAGGCTCATCGGGGCCCGGTCCCTCTTCAGCCTCAAGGTTCTTGGTGGAGTTAACTTACGGCTCGGCTCCCCATGGGACTCCCTCCCTCCATCCTCAAGCCAGCAGGACTCGGGTCTCTGTCAGTTTTCAATATTTCCTGTCCTCTGCATTGCTTTCACTTCTGCCCTCAGCTGGGAGAAGCCGTGTTTCTAAAGGCTTGTGTGATCCTGCCGAGTATCATCCAAGATGTTCTGCCTCTGTGAGGGTCAGTTGATGAGTAACCCCAGTGGCTATGTAACTCACGGAGGGGATACTGGGCCATGAGGCCGTGGAGTCTGCCCACCAGACTACAGCTGACCTCTTGGTGCTTTTTTAACTTAATGTTTTCAAATATATACTTGATTTTTAAAAAAACTAATTATCTTACTCTATTTTTTTGTATTACTGAGATTGTTTATTTTTTCCACAACTTTTCAATGGGTGCATTATAATTGCTTACATGGGTGGAATTTGTTGTACTATATTTGTCCCTGCACACAATATAGCAATATCGTTTGGCTAATATCAGTCCCCAGCACCTCCTCTCCCCACTTCCCACCTCTTGGTCCTTTTCCTTTACTGCTCTCCCTTTGATTTTTTTTTTTTTTTTGAGTTCCATTCCCACCTTTCTTTACCTTTTTCCTCTCTAGCTTCCACAAATGGGAGAAGACATGATCCTTAACCTTCTGAGTTTGACTTATTTTGCTTAACATCATGGTCTGTAGTTCCACCCATTTTCCTAAAAATGCCATACTTTCATTTTTCTTCATGGCTGAATATATCTCCATTGTACATAGGTACTAAATTTTCTTTATCCATCCATTGGTGGACACCTAGGCTGGCTCCGTGGTTGGCTGTTAGGAATTCTTACTGTAAACCTGGGTGTGCATTGTGCATGCATCCCTGTAGTATGATTGCTTTAGTTCTTTAGGATCATGAGTGGGGTCGCTGGGTCATATGGTGGTTGCATACCTATTTCTTTTTTTTTTTTTTTAGGAATCTTTATATTTATTTCCATAGTTGTTGTACTAGTTTGCAGTCCCACCAACAGTTTAAGTGTAAGTGTTCATTCATGTTTTCTCCAGTATTATAATTTGTATTTTTGCTGACTGCCATTCTGACTGGTATGAGGTGAAAGCAGAGTGTAGTTTTGATTTCCGTTTCCCTAATTGCTAATGATGTTGAACATTTTTCATCTATTTGTTGGCCATTTGTATTTCTTCGTTTGAGACAAGTCTCTTTAGTTCATTTGCCCATTTATTAACTGGGTTATTTGGATTTTTGGTGTAAAGTTTTTTGAGCCCTTTATATATTCTAGATATTAATCCTCTGTCAGAGTAGCTAACAGATTTCTCTCCCATTCTGTAGGTTCTCTCTCCACATTCTTGTTTCTTTGCTGTGCAGAAGCTTTTTAATTCGATGCCATCCCATTTATTAACTCCTGGCATTATCTCCTGAGCTTTAGGGGTCCTATTGAAAGTCATAGCCTGTGCCTAAAAGCTGGAGAGTTGGCCCATGTCTCCTCCTAGGAGTTGGATAGGTTCTGGTTTAATTCATACGTCTTTGATGCATTTTTAGTTTTTTTTTCCCCCAGGGTGAGAGATAAGGTTCTAGTTTCATTCTTCTACATCTGGATAATCAATTGTCCCGGCACCATTTGTTTAAAATGCTGTCTTTTCTCCAATGTATGTTTTTGGCAACTTTAGTCAAGGATAGGATGACTGTAGATGGGTGGGTTTGTCTGTGTCTTCTATTCTGCACCATGGGTCTGTCTTTATTCCATTTCCATGCTGTTTTTGCTACTACGGCTTTGGAGTATAGTTTGAAGTCATATAGTATGATGCCCCCAACTTTGCTTTTTTGGCTTAAAATTGCTTTACCTATTCTGGGTCATTTTTTTCTTCCAAATGAATTTTGGTACTGACTTTTCTAGTTCTGTGAAGAATGTCACTGGTATTTTGATGAGGATTGCATGGGATCTATATATTGCTTTTGGTAGTTTCTTTAATTTCTTTCTTTTAATGTTCTATAGTTTTCATTGTAGAGGTTTTTCATCTCTGTGGTTAGATATTCCTAGATTTTTTTTTTTTGAGGCTTTTGTGAATGGAATTGTCTTCCTGGTTTCTTTTTCAACAGATTAGTTGTTGGTAGATAGAAAAGCTTTTTATTTTTGCATGTTTGCCAAAATTTGTTTAGCACCTTTAGCAGTTTTTTGGTGGAGGATTTTTGTATCTTCTAGGTATAGGATTATATAATCTGCAAACAGTGTTAATTGACTGCTTACATTTCTATTTTTGTCCATTTTATTTCTTTCTCTTGACTAATTGTGCTCTGCTTAGAATTTGTAGCCCTGTTTTCAATAGGAGTGGTGAGAGTGGGCATCCTTGTCCCAGATTTTAAAAGGAATCCAATCAGTTTTTCTCCATTTACTATAAGGTTGGCTTTGGGTTTTTCATTAATAGCCTTTATAATATTGAGGTAGAGTCCTTCTATCCCCAGTTTCTTCAGTGTGGTATCATGAATGGGTGATAAGATTGTTCAAAGTTCTTCCCTGCATCTATTGATTACTAAATTATCTTGTGTTCTTAATTCTGTTAATGCAATGACTTTTATTTATTGATTTGCATCTATTAAACCATCTTTGCATCTCTGTAACAAAATCAACTTTCTCATCTTAATATTTTGTTGAACATAATTTATTACTATTTTGACTATTTAAATAAGGTATTTTCATATCTAAGTTTATCAAGGTATTGGCGTAGTTTTCTGTCTTTGTGTCTTTAGTTTTGTATGAGTGTTGTGTTGGCTTCATAGAATGAATTTGAAAGTATTCAATCCTCTCTATTTCATGGAATAATTTGAGGAGTACTGGCATTAGTTCTCCTTTAAAGATTTATTAGAATTCATCTGAGTATACCTTTGATCCTTTGCTTTTCTTTATCAGAAGAATTTTTATTACTGCTTGTATCTTATTACAAGTTACTGGTCTATTTAGGTTTTCTTTGTCCTCCTGAATCTGTTTTGGCAGATTGTATTTGTTTAGAAATGTATCCACTTTTTCTAGGTGTGCCAATTTGTTGGAACTTGTTTTCAAAATAGTCCCTGATGATCTGTTGGATTTATTTCTGAGATGTCTGTGGTGATTTTTTCTTTTTCAACTCACTTTATTAATTTTTCTCCCTCTTCCTTTTTATTAGTTTGTCTAAAGGCTTATCAACCTTGTTTATCTTTTCAAAGAAACAATTCTTTGTTTCATTGATTCTTTGTATTTTTTTTTATTCTTAGGTTTATTGCTTTCAGCTCTGATTTTCAATTATTTCCTTCCCTCTATTAGTTTTGAAATTGGCTTGCTTTTTTTTTGAGGACCTTGAGATGCATCATTAGATTATAGATTTGTGATCTTTCTGATTTTCTTATGTAGGCACTTACAGCTATAAACTTTCTTCTTAGAACTGACTTTATAGTGTTCCAGAGGTTAGGGTATATTGTATTATCATTTGATTATAAGAATTTTTACATTTTTATTAAAATTATTCTATCACCCATTCATCATTCAAAAGTGTATTGTTTAATCTCCATGTGTTTATATAGTTTCTACTGTGTAGCATTTAAGTTCTGTGTTTATAGTTTCATTGCCATGTTGAGTTCTAATTTCATTCCATTATGATCTGTTAAGATGCAAATAATTATATTTTTTTTTTTGGTATTTTCTAAGAGTTGCTTTGTGGCCTAAAATATCTTCTATTTTAGAGAAGGTTCCATGAGCAACTGAGAAGAAAGTGTATTCAGCAATTGTTGGATGAAATATTCTATAAGTGTCTATTAGGTCCATTTTATTTATAATATTTTTCAGTTCAAAACAGTCTTTACTGAATTTATATATGACCTATCTTATGGTAAGAAAGGTGTGTTGAGATCACCCAGTATTGTTCTGAGGTCTAGCTGGAGGTTCCATTTGAGAAGTCTTTTAATTATTTATACCCATGTTTGGGGCATAAATACTTATTACTGTCATTTATTTATTTTTTTGCTACTGGGGATTGAACTCGGTCACTTGACCACTGAACTCATTCCCAGCCCAAGCCCTGTTTTGTATTATGGAGATAGGGTCTCACTGAGTTTCTTAGTGCCTCAATTTGCTAAGGCTGGCTTTGATTTTGCAATTCTTCTGCCTCAGCCTCCGGAGTTGCTGAAATTACAGTTGTGTACCACCATGCCAAGCTATTGTTATATATTCTTGTTGGATTGTTTTCTTTACCAATATGAAGTGACTTTCTTTGTGTCTTCTGATTAATTTTGGTTTAAAATATGCTTTGTCGGATACAAGCTACTCCTGCTTGTTTTTGGACACCATTCATATAGTATATCATTTTATATCCTTTTATTTTCAGCCTGTAGCTGTATTTGTCTGTAAGTCTCTTGCAAACAACATATAGTTGGGTCTTGTTTTTTGATCCATTCTACCAGCCTATGTCTTACTTAGAGGGTTGAGATCACTTACATTCAATGTTATTATAAAGAGATGTTTATTTCTGCTATTTTGATTTGTTTATTTTAAATTTGGTCTTGTTTCTCATTTGATTAGCTACTCTTCAAATAAGATCTATTTTTTGTGATCTCTGTGGTTGGATTTTTATTTCTTCTGTATGTAGTATTTCAGTTCTATAGTGCTGGTGTGGTAATCATGAATTCTTTTAGTCTCTTATCTGGGAAGGCTTTTATTTATCTTTGATTTTGAACAATAGCTTTGATTATAGAACTCTAGGTTGACAGTTTTTCTTTCAGGACTTGAAACACATTGTTCCAAGCCCTCCTGGTTTGATAGTTTGTATTGAGAAATTAGTAATGATTCTGATTGGCTTGCCTTTCAATGTGACATGACATTTTTCTCAAGCTTTTTAAAATTCTACCTTTGTTCTGTATTTAGACATCTTAATAATAATGTGTTATATGTTCTGGAGAGGTTCTTTTATGGTCTTGTCTTTTTGGGGTTTTGAATATATCTACCTCCTGTATCTGAATGTCCATCTCATTCTGACAGTTTCAGATTTTTTCTGTTATCATTTCCCCGAGTTTTTCCATTCCATTCACCCCTACCTCAGAACATTCCTCAATTCCAGTGATTCTTAAATTGGGTCTCTTCATGTTGTTCCAAAATTCTTTTATATTCTGATCATAGTTTTATTTTTCTTTAATATAGTCTGAATATTCAGGGCTGGTCACTTTATCTTCTAGCTCTGAGATTGTCTTCAGCATGGTCTACTCTATTAGACTTTCAACTGAACATTTTATTTGATTTATTGTGTATTTCATTTCCAAGATTTCTGTTTTATTCTTAATATTTCTGTCTCCTTATTTAATTTCTCACTCATATTGTGTACTGACATTCTTAATTCATTCAGTTGTTTTTCTGCATTCCTTTGAAATTCACTCATTTTAAAAATGATTCTTTTTAATTATCTAATATTTCATCTTCAATATTTTGGTGGCCATTTGCTGGTGAACTAACAACTTTAGAAGATATTGTATTAGCTTGTTTTTTTTTCATATTTCTTGTATTCATATATTGGGTTTTATGCATCTGTTGGGAGATATTTCTCTTTCACTCCTATGTTTGGACCTTTGTAAGGGCACAGTCTTCATTTGCCAAAGTGTGCTAGTGTGATCTGGATTGAGACACCCTTATAGGCTTGATATTTAGACTGTGTTATTTCTCTTTTTCTATAACAATGGATGTCCATAGGTGGAGCCTGGGGGCCCACTCCTAGCTATTTCTACTTGGGGTCTGGTCATTATCTTGGGTTTTTATCTCTTCTGTTCTTTGTATCTTTGTATTATAGTATAGCTGAAGATTGAGTATCATTAATTTGTGTGTGGAGCAAGGTGTGTTGTCTCTTGGTTTAGTTCAGGAGCAGAATTTCTATCCTGTGAACTTGTAGTATCCCTGTAATTTCCCAACACTCACAGAACAGGGAGAAACAACAGCAACAACCAGTGCAAATGATATATAGTATTAAACTAAAGGCTTGGTTTCTACTATAGCATCTACATTGTTAATAACCACAAACCCCACAAATGATAGCATCAATAATTGCCAACAACAAAAACAACAAGTAACCATGGAACTATATCTGGCATTAAAGCAAACAGGCATAAACTGTCATCCACAGCAGCAATAATTACAACAACGTTGATGGTAGGGCAGGAATTATACAAGCCAATTTGTGCTAAAATATGGTAGGATTACAGTTAATTAAGAGAAAAGAAAATGTCATAGGAAGATAGAAAAGAGTTTATAATTTCAAAAAGTGAAGAGAGAATGCAGAAGAGATGCAGGATGCAATAGTTATAAAGTAGGAGAAAAAATGAAGTAACAAAGTGAGAATAAAGAGAACAGAATTTTGTAAAGAGAAAAAATAATGAAAGAACCAGACAAGTGAAAAACAATGCAAAACCAAATCAATATTGATCAAAAATCCTAAACCTCAAATGGCAAGACAAGGAAAAATAACATTTAAAAACTGGTAAAAATGAGAGAGAAGCCATAAATATGCATATGTATATATGCCCATTAAACACTCGGCACAGCAAACACAAACCTCAAAAGATCCTTAAGGAAAAAATATTTTTATTGAGATGGTCAAAATAGTCAATGAGAATAGATATTCATTGTCTGTCTGTCTTGTTTTTCTAGAGCCAGGTACTGAGAGCAAGAACTTAAGCTGGGATTGTTAACCCCTTCCTTTTTTGTGTTGCTCACCAAACCCCAGTTGGAGTGGCAAAAAACTGAACCTGGTTCAAATAATTCTCAGCTTCTCTTCTCTCAGTATGAGGTAGAATGGGATGGAAAATGCTTTCAGTTAGAATTTATTTGCACAGACCAGACTGATGCAGTCCCTAGGGGGTAGGCGTGTGTGTGTGTGTGTGTGCGCGCGCGCACGCGCGCACGCACACACACACACACACACACACACACGTGCACCAAGTTCTGAGTGGTTCGCTGAGTGGTGCCTGCTCTGGAGAGATTGGATCAACATAAGCTAAGGCTTGGCAGTTGCAGATCTCTGCTGGGAGTCTAGATATCGGGAGCAGCCCCCCTAGAATTCTACTTGTGTGGGGCAGGGGAAGCCCATCCTTCACCTTATTTGCTGCCCATGAACCTAGCCTTTCCAGGTTCCTGTGTCAGTTCCTGAGTGTACTGACACCTGCCCATTCAGATAAGGATCTGAGCCAGAGGCTCACTTGAGCTGGTCATGTGAGCCACCAGACCAAAGGAAGGAAGCGATTTGGGCTCCGCTTTGTTTTTTCAACTTGAATACTCTGAGAAATACTCTGTGCTGTCTTGCTCCTGTCCTGCCAGGTACACACTATGCTATGCAGAAAACCCTTGCCAGGGCCGTGTAGCCGTGTTTGCACAGATCTCCTGGTTAACAGTAGCAGCTGCAGCATGGCTACCTCAAGGTGGCTCCACCTCGGCTCTCCACGGCTGATTGGGAAACACCGGGCACTTTTTAAACACCAGTACACAGTGTAGCCGCTGATCGGCTAAGCATAGGCTGCTTTTCTGATTAGGTTTTTCCATACTAAATCTGTCCATTGTTTGTTTCCCCTGCCCTGTGCTGAACCAGCGCCATTATCACTGCTACCGCGGCTACTGCAACTGTAATGTTTCTTTTTTTTTTGTTTAATGCACTCTATTTTCTGAGTGCTTATGACACTCTGAGTATCCAATATTGTTTAAGTGAAATCCCTCTTTAACCCATTTCTCGGAGAGGCCATGGAGTGACTAGGAATGCAGCTGCCTCTTCGCCGCCATCTTGAATACCTCTCCTTCATAGTTATTGATGTGAAAGAATGAAGACCAAATTTCTCATCAGTGATACATTGTCTGGTTTAGAGATGCTAAAAAGCATTTGCTATGGGGTCTCTACCATTTTCTGTTTTTGGTATGTGTGCATGTGCACATGTTTTGTGTTTGGATGCTATAAAGTTCCTGTTCCTGTGGTTTAGTTATTGGGGTCATTACACATTAAGTTCAGATTGGTTACAGATTTTTAGTTCTTTGCCTACATTTTTTCCTTCCTGTGGTGAATGTTATTCATTTATCAATAGACTTCATCTACCTCTTCCTCCCTATTCCTTATTGCATCATGGCACCATCCTGCCAGTTCCTTCATCTAGCTTGCTCTACTCTGAATGAACTAGGCTCTCCTGGACCACCTATTTGCAGTTTTCCCACAGGGATATTAGAAGAGGGAAGAATTCCATTCTCTTTTCTTTTTTTCTGCCTTGAAAAATATGACTTAGTTGTAGCCATACCTCATCTAGTTTGTGAAACAAAACAAAACTGTGTCCAGTGGACCTTGTTCTGGCAGCTCAGCTCAATCTCTTTCTCGGGATTGTGGGGCAGGAAATGGATCTAGCTCTTGCCCTGAGCTTGTGTCCCGCGTTTCCTCAAGTGTGACATTGTTTCTCCAGGCTGCTGCCTTCTGCATTGGTGCTTTCCATCTCAGGACTGTGCCCTGCTCTTACCAGGAGAAGGGAAGAACTATGTTCATGCTGGGAAGCTGGGTGGAGGGAGGAGAGGCCTCTGCCATTTAAAAATTTCCGAAGTTATTTTGGGGTGGGGGTGTGTGTGTGTGTGTGTGTGTGTGTGTGTGTGTGAGAGAGAGAGAGAGAGAGAGTTTTTTTTTTATGTGGTTGGATTTCTCCATTTTCCCTCTTTATTGCTCCTTTGCTTTGGGTCTAAGAAAGCTCTTTGCCTCTCCCTAAGATTGTAAACAATTCTCCACACTATCAGAGTCTTGATTTTCACACTGCATCCTTTAGTGCATCGAGAATGGATGTGTATTATTAATGAGATACAGGAATTTAAACTTGCATTTTTTTTTTCTAATTTACAGGCAAATGGTTCCAACATTCAGGGGGCAAGTTGAATGGTACATCCTTTTCCACCAATTTGAAAGGCCTCTCTTTAATACTTTCAGCTTTAAATACCTGGGATTGTCTCTCAATACTTAGTTTTGTTCCGTTGATCTGTTGGTCCTTTGCAGCACCTTTACCATGACATTTAATTTCTTGCATTGCTTTATTACAGCAGACATTTCCTCCTCCTCCTTTTTCAAAACATCTTTGCTCTTTCTGTTGCATTTCTCTTCTACATGACTTTTAGGATCCGCCTGACAAATTCTGTAAAGTTCTATAGAAATCGGGACATGTACTGAACTCGCACTGAACACATGAATTAATAGTCATCCACAGTGTCAGCCCTGAGTTGGTTCAGACGGGAATGGATTTCTCTCTCCACTCACTCAGCTTGTAGTTGAGAATGTTTAAATGTTTCAGAATGTTAATCTGCATCTTGCACCCTTCTTAAGAGATTAATTTATAAGTTTATTTAAAAAATTGTGGCTCTCCTGAGTAGAATTCTTTGTTACATTGTTTATTCAATTACTCCTTCTGTGTAAGAAAGTGACAGGTGCTTTCCTTGCTCACTTGTGCAGCCATGTTATGACCTGCACTTTCCTGTGCCACTCTACAGAGCTGGAGTATGTCCCTGCCTCTTCTCAGGGTCTTGCTCGTTTTTTAAGTTTAGCTGGAGTCCCTGTTGCCCACATAAATGTCTTTCTTAAAAACTCCTTTCCTTCCCCATTTCCCTTTTCTTTGAAAATCATCCTGTACTCTATTTACACAAGTGTTTGTGCAATCTCTATATTTTTTCAAGTAAATCTCGCTTTCTTGCCACTTGATACAATTCCTGAGGCCTGTGACCAACGTTAAGGCTATTCCAACTCATGGAGTCATGAGATTGTGGTGTTGCGCGAGCATTTGCTCTAGTAGCTGTTCTTAGGCTCATGGGCTGGAATTAGTTTTAGCTGGTTGATCCTATTTACTTGGTTCTAATAAATCTGAAAAAATAATTAAGATTTCCAAGAGCACTGACTTTTCCAGTTTTCTTTTTTTTGCCGAATCAATAAATGATAATAGTCGAGATAGTTGCTTTTTGGGAAAGAATTTGAACTGGGAGCGCCACTCTGAAGGCAGCCTCCTCCTCTCATTCCCATCTGCACAGTGAACAAGAGCCGTGGTTTGGGGGCTGTTCAGTTTTGTGTGTGGTTTCGTGGGTCCTGGGCACAGCCTCCCCGGGAGCATTTGTCATCATAAGCCGAGGAGGTTTATGAGTCCGAGACCCAGGAGGTCAGGCGTGGTGTGCCGCTGCTCTGTTATTGTTATTTACATTCACACTGGAGCTGAATTGGGTTCTTGTTTCTTTTCATTTAATAATGTTTACATTGTGGAAATAAGCTGGCAATAAAATTTCTTGGCCATTTTTAATCTAGCCAGTGAATCCTGCTTTCTCTGGAAATGGGAGGGTTGCTTGGTTGATTTTTGCAGCCTCGTTCCCTGGTTCCTCCCCAGCCCCGTTTTCCAATCAGATCCTCGCCGCTGATCTGCTCACCTGCGTCACCTGCTCGGCGGGCTGCTTCCAGGAGCCTGGATGTTTGTATTGGCCAAGCTTTATATTACACTTGGGGAATTAATTACCAAGTATGAACCTATAAAAAATCTGGAAGAACATGAAATGCTTTGGTGCAAGCTCAGTGGAAGGGAAGTTTGAATCGGCCCAGAGTCATTAAGATGGCGAGGTTAGAAATCACACGGTACCTGCAAGTGACTTTCAGATGAGGTTTCCTTATTTTCTTGTGCCGGAGTCATGAATATCTCATTCTGATTTTGTTTACGGGTATAAGGGATGTATAATGAAACCCTTGAAGTTAGGATACATATGTGTGTTTAAGTGGACTGTCTTAAACAACCCATGTCCTAATTTTATAGGTTGGAAGCCTTTTTCTTGATGCATGGACTGATAGCAAAACCAAACAGTGGGAAGGTATATATGTTAAGGGTTAGAGGAAGAATCACCAAGGGTACCTGGCATGCTCTTCCCAGGAGTTATGAAAGATAAAAGATACTGTCATTCATCTGGAAAGGGATAAAGGAAAATATTTCCTGTAAGTGTCTTCCAGCCCTCTATTAATGATTAGGATCCCTGCACCTAGGTAATCTCTGTATATACACCTTCCAGATGCCCCCAGAGAAGCTGCAGGAGTTAGTGAGTAATTGAAATATTTTGTATAATATTTTCATTTTAGAATCTGCCTCCAGTGTGAGTTTTATGCCCTTACTTGACAAGCTCACAGAGGTTAGGGCCTGAAATTAGCATATTCTTGAATGCTCATGCTGGGTCTAATAGTGAGATTTACAAATATCTCCTTTCAGCTAGACAGCCAGCAGCACACGCCCCTGGAAGTATAGCTTTGGGGGGGAAAAATCCTACAGGATGCACAATGAGAAGTTCTCATGCTTTTCTTCAGCAGCCGCCCCCAACAGGGAATTTTGCATTCCAGTCAGGTTAAGCGGAGACCAAAACAAATGAGGGAACTGAGCACGCAGGCTAATTAGTAATTCTCTGGTATCAGAACTCCTGGCGGAGCCTGGCATTGAACGGCGTGATACTCTGCCACATAACTTTTCCTCTTAATTGTCATGATTTTTTTCTTTTCCAAGACTCCTTCAACCTCATTGTTATGCGGCTTGTTCTGTAATGACCTTGCTTGGAGGCTGCTGTCACAGACATCTTGGCCTCATATATATGCATACGTATGTAGGGTGGGTGTGTGTATTTGTATGGAGAAATAGCCCTTTTTTTTTTCTCTAATGGGGGGAGAATTAAGGGGAGGGGCGGAGGTATGGGCGTTTTGGGTTCTAACTCGGATCTGTACACCTGCACACTTCAGGCAGGAGCCAAAGCGCCGGGGCCAAGGGCTCACATCAATGATATGGGTGGGCTTCTCTTTGCATTCGGGGTAACCCGGGGAAAGGCTGGCTGAGCTACTGCAGGGGAGACGGTACCCCCCCCCCCCATGTGGCCAGCATCATCTGCCAGTTAGATGGGGAAGGTTATGGGTCCAGAAGGGCTTTCCTCTGGTGCTTTCAGTCTGTCCCAAGCTTTGATCCACACTCTGCTTTGACTTTGTGGGTGACTCAAAGGATAGCCCTACATTTGGCTCGGATGAAAACGAAGCTTCCTGGAAGCACAAGGCAGGCTATTTCCGTCCGGCACCTGGTGTTCTGCTGTCTCCCCTTAGCCCTCTGACCACTATTTCTGGAAACCAGAGCTTTTTAGAGTCTGTCCTCAGGAAGGCTGCCTGGCTTTGATCTTCCTGAACTACTTCCCCAGGCGGCAGCTCGTGCAGCCCGAGGAGAACCCCCTTCTTTGGCTGGTAGGTAGCGAATAGTCCCACCCCTTGAACTAAATCTGGCCTGTGAAGGCCACGAGGCCGTGCTCTGTGCTCTGCCACTCCCTGAAGTAGTGCTGGATGAGGAAGCTACCTGAGTTAGTGTCCCACCTCTAGTTAGTGTCCCACCTTAGTGATCTCTGCTTCCCCAGCACCTGGCACAGAGCAGCCCCTTGGTCCATGCGAGCTCATAAGTACATAAGCCTTAGATAAAAAGTCAGTAGTTATTTTATGTAAACTACGCGACCATAATAAGTGTGATTTCCACCAAGGATACAGCAAACACTTGGATGTGTCCATGTTACTCCTCCAGGAATAATAAAATGGAAAACAGGTGGACATTTTAGTCTTCACATACCTAAAAATGAGGCTCCACCAGAGTTTTGGAAAGCTAATTTGGATATAAATGGAGAACACCCAAATGAGAACCAGCGGGGTGATTTATCCAGAGCTTGCTCTAGCAGGGGAGCCGGCCATCATCACTTGCATTTGACAAAATGCAAGGCAGACAGGGCGTGGTAAACTTTGTAGTGGGAACAGGGGTGGCTCCAGGACACCCTAATTGGAGGAATGTGGGGTGGGGTGACTAGAAGTAGGGCATCCTAGGGGTGGTAAGGGATGCATATTTGGCTTTCTTTGGCCAAAGAAAGGTTGGATGTGAGGGCAGAAACTAGGAAAGCTGTTCGTTGATAATCAAGGCCTGCACATTTTGGACCACTTGATTCAGGGGTGTTGTTTGGCTTCCTGTTTGAGATACTGGTGTGACCTTCTGAACATCTGGTAGTTAATAGGTTGGCTCCTTTGGCTGGCTGCTGTAGACTGTGGGTCAGAGTTCTGTTTTTATATATGGCCTCACCGTTGTCTATTCTTTGTATTCAGTGTGTCACAGTTTTGAGGGTAGCAATGGTGAGAACCAAAATATTTAAATGCACACGAAAAACCTTTATAGGAGTAAGCTTAGCCAAAGGTTTATTTGTGCCTACAAAAGATCCCCTTTGTGCTCATGATACTTTGCAAGGCTCTTGCAATAGAGTGGGTCTGACCTTATTTTTTTCCAAGCTGTCTAGGCCATAATTAGAGATGTTTAACTGGGGAAGAAGTTTCCAAAGTGACAGTGATGGAATCCAATTTACTTAGCTTTGCAATTAGAACAAAAGTGATTCTTGAGGACAACAGGGATGATAAATCATTTCAGAGCACCAAGTGAAGAGCTGCAAACAGTAAGGCTAGAAATCATCCTGGGAAGGAACGTTCGGAAGAATGCAGGTGCCGGAGCTGCCTGCTGAGTGAGGGGAGGCTCTGAAGGCCAGGTGTGCCGTCCCCTCGCACAGGACAGAGTTAAAAAGGCCAGTCGGAAAATTACAGCAGCAAAAGAAACAATTACAAGGAGAAGCAGTGATGAGATTAAAAAGTGTAACAAAAAAATAGTTTGAAGTCTGAGGCAAACCATAAAGAGATGCTTTATTAAGAAAGAGGCTACACTGCGAGTGTGCTCATAGGAAATCCAGGTCTGGATTCAGGAGGGCTTCTCATTATGGAACAGACCCCGCCCCCCGCCCCTGAAAGCTTTTTAAAAACACAGTTACTACAGTTTCAGTAATAACCAGAATGGCACCAAAATAATAAAATGGAGACACAGAAATTAAACCTTCCATGGTTTATGGAACTTCTAATTGTGATCCACAAAATAATCAACCTTAATGATGTGAGCAACACTGAGACACCTTTTGGTGAAATTTTTGGATTTAAAGGAATGAGGTTTCAGGTTGGTGATATTTTTTGTATCCAGTTTATTTCAATAACAAAGTATTTTCAGAAGAACACATTTATATTTAATAAGATGGGGTATGAATAAAGAAACAAAAATGCAGTATCATTTCACTAGAAAAAATTTTGGGTATGTGCAAGAACTGGGCAAGAAAAAGACTAGCTATTAAAAACTAACATAAGAATAAGTTTTTTTTATTAAAAGCAGTTTGGAAAGTGAAGACACAGAAGGGAAACAGTAATCATTCCATTATTCAAGTAGCATCTTATTTTAAAAGGTTTAAATTTCTTTCCTCTGTTTTTTTTTTTTCCCCTTGAGCATAATTTTGTTTCTTTAAACATGTTTTGTTTAAAAATAGATTTTTGTTTTGTTTTCTTCAAATAATGTGATTTTCCCCTGGATTATTTATGATTATTTACTTTTCACATTTTCTATCTTGAAGGACAAATTGATTACCTTTGTTTTGCAAAACAATATTTTTTTGATAATTTTGTGAGTCTTTATATTTAACCTGATTTAGGTACTACAGTACCCTGGGACTTTCATGGAGACATTTCTCTTCCTAACCTGAGCTTTAACTTTTTGATTGTGGAAAGGTAAACAGTCATACAGAGTCAGGCCTGGGGTTCATGCCTGTAGTCCCAGCAGCATGGGAGGCTGAGGCAGGAGGATTCCAAGTTTGAGGGCAGCCTCAGGAACCTAGAGAGGGACTCTGTCTCAAAATAAAACATCGAAGGTAAAGGTGTAGCCAAAAGGTAGAGCAACCGTATCTTTAACCCTCAGTATCACACTCACCAAAACAACAACAACAACAACAAAAAAAACAAAACAAACCCCAAACCAGTAAGATAACTATTTTATTTCTAATCCTAAATTTTGTTTTTTTCATCCATACACATTCTTTTTCTTAAAATTCTTTATGTAAAATTTCAGCCCCTACTCATGGATAGGATAATAGGGGGATAATCTGATAAGCCCCTAGATACCATTCAAGTCCAAGTTAGACAGGTGGATAGGCAAGGCTCAGATCCAGAGAAAGGTACAGACATGTTGAGTCCTTCCTCCACTCTTGCCAAGATAGCCTGCCTTACTCCAACCTGTTGCTAAGGTAGCCTGACTCGGGCATTGCCCCTCCCTACAGGGAGTTGTAAAGTTGTTAATTACTGCCCACTCCTGCCAGGATCACTCCACCTTGGCCCTCTGGCCCATCTGCTTCTCACCTTTTCACCATATTCCATTTCCTAGAGCAGCCGCTGTATATTACCTACAATGTAATATTTATTCAACTTTTAATACAAGCAAAATACTATCTAGCTAATCATTTTTGAGCATCCAGATCAGAGAGATTGAAGCCCTTATAATGTGATATAACCATTACCACCATCTGTCTGTAGGACTCTTCATCTTATAAATCAACAACTCTCATCCTCCCTCACCCATCCCCTGACCAGTACTCAGATTTTTACAATGCTGTATAACTCGCATAACTGGAATCCTATGTCATTTGTCTTTAATTGGCTAATTTCATGTAGGATAACGTCCTAAAATTTCATGCTTGTTGTGAAATGTCAGAATTTTTTTTAAGGCTGAGAAACTGTCTGCCCATCTCAGGTTTTGCTTATCCATTCATCTACTGATGAGCACTTGGGTTGCTTCCATGTTTGAGCTATTGTGAATAATGCTGCTATGGATCTCGGTGTACAAATATCTCTGAGGCACTACTTTTCTATAGACAGAGAGGAGTTGCTGGATCGTGTGTTCATGCTATTTCTAAGGGCACTTAACCACTAAACTACATCCCCAGACCTTTTGGTTAACTAATTATTTTTAGTTTTATTTACATTGCCAGGCTGAACTTGAACTTGTGATTCTCCCATCTCAGCCTTCCAAATGACTGGATTGTAAGGCACCCAGCTTGTGCCATTTTGTATTTCTACAAACAGTATACAGGGTTTCCAATTATTAGCATTCTCACCAAAACTTGTTCTCCGTTTTTTTTTGATAACAGCTCTCTGCGTGGGTGTGAGGTGGCATCTCATGGTGGTTTGGTCTGTTTCCCTAATGGGGAGGCTGAGCCTCTGTTTACGTGCATATTGGCTGTCGTGTATCTTCTTTGGAGAAATGCCTTTTGAGGACTTTGTTCATTGTTTAATCATGTTTGATCAATGACTTTGGGTGTTGTTGAGTTGTAGGAATTCTCTGTACTGTGAATATTAATACCTTATTGGAAAGATGCCTTAAAATTTTGCTTTTAATTCTTTTACTCTGAGAGACTGTCTTTGCACAAAGCCTTGGATTTTATGAACCTCAACTTATCTAATTTTGTATTTCATTGCTGGTGCCTTTGTGTCATGTCCAACAAATCTCTGCCAACTCCAGGGCCAACTTGTGTTTTTTTTTTTTTTTTTTCCATGCTAAAATGTGCTTGCCATTCTGCCTAGCCTATCCATCTTCTGTCCGGATGGCCTTTATCAACCCGTACTATTGCTGCTTAATTTCCCACTTAGGCCTTTCTACTCCTATTTCAAAGAGAAGAGGGTTTCTTGAGTCTTTTTTTTTTTTTGTGGTGGTAAAATATAGGATAAAGTTTACCTTTTTTTCCATTTAAAATTACCAAGTGAGATACGCCAGTCACAAAGGGACAAATATTATGTGTTTCTGCTTCGATGAGGTCCTTAGGGTAGTCAAGTTCATGGACAGAAAGCAGAACTGGTAGCTGTCAGGAGCAGGGGAGAGACATTTCATCTGCACAGAGCTTCAGTTGGAGAAGACAGGCTTCCAGATGGCTGAGGGTTGTTCAATGCACCATGGCTGATCTTTTTCCTTTTTGGTACTGGGGATTTAACTTGGATACTGGATCACTGAGCCACATCCCCAGCCCTATTATTTAAAGACAGGGTCTCACTGAGTTGCTTAGTGCCTCACTTTTGCTGAGGCTGGCTTTGAGCTATCCATCCTCCTGCCTCAGCCTCTTGAGCCACTGGGATTACAGGCGTGCGCCCTGGTGCTTGGCTATTGCCTGTTTTTGTCTTATTTTTAGGTCTGTGTTCAGAATCCTTGGAATAACGTTCCCTTTCCACATTGGAAATTGTTTCCAAATTTCTGCAGTTTTTCTGTGAGCCCCTCCAGGATTTTTCTCCATGGCCACCCCACCTTTTCTCTTGTCATTCCCACATCAGGAGAGACCGATGCTCTGTGTGGATGTGGCGTTCAGGACTTGGGCCCCGTTCTCATCTACCTGGTGCTACTGAATCTCTTTCTCAAACAGGAGCTGGGTGTTGGGTTGGGGTGTGTATCTTCTAGCCCAACCCCAGGCCTAGGTTTCCTCTAGGAGGATTTTGATGTGGGAAGGCGGTATGTTCTGACCACATCTCCTGTTCCCTGATGTTGCAAATAGATGCTGCACCACAGAACATATATAAAAATTTAAAGAATATGCATTGCTGTATTTCTTCCCACTTTAACTCCTCCACTTTAATGTCCTTGTGCAGGACGTACTTGTCCGGTCAGCTTCATGACTGCTGGCTCGTCTCTCCCCTGCCCCTGCTGTCGGCCAGTTGTTGCTGTCTATGGTGGGGCTGCTCAGAGAAGGAGATGTATGGACGGGGAGGAAGAACAGTGTAGCTGATCGTTGCACCAAAAAAAAAAAAAAAATCTCCCAATATTACAGAAATTATACACACAAATGCCTGAAGAATAAGAAAGGTAACAGAAATGAGAGAAAGTGGTCTTGCTAGGCTTTGTGGGGCATGGGGGTGTGTGTCAGGCCCAAATAAAGGGAGGTTGTTGGTCAGCTCTAATAGTTGTTAGGTTTTTTTTTTTTTTATGAGAAGGTAAAAATCTAGGTTTTGTGGAATCATCCAGTTGTTCAGATAAATGTGACTAAAGTAAAATTACGAACACAAAAATGCTGTATGAACTGCCATTAAAAAAAATAAAGGTCCCCAGACCAAAGAGCAGCTGCCCGAGTGTTTGGATTGCAACATGGTGTGGGAGTCGCGTCCCTAAGGAAAGGAGGGATTCCTCAACTGCTTCAAGAGGATGGGTTTTTCTTCATGGCTATGTGATTGTCGATGCCTTGATTTGTGAGGTGGTGTTGAATTCCGTTTCCTGATATTTCTTGTACTTTCAACATTAAAAACGGAAGCAAGATCAAACATTTCTTTTTAAGTCCATGAACAATTTCCTCATTTATTTTAGAATAAGTAAGAAAGATTAAATAATTGACTAGAGGAACTTTAGTTTTAGGTTAAATGAGACATTCTAAATTTCTTCGGAATCTTTGTCTCTTCCAATAATGGATTTCATGTCCAAAATAACTAATTCTGGCCTCAATTTATACACCTATGAAATTTCCCCTAAGTTTCTGTGTGACTTACTGCTTTGCCAAGAAGTATTAAAGTCACAAGGAACTAGATTACTGGGCCTGCTTTGGTCTGTTTTCCTCCTTGTGTAAACAACATGGAATAAGAGGTCAGATCTCGCTCCTGTTTGGGATATATTGATGTGTTTTTGCTGCGAGTGGATCAAAATTCCCCACACATCATTCTTTGCAAGAATGTCAGCCAATGTCTCCTCCTTTCCCAGCCCAGGCATGCAGCGTCGGCTGCCATAACCCAGTACCACTGACTGAGAGGCTTAACCAACAGAAATTTATTTCTTCACAGTCTGGAGTCCAAGGTGAAGGTGTTGGTGGGGTTGGTTTCAGGTTGAAGCTTTCTTTTTGAGTGTAGAGGGCTGTCTGTCTTCCAACTGAGGCCTCACAATGTCTTTCCTCTGTTTTTGCAAAGAGGTAGAGGGAACGCGTTGTATCTTTCTCTTGTAAGGACCAGCAGATTCATCCAGTTAGGGCTCTACTCTAGACCTTTAGCTGTGGTTACCTCTCTAGAGGCCAGCCTCCACATGCTGTTACTCTGGGGATGAGGACTACAGTGTGCATCTTGTGGGGGACACAATTCACATGTGACAACTACCTCATAGACGGCCCCCTTTCAAGGAACTGCTTTCTTTAGTGCAACTGAGAGTGAAAGGTCCCAATGTGTCTAGTGACATATATCACATCCTGGAACCGTAGAAATGAGCACATCAGTGGCAGAGGTGTACAAGCCAGATTTTCTTATTTCCTCCTTCTGGGTAATAAGACACTCTTAGGTTACTTGATCACACCAAAATAACATATTTTAAAATGAGTAAAACTGCATTTTCTCTCTATATAAATGTATATGGATATTTATGGACACGCACAGTTTCCAGCCATCTAATCAACATTATGAAATTTAATTTTGCAGATTGCTTAACCCAGGGGGAGTAGTATGATGTGTTTGTTTTGGAAGTAATTACAATCTAGGAAATGATTTTTTAATTGGAAGAGAAAAACACATGGAATAAAGAAAATAAATTAGTAAAATAGTTGGCATTGTATATCTTCCTGTCCTAAATACAAGATTTCTCTCTCTACATCAACTTTCTGTTGCCAAAGAAGGAAGAGTTTTCTTGGAGAAGAAAGAAAAATACACTTATAAATAAATGTATATTTTTGTCAGAAAGTAATAATTTCTATCACAAGATCTTAATTCATCATCTTTGATAGCTTTCTAAAAAATTAGTTATACATGACAATAGAATATATTTCAACACATTATATATATTATAAATTGCCATTATTTTTTTAAAAAAATATTTCTTAGTTGTAGTTGAACATAATATCTTTATTTTATTTATGTGGTGCTGAAGATCGAACCCAGGGCCTAGCATGTGCAAGGAGACACTCTGCCACTGAGCCACAACCTCAGCCCCATAAATTGCCATTCTTACCGTTGTAAATGATACAGAATTACCTTAGTTGTGTATTCACATATGCATATAGGAAAGTTATGTCTGATTCATTATACTGTCTTTCCTATCTCTATTTTCCCTCCCTTCCTTTCATTCCCTTTTGTCTATTGAAAACTACTTCTATTCTTTCCTACCCAGTGTGGACCCCCCGCATTGAGTTAGTATCAGCATATTAGAGAGAATGTTAGGCCTTTGGTTTTTTGGGATTGGTTTATTTCACTTGGCATGATAGTCTCCAGATCCATCTATTTACCTGCAAATGCCATAATTTCATTCTTTAAAGTTGAGTAATATTATATAATATTATATAATATTATATATCTAATATATTAATATTATATATATCTATAGATCTATAGATATATATCCCAAATGCCTGACAGTCCTCCTGGTAGTGAGTCGGAACTCTTCCTGTCACCCACTGCCCCCACCCCCAGCAAGGAAAGTGATGTTTCTATTCTGAAAACAGGAATTACGGCTCAACAATGTATATAAAATTCAGTTCTATCAGGATGCTTGACTGTTGAGCCTCCTTGACCAGAATGCATTGTGTTCTGAATAAGTTCCGGGATGTCGAGAGCCAGGGCAATGGTGTGGTCTGGTGTTTGTGCACCCTCAAGAGCCTGTGTGACAGTCAAAATGCTTTTCGTCTTCCCTGCCATAATAATTGGTCAGCAGGTCTTACAATTCATGTCTTCCTAAAAGCCTCCCTTGTTATACTTAATTTAGACAGACTGTTTCTTCTAGAAAACCTTTATTTCACCTGGGATTCAAAGGACAGGAGTTTGGACATCATGGAGGTGGAGTAACAGGAAGGAAGGTGGAATGGAAATGCCATGCTGAAAGGGCCGTTGGGCCGAGCAGGAGAGCCTTGTGCTCCTGCAGGACTCCGCTGCAGACTCGGCTCTACTTCTTAATTACGATTCCTTTTCTCAACAGAAGACAATGTTCTTCATGAGGTTCTGCTGACAAAGCTTCCATCACTTTCCTGTGAGGCTGAGTGTTGTTTATTTATGTGACTGCCGTAAAAGTCGGCACGGGGTGATCTGAAAGAAAGCACACAGCTCCGTGAGATAATGAGAGCCAGGTTTCCTGGGTGTATGTGTCAAAAGAAGAAAAAAATCTTTTCTGAGTGTGCATGATAAATGAAGGACTTCCAGTGTTCCAGATTTGCAGTTGAGACATATATATATATATATACACACATATATATTTTAAATTGAATGCTTGGGTTTGCATATCTTTTAAAAAATAAAGTATAATGCAGTACACGGTGTACCCTTTTCAGAGATCATTTAGCATATTTAATATTTAAAACATAAAAATTGCACTTAGATTATTGCAATAGTGACATGAATACAGATGATCTCTTCCTCTCAGCTTGCGGCAAGATATAAAGACTTTCAGTGAAATGTAGGCCAGGAAGGAGGATGCAAGCGGTCATGCAGGGGAGACAAAGTCCCCCCCGGTTGCCTGGCTTTTGTAAAAAGAATGCTGTGGAAATACTGAGAGGTCCAAACAGTATTTTTCTCCAAGGCTATGGTGTTTGGCAGTTATTTTTGTCTACTTTACTCTCCTCCAATTATATGCACTGTATAGAACTTTATTTTTTGTTAATTAAAGTTAGGTTTGTGCTGAACACCATTATGTATGACAGAGGCCTAGAGGTGACTCTGCAAGCTATTTCTCCATAACCAATATGTCCTGATGTGCGAGTGCGTGGTGATGGGGATCCGGGGAGCACGTTGGTGTGGATGTTTACCATGTGGAAGGGGAGATGAAAAATCCTTAAAGATTAAATTTTGTGGTGATCCTAAAGTGGACGTCCATCCCCAAATTCATGCGTTGAAACCTAATCACCAATGTGAGGGTTTTAGGAGGTGAGGCCCTTTGGGAGGGGACTCATAAGTGGGATCAATGTCCTCTTCTATGTGGGGACACAGGGAGATGGTGTCCCTGTGAGGCAGGAAATGGCTCTCGATACTCATCCAGTCTTCTGGCACACTGACCTGGGCCTTCTGAGCCTTCAGCTTATTTACGAGCTGCCCAGTCTATGGTGGTATTTCAACAGCAGCTCAGTGGCCCATGGCAGTGGCTAGTGTGTAGACAGTACTGTATGTTGGTTCCTTTAATGCATCCTGTTCTAGGAGTGTAGGCTTCCAGTGTCTGTTCTCCTGGGACCCCACAGATTTCCTCTTGTCTTACACGTTTCCTGTAAGATAGTAAGTCAGGTGTTCATGCAACTCTGCCATGAAACAGTTATTTGGAGCTTAGCTGAAGTGCTTCTCCTTTTGATTAAGTACAAAGCTGCAAAAGAGTATCAAAAGGGTCCAAATAAAGCAAAAGCCCCTTCCTATTCCAGCCTGAGATGGAGCACCGCCACTTCCTGTATGCAGTGTCATGGTGTCCTGCCTACTCGGTCCCTATAGTTGGGCACTCTGCCTCACAATGGTCTTCCCATGGTGCTGGGCAAATTTCAGGCCAGCTAAGGGCATTCATTCATCAAGAAGGGGCTGCTTTAATGTGTGTTTGCCTGCTGTCCCTGAAGTGGAAGACATCATAAACAGCTGTGGGTGAACAAGCTAGACAACATTCTGGGGCTCCAGAGTGTGGGGCTAGAGTGGATCTTAAAAATAAGAGGGGTTCCAGATGCAGAACTAGGTGAAGTCGGAACCCTTCACTCCCCAGTTGGTAAAAAGTCTTTTTCTCTCTGGGCAGGTTTAGGAGTGGCTACTTACATGACTGTACGTGCCTGTGTTAGGTTCAGGAATCTTTTCTGTTGAGTCTCTTTTCTAAAAACCTTGTAACATGTTCAGACTCTCGCTCTTCATTCTGACCGTATACTGGGAAAGGAGGTACTTGCATCCTTGAGAATATTTTTTGGGTACTTGTCTGTGGGTCATGCTGAGGTTGTCATGTTAGCAGCGATTTTGAAGGGGAGGTTTGATGCAAGGGACATTCCTTGGGACTTCACTGGAGTGCCAATTGTTGGGGGTATGAGGATAATCATGAGGGGAAATGGATCAGTTTGACTTATGAATCCATAGTCTTCAGGGTGGTTAATTCACCCAAACTCCCCAAGATCAGTTGGAAGATGGCTTGGTGGGGTTTTGGTAATACTAGCTGAAGTTCAGGGGCAGAAAAGGAAATGAAATGTCTTAAAATGCAATTTCCATTTAAGAAACTGAGTCCAGACTGGTGACCTGAACTCCGGGCATGGTGCAGGAGTTCGGGAAATGAAGGCTCCGACACACACAACAGGAGAATGTCCTTACTTCAGCCAGCTGAACCCCGTGGTCACCCTGTGACGACCACCCTGCGCTTGAGGGTGAATGAAAACACTGTTGAGCTGCAGCATCCCACATGGCCCTCAGTGGGGGCTTGTCCTGGCATCCTGACCAGAATGGGGACACCTTAGTCTCTGCAGGCAGGGTCACACAGCGGGTGGCAGAGGGTCACTCATGGTAGCCATGTGGTGTGGCAAGGAGGAGCACAGCAGGACCACACTCGCTTGTTTCCAGGGCTTGGTGCTGGTGTCTGGGCCCAGGACTCGGATCTCATTGCACTGAGTGAGGCCTGTGGTTCTGGACAGTTGAAAGGTGCAGGGAGACATGAGGACCTCAGGAGGATGAGGAGGCTTCCTGTTAGTCAGGTGACTGATTTATTTGGGAAAACAAATAGATGAAGCCACAACTGTTAAACCTCTCTTGTGATCCTCGATCTTCCAGTTTTATAGAATGTGACTGTACAACAGAGTAACATTTAAAGTCGGATTATGCAATGACACATGAAGACAGTCTTATTGACTCTTTGCTAATTAAAAAAAACAGTTATCCTCCTATGAATTCCACATTTATTGTTCACTGAATAGTGGTACCACAGAAACATAAGGAGAAAGAAATTCTTAGCTTTCAAGTTTCAAAATAGACTTTGTAGTTCATAGCAGAAGTAAGAACTTTGAGAGAGAATTTTTTTTTTTTTGAGAACCTAAGGACCAAGTTTCAGAGAATAAAATAAAGTTTCAGTCTACTGAACGTTAGGCACTGGCAGAAGAAACAGATGCAATAAGGACTATACTCGGACATCCTCAAATCTCAGGGCATTGGGAAGCTTAAAGTTCAAGAATGAATTTGGTCTTTTTTTTTTGCATTTTAACCAGAAAATCTGTATCATCAGGTTAGTGATATCAGGGATTCATTTGAAAGGGGCAGTGTGCATGTAAAAGGCAGAAAAAATGAGGGGTTTCTAGGCCCCCCTTTTTTAAGCCGAGTGCACTTGAAGTTGCACCCGTAGCATGCCCAGCAGGTACGCCTCAGCTGGTGCTAGAGGAGCCCATCTTCCCAGGTGGGGGAGGACGATGTTGCAGGAAAAGCCAGCCTTCGTAGGTGGACACCTCTGAAGGTGCTTGGCAGGGCCTCCACTGACAGAACCCATTTCTGGGATCTGAGGCTTCACCTTGGACTCGTGCCAGGTGGTGCGTGAGAGGTAAGTATGGAATGCGGTTTTTGTTTTTTATTTATTTTTTGCTTGCCACTTCAACACTGTGCTTTAGCAGAATAGAAATGGAATCATTTTATCTTTAAGCAAAGAGAATAGAAAAAGATCTCTGAGTCTCCCATGACCAGATGGTGGAGGGTGAGAAAGTGGCTGAGGTAGATGGTGAGGGATTTAGAAGTTTTGCTTGGAAAGCTTTGGAATACTTGGTGAAGAAATAAACTGAGGAAACTGTAGATATTGAAAGTCTAGTGGGTGGGGTGAAAATGTGGATATTGGAAAGATATGGGGTAAAAATCCTGATCCCCTCTGACTGTATCATTCTAGCTATACTAGGATATTCAGCTGGTTACTGTCAGGATCCAAGGACGAGTCTGGGTTCATTTGTGGAGTGGAAAGGCTCATGTTCTGGATTACACACTGGCACACCTGTTAACAGTAACACCTGTTAACCATAATGCTGCATTGGTGGACACTACATAGAATTTCAAGCCAGGTGTGGTAGTGCACCCCTGTAATCCCAGATATTTAGGAAACTGAGGCAGGAGGATTGCAAGGTTGAAACCAGCAGCAACTTAGACTCTAAATATATATATATATAAAAAATTTGAAGATGTTTGGGAGAATAGCTTAACAGTAAAGTGCCACTGGGTTCAATTCCAATTACAGCCCCAAAATTTTAAAACAATTTAAACTGAATGTCAAAAGCAGTGAGAAGATGTTTATGCAGAGTCATCGAACTCCAATTCGGGGAGGATGACCAGGAAACGGTACAGGAGGAAGCTCACCAGGCGGAGGGACAGACCAACCTGGTGATCAGATTTCTTTTATTTTTTTTAACTTCTCTTTTTTTTTTAATTGGTTGTTCAAAACATTACAAAGGCGATCAGATTTCATAGTCGGATGAACTTTACTTTTTCTTATAGTAAGTTGCTATAAGAGCTGACGACTCTCATGTTTACAGTGGGGCTTGGTAGCAGTGGTTCTTCTAAGTCAAGGATGTAGTGAAATTAGAAGTCAATGTTCTTTGGTGTAGACTTTTTACTATGTTTCCATAAGTACATGTGGAATCTGCAGGAGACTGGATTCAGGATCCTCTTTCCCCCAGGATATTCGAGTTCCTTATATAAAATGACATAGTGTTTGCGTCTACCCTGTGTGCACCCTCCTGTATACCTTAAAAATCTCTCTATTTCTTATAACTGATGCATTATGTAACCTGAAGCGTTATGTAAATAGCTCTTGCATTCTATTTAGGGCATAGGACAAGGAAAACGTCTGTACGGGTTCAGTGTAGATGCAATTTTCTTCAAATATTTTCCACTTGTACTTGGTTCAGTCTGCAGATACAGAACGTGTGCATGTGGAGGGCAACCGTTTTGGTAGGTTGTGAATGGACTGTCTCTTTGACCTCACATACCATAGAAATTGGGGTCAGTATTTACCTGAAGGATTTATCATTTCCTCGAAGGTCACAAAAATGTAAGACATGAGAACAAAGAAAAGGCTTTGAAGGATTCACTTGTTATCTTGGGTTATCAAGATGAGGTGCCAGAAATTTGTATGTGGACCCACAACCAGTTTCCAGGTAGTGTTCATATTTCTGCAGTATGACCTACAGCATAGGGAGAACACTGGCAACAGGACAAGCCGCCCGAGAAACCTTACTGTGGTAGTTGAGGCGCCCCACGCCCCTGCCCAGCTGTGTGTAACCAACCAAAGCTAAAGCAGAGGAAGCCTCTCAGAACCATGTCTGCATTACTCCTTGGGAGCGTCTCTCTTCAGGCCATGGTTGCTTCTTGGCTTATTTCACTATGTCTTGTGGAAACTCTAATATTAAGGGCTAAGTAAAAGCTTATCTGTTGGGTCCCCTAGTGTGACTCTATCTTATGTTAAGAATTATTTCCTCAATTAGGCCTTTGAACACTAACATATTGCAGAACTTAAGTGCATTAGGCATTGCCATTTAATACAGAGCTTTTAGTATGTATGATTCATGATGGATATTTTACATTTCCATTTTCTTCTAAAGATCTGGGGAATTGTTATATAAGTTGTAAGTAATGTGTCTGCAAGAACAAAGCAATATGGTATAAACAGCTTGAAATTATTCTAGGAAAGCTCCATTCTGATTCATACACAATGTAGCACCATTTCCCTCTGCTTTCCCCTGGAAAAATCTGAAATATGAAGCCCTAAAGAATTGTGAGTGGTTAATCATATTATTTGTTCTCCCAAGCTTTATTGGAAAAATTGAGAAGAAAGAACATTGGTGTAAGGGTTAAAAGATCAGAATTTTCAGCCCAATCCTACTTTTTAGCTGTCTGACCTGAGACCTGCCATGACCTCTCTGAAGCCAAATTTCCCTTTTGAAATGGAGAAACTCGTTATCTACTCATTTTTTTCCCAGTTGTGAAATCAGACAATGAGATGGGCCCATGTTTGAAAACAGGTCTACAAACAATGAAGAATGAAGGAGACAGTGTTGAAAGGAGTGTGAGTTGTTTCAGTTAATGGGCAGTGCATGTTGTCCCTGCTTCCACAGCCCACCTCCTCCCCAGGTTGATGTGTGTGGTTTGCACACTTCAGCAGAACAGGACCCATCTTCTTCCAGATATTAATATTCTGGTGCCATCAGGAGTCACGTGCCAGCTGACAGGAGATATCAGATGGAGAACAGTTGTCAAAATACCCAAGAGTCATCAGTGGGTGACCGAAGCCCAGGACTTTCACATTTGCATTACTTCCTCCTCCTCATGGATGCTGTACTATATCCAAGGTCAAATGGCTTTTGCAGGTGAGACCCAGGAGTTCCAGATCTCTCCTGTGCCTTCATAGTGGAATTCTCTCCAATCAGCACCTTGGAGAGCAACACTGTTTTGAATTGAATATTAACTCTCCTAGCATTCTTTTTAATTGAGTTTTTCCCCCCTCTTTGTCCTGTCTGCTTCTCTCGGCAAAAGCTTTTAGATATTTTTCTTTTTCTTTTTTTGTTTTCAGTAAACAAGTCTTTACCTGACAAAGGGAAATAGCTGGAGAGATACCTTCACAAACCCCTGATGATGTTCTCCTGACGCGTGCTGTCCCAGTTTTATAAATTAGAAATCTGGTCATCTCGGCTGCGTCTGTAAGCCCTGCCAGCTGTCTCCTCTAACGGTGCAGCCAGGCTTTGAAGCTGCTTCTGCATTGTTGGCAACATTAGCACAGAAAGATGTGAAGACTATAATAGCTGGGAAAGGTTACACAGCCTCACATAATTGACTATGGCAATATAAAATATTGCCTGCTCTGTTTTGTAACAAAGTAGATGTTGCTTTCTTTCGCATTTGAAGGGGAACAAAGTAAACCAGAATTGCCTCTGCTGTTGAGTTTCCAGGTTAAGAGCTGCAAGTCTGGGCTGTAAAGTGTGCCTTCCCGGGCTCTGTAAATTGTCACCCCATCCTGCTGCACCCACAATATGTTTTGAGCTCAACAAATCAGGGGCTTTGTATTTTCCTCAGCTATTCAGTACAGGGTGAAGGGGCTCATAAAAAAAAAACAGCGTTGAGGTAGACCAGCCATTTTAGTTAATTTACCTCAAAATAGCTATCAAGCAAAATAATTTTGTGTGTGTGGTGTAAACATCAAGAAATAGAAATACTTTAGTTTTTTTGTTGTTACAGAAAAATTCAAAATGCTTCGCCAGTAGGAGTTGATTCGCCTCACAGCAGACATGGTCAATCATATGCTAACACCACTCAGAGAGCTCTGATCTGAGAAAGCACATTTTTTTGGTTAAAAAAAAAAAGTTGTTTCTGCTACTCTTGGACTATTTGAAATCAAAAGGCCAGTTAGACTTAATCTTACTTTAACTTTGTGTGGATTCAGGTTTATTTGTTTGCCAGGGCCTGACAGGCACTTAGGAAAAACATTTGTGAAGGGACCAGGTTTGTTCTTTCCATATTCATTATTCTCCCTTTAAGCATGGATGTGACAAGACAGTCTTAAACAACAAAACCATTATGGCAACTCCTCTGAGGAGCGGTTAATAATTCAAACACTACCGAAACTTTTTTCTTTTTCTTTTTTTTTTTTTTTTGCAATATAAAGTCATTTTGGGGACACTTGGGGATCAGGTAGAGGGACAAAATAAAAATTATCCTCTGTGTAAAACTGAGAATCACAAAATCAAATTAATTTTCAGGTAGAAGATAAATGCCATCTTACCAGGATGCACAAAAGGAAGGAACAATTAAAACCCAATTTCCCTGGTATTCTAGAGGTAATAGAAACAAACCTCTAAAGAGGAGCATAAAATATTTATGGAGGAGTACATGGTACATTCCAGAAGTACATAGGGCAGTGACAGGGATTAAATGTGCTGTAGCTGCAGAGAGGTGCTGAGGTCTAACATACGAGATCCTCATTACACCGCAAATCCCAGTAGCTTGCTTCCTGTGGTTGCTTGCAACATGGGGTAGAATGAATTACACAGAGTTCTGTAGGTTACATCACATGCGAACTGGAGCAGGGCTGAGCTAAGCAGATGATCAATTCCTTCTCTTTCATACATGTGAAAGTTGCATGATGAAATAATTTGTTTGAAACAAAGTAAAACTAGAGCATCTACTTAACATACCAGTGAAGTGTTGGGACTTTCAGTTCAACTTTACAACTATCCTCTTTATTTGGTTTTAATTTGATCTCAATAAGCAATGGTACCCACTAGGATTTCCCCCAATGGGAGCATTAAAGGGTAAAATCATCCTTAAATAGGAGGAAAAAAAATCACATTTTGAAATAGCTTAATATTTACAACTTGGAAGTTCCTATGTAGTTCAGTAGCACATAGATGATATTCAATTTTAGTCACATTCCCAATTGTTCCTGCTGCTTTTCATTGTTTTTATTGCTTAAAGTTTTAGATATAATTGTGAGTACAGTGACCCTGGATGAGAACCTGGTTGGGAAGGAGCAGCACACACAGGGTCACAGCATGGCCAGGAGGGGAGGTGAATGAAGAGCCAACAGGATAGAAGCAGCTGCCCTGTCCCTCTCTTCCAGCCCACTCCATGGTGATGCTGTGTTCATCCAGCTGCCCACAGAGCGCCCCCTGTGTGGGGCTTTCACACTCTGACAAGGGCGAGGGGACAGCTCCCCAGCCCCGTTCCTGTGACTTTTTTCTTTATACTTCATGAAGAAAAAAAAAAATGGAATCAACTGCCAAAGGGAGTGTTGAAGTTGCATCAGAAAGTCTAACAAGACCCTGGTAGAAAGCTCTTGGTGAAACTGTCTTGTCTAACACCTTCACCCTGTGGAGGATGAAATGAGAAGGTGAAGCTCAGGGTGAGAGTTTGTGGTTAATGGACTTTTGGAGAACGGCACCCAAGCCATCTGTCCCCTTGCATGTCTTATACAGAAATTGCAATTTTTAGAGATCATAGAAGATATCCCTACATACAAAAAATATTCAAATTGTGATTTCTAGTTCCTGCAATGTACTGTATTAGCTGTATAGTAAACTATGTGCTTGCAGCTTTATCTGTTGTGATGATGAGAAAATATTAGGTTAATTTATAAAGGTGAGAGCAGTGCAAATCTTTTCTTGCAATCTATATTAGGAATGGTAAATTGGCATATAAAGGATGATGTATTTAAGAATTACCCTCCAGCACATAAAGGATTTAAATCATTAACTACATTCAGTGTTTTCAAAATCGCTCATGGTGCTTGTCACTGGGAAAAGTGTTAGAGAAGGGATAGTGTTAATACAGTATTCTCCCCTTGCCCTTGGGCTCCTATAGATGCCTAAACTTTGACTACTACTGCACCCTACATATGCTCTGCTTTTCCCTCCATGCCTGCTGTGTAGTCACAGTACCAGAGTTCATCTGTCCTTCCACGTTTAATTCCTTAATGCCTCCTTTACATTACTATCCTTGCATTTTGGGGCCATGATAAAATCAAATAAGGTTTATTTGAATACAAGAACTTTGATACTATGACAACCAATTTGATAGCTGCCTGACAACTATAAAGTGCCTAATGGGCAGGTAGTGTATAGCATGTGGTTACACTGGACAAAGGGATGATTGACATACCGGGCAGGTTGAAGGTAGCATGCTGTGAGATTTCATTATGCTACTCAGAATGCTATACAAATTCAACTTATAAGTTGTTTATTTCTGCAATTTTCCATTGAACATTTTCAGATGATGGTTGACTGCAGGAAACTTGGTCTATTGAGAGTGAGACTATAGATGATGAGGGGCTGCTATTAAAAATTTGTTTTATTAACAAAACTCCCAAATAGCTATAAAACTTGAGACATTGTTATGGTGAGCCACCCCTAGTTACTCAGCTTCAATGATTATCAGCATATGACCACTCTTGTTCCATCTAAATCCCCAAACACTTCATTCCTGCTTTCCCAACCTGGAGAAAACTTTGAGGCAATAATAGACATCAAGTCACTTCTTCTATAGATATTTCAGTATATATGTCTAATGGGAAAGTTCTATTTAAATAAATTGCTACATTATCCTCAGACCTAAAACTAACAATGCTTCCTCAATATGGTCCAGCTCCAGCCAGTACTTAGATTTCCCCCACTGCCTTCTAGGGGTCTCTAGAGTTTGCTGGTTGCAAGCAGGACCATGGGGGAGCCCAGTTATTGTTGCAGGAACTCCTGTGAGTAAAGATTTTGCCTTTTGGGGCTGAGAAATAAAAAATCCACTTGGATAAATACCTCTGTGTAGGTTTGTTACCTTTCTTAAAAGGTGAGCCTCCTCTTTGGTATTTTCTTCTGAAGAATCCTTGAGACCAAGGACCATTTGGAGGTGTTGGCTTGCTTTTATGAATCCTACAGAAGAAGCGCAGCTCTGTAAATAGTGACCCAAGTGTCCAGTGACATTCAATCAGAGCACTTAATGTGCCATGGTGACCACAACTGCTGTGGATCTGGGGTGTGTTCTTTCATCTGTTTTATCTTGTCAGAAATTCCATGAGTTTGACCTTTTTCTTTCCCACAATCTATACATACATAGTGGGATTTTGAAAGTATTTTTGGCAATCAAGATTTTCTTCTGAACCTTGTGTGAAAAAAGAAACATTTATGATCTTGAAAAAGCATATGTTAACTTCCTTTGAATTCTTTGGATCGGCTGAAAGATAAATTTGCCATTTTAAGAATAATATTGAAAAGATCTGTCTTCAAAGTGAACCTAGGCAGGAATACTTTTTTTTTTTTTTTTAATCTTAGGGAATTTGTATGTTTTAAAGGAAACAGTAACCAAATTTGAAAACCAGAAGGTACTCAGTGGATCAACTTTTCAAAGAATCATGTCTCAAAAAATACAGCTTTGATTTCTTAAAATGAGCTCTGAGGTCCTGCCTTGAAATATATACATATCAACAAATTGAATTTTAATGGAAAATCAAGGGTATTTTCGAAAGACTCTTGAATGAAGCTTTGAAAAATATGAAGACAGAATTATCAGGTTTTTACAACAGTATCGACCTCACCCCCACAACTTAATTTTTAAGTAGGAAAGGATATAACCCCAAGGACAAATGAAGAAAGCAGCCTGTTTAGACGCTAGAGCTGAAGCACCCTGTTCCCCTCTGGACCTCCCAATCTGCCCGCCTAGCTGCTCAACTCGCCACCAGACCTCAGCTCTTCACCACGCGTTCTCCGTCCACTTCAAGGGAGTGGTCGTTAGCTCTTAATAGTTGGCATCACACATTTGTCTTTTGATTACGAAGTCGTCAGTGGGAGGCTTAGCCCACTGCGTTGTGTTCAGGACATTCAACACAATCTTGATACTTTCCTTCCCACCCATTTTACATGCTGTCCAAAATACAAAAACATTGGGTTTCATGGACATAAAATCTTCCTAAAATACACTGAAATCTGCACTGTTATTTCCATGTACAAGTAGAGTCCTTGAAACGGGGGGGCTGTATGACCTTGGGGCAGTGCAGCGACTGGCAGGATGTTTGTCGGGAATGGGCGTCGCCTGTACGTCCATTTTTGGAGCCTGCCATCTCTCATCGGAAGCCACATAGGAGGGATAAAAACCAAGATGATAAAAACACCATTTTTGGCCAAAGCAGAGCTTCTCTTTCAGTGGGAAAAACTGAAAAAGTAAATAAGAGAAACTTGAGAGTAATGGCTTGAAGTGCCAGAAAATTAAAATGGCCAATCTTTGTGAGTGCGCCGAGACCCGGCACTTTGGCTGTGCTCTGCATCTTCCCTCCATGTGTCCTCCCAAGAGGATGGAAGGTCATCACTTCACCTGCGTGCTAAGGTTCCTGCATGGAATAGTGGGACGTTTACAGAAAGTAGATAGTCGCTGAGAAAAGAATTCTCCACTCAAGGCGATGCCACTGTGTCTTATTGAATAGAGGAGATTATTATTTCTTAAAGTGAAATGCATGTAGATTACTGAGAAATACTTCACATACTATGTTTTTATTTTGAGTATGTGTGTATTTCATTCCTGACTCGGTGGGAATATTTAAGTCGTGTATAGAAAGGACAAAACCCCAAAACACTACCTATGTTGCTTTGTGCACACCCACTCCCTCGGGTCTGGCTTGGCTTCATCCACTTAGGGCCTAGTGTTTTTAATCTTAATGTTCAGAGTAGTTTTGCATAGGAGTGGCGTGTGTGTATATGTGTGTGGGTTTACACAAAGACCTTCAAAGTGCCCTGATGTTAGGATGCCATTATGGACTAGAGATTTCATTTAATATAATAGAAATCTTATCTGGGTTTCTCCTGATAAGTGTTATTGAAACAAAATATTTTTGCACTTTTACATGAATAATATCTGATACTGGTACAGATTTTTTTTAAAAAAGTGCGAAAGTCCTTGATCTTTTGGATGATCCCCAAGGCAGCCCCTCAGAGGAGCCTGATATGAAGCTTTTGCTGTGCTGGGTTGTTTGCAATGTTCCTTTTCATGAGTGATGCTGTCGAATCCTCTGGGCTGTGCCCTCTGTGGAGGTGACTTGTGTCTGCTCACTGCTCAGCTTGGGATTTCCTTGTGGCATTTGCTCTCTTAATTGACGGGAGTGTTTGGGGGCATGGTGGGAGTCCACTATAGAGAGGGGAGCTCGGGTTCTGTATGCATTCTGTGCTAGGCGCCCTGGGTTCCGTGCAGAGGGAGAAGGCTGGCTGAACTTGGGGCATTTGTGGGCACACGTTCAACTTGGTGTTTTCCAGGTTTCTCCCTTTCCCAGCCTTGAGCTGTACTCCCCGTCTTTCATTTAAAAGATGATTTGGTCAGCCTGGAACTTAGAGATGCATGCCCATGAAATATTGTTTTCTTTGATGGTGGTAGTTGTGATGTGGATCGGGAGCGTTCCCCAAAAGCTCTGGATTGCAGATATGGCCCTCCATGCAGCAAGGCCCAGAGGTGTAGCTTCTGGGCAATGATTGGATCATGAAGACTCTGCTCTCGTGAGTGGATCAGGCCATCAAATTAATCTGATAGCCAAGTGGCCCCTAGGGAGGTGCCACCTCTTGGGTGAAGGAGACCATGAGAGCATGCCTCAGAATGTCCCGGCTCTTTGCTCTTCCCCTGCTTCCCAGCTGCCAAGAGCTGAGCAGCTGTCCTCCGCCGTGCACTCTGCCATCAAGTTTCTGTGGTGGAGAGGGAGGGCCCACCATGGACTCCACCCTGAACCCATGGGCCAAGATAAATCTTTCCTCTTGTAAGTTGTCGTTACATTGGTCACAGCATCTGTAGAGCTGAGGAGCACACTACTGTGCATTCACATATTTTGTTTGTAAACTGATTTATTTAACTTGCCAATTAGGCATTTTTCTACCATGATTTATCTTTTGTCTCTATCCTTTTTTTAATTCACCTACTTCATGGGGTCCTTTAATACGGTGTCATATTTTTAATTTCTTCTACAAAAGTTTATATCTCATGTCAAGCCTTTCCCACGTCTCGTTTTAACCTGTATTTGACTTGTTTTCACTTTCGTTTTCCTTTAAAATTTTGAAGTATTTTTGATATTTATTTTAAAGGTATTCAAATCTTTCATATTTCTTCATGTTTTACGCTTCCAAAATTTCTCATTCCTATTTCTAACCCTCTAGTTTCGTTTCTGATCTTTTTAAAAAGTTTTCAATTATTGTGCTTCGTTTGAACGATTTTTTTTCCCCTCAAATGAAACTTACATTTTTGGATGGCTTTGAAGTCGAAAGCTTTTCCAACAACTGAATTCTCACCAGTGCTGTGCGGTGTTAAGTTCCTGCCCTGCGGAGGCCCGTATCTTCCGAGATCCCCAGTGGTTTCCTCTGACCCTTGACCTGGAGGTCATCCACGAGACTTCTCCTCTGCTTGAGGTGCTGCCGATCTCTGATCCCTAACAACATCCTGGCTTCTGCATGGTCTCCACTCCCTACTTCACACTGTCCACTGCAGTGAGTGGAACTGACCATGAGATGCAAATGGAAGGATTCATAGTCTACTAATGACGAGGCCGTCACGGAGGCTTGCACACTGGGTAACTGTTTCCACAGTGAGACTTTCAACGACTAAGACTCTTTCCTAAAATACAGCTAGTTCTAGTTCCCTGCAGAAAGGAATCCATAGAATTGCATCGAGCAAAGCCAAACATAGATTTGACTTATGAAAGTTTAACAATGAGGTCCATCTCTTGCTTCCTCGTCCTGAGTCCTTAGGGAAATTACTAGGAGCAGTGGCGATGGGTTATTCAACTCTGTCCAACATCTGGATCTTCAACCTTTGGATAAATCTCTTTTTGTTGTTGCCCTTGGTAGGTCACAATCTGCCTCAGTATCCAAGTTATTCCTGACCCCATGGACATCCAGGCATACTTGGGTGATCTTTTAACCACTACTTATTCATTACGAAGCAATTCGGTAACCCAGCTGAGTGCTGGGCTTGGCAGCAGGAAGGAGCCTGCTTCACTCAGCCTTGGAGCCCCACTTCCCCAGGGCAGTTCTGGAGTTCAGATACCAGCTGTGCGTTTCTGTTCCCGGGGAAGGTTCCTTCTTTTTGTTGGCTCCTGACTGTCACCTAGATCTAAAGGATGAAAAGCCTGTAGCTTGTCATCTGATACTTTCTGCAGTCTTCTGTTCAGACATGCAAACAAATAGGGAATCACACTTACAAAGGGCTCCAGAGGTTCAGGCACTAGATATCCATGTTGGTTTATTTCTCTTCTGGAATCCTATGGATATTCTACTTCTAAAAACTTTATCTCAGAGAACTTACATTCTCAAAGTATATAAGTGTGTGTGTGTGTGTGTGTGTGTGTGTGTGTGTGTGTGTGTGATCTCCAATTAAGATTATTTAAACAATTTAATTGACTAGACCTTCTGATTTAATTTCAAAGATGTTTGAGAATGAAAGAAATTTAAACTGCATTTTTCACTTTTACTTTAACAATTCTTTGAGAAATTAGAAAATGGTATGAGATAGGTTCAGAAAACAATGCTAAAACTTGCAAAAGTGTTTTGATAAAAAACACAGAAGCTTCCATCTCGGGTCCTGTTCTCTTGGTAATAACTGTCATGTGAACAGAAAATTATGTCTTGATTTTATAATCGCCTTAAGAATAAATTCGTGCTTTTCTTTTGACAATTTCAAAATTAAAATATGATGGCTATAGTACTTCCAACTGCCTCTCTAGTATTCTATCTTTCCAAATTAAAGTATCAAAAAAGCAAAATGAGCTAAAAGCCTCTATTGCAAAGTCTAAGTAGCAATAGAAATTCCAGCAGGATAACTGGTTATTCTCTAATTTATACACACGTGTGACAAGCTGCACATTGAGTTATACCATCACTTCAGTATTGATTTCTTACTTTTTTTCTATGCCCTCGATAAAACTAATTTTCAGAAACACATTACTGAAGCATATTGGTTTCTTCTCAACTGCAGTAAGGTCAAAGGTCAGATAGCTTGTGCATTTGTGTGCGCGAATACACATACACAATAACTCATTGGTGTGTTTCCATGAAACTTGCATGGATTTTAGGGTCCAAGGATGAAGCTGAAAGTGAAGTGAGCAGATGGCCCTCCTCAGACTGAGAAATTTGTAAGTGAATGTAACACGAAATGAAAGTCTTGCCTAGAGAATTGAGCAATCGGCAAGAAGGGATTTAGAATTTATTAATAAGAGTTTCTATAGTGTTAACAATTTATAGAATCATTTTCATTGGCTGAAAATGAGTGAAGACCAAGCAGCTTTGGAATGACACTGATTATTAATTTCTGGGGAATCCTACATGCTAATGCCATTCCGCAATCAGTGGGCAGAGTGATCAGCTGATCTGATTAGTCTTATTTATGTACCATTATTTAGTTTAATTTCTTTGTTTTTCAAGGGATTTCATAAACATTATTCACACTAAAAGGATATTAATAATACTCTGAATTTTTTTAGCACTTGAGACAATATTGCAGAGAAATATTATATACAATTTTATCTTCACAATAAAGCTCTATGGAAAGTAGGTCAGGATTAGTGTTATTGTAGATTACCACTTGATATTTAAATGCACACATGTGAACTTGACAGGTTATGCCTAAAATTACGCTACCTGTGTTTTGCCACTCTTAACGGTTTGACCTCCATCAGTTCATAATGTTTCTAAAGTCCATGTTAATTACAGACATAAATGCCGACAAACAATATACTTGCACAAACAAATATCTTCACAAATTTTGATCCATATAGGTTGTTTTATTTCTTTACAAATGTTTTACTTCTTTGCAAATGTGGACTGTACTATTGACTTTGTATTTTTATTCCAATTTGAACTTTCACCTGACTTGTAAAGGTCATCTCCATAACTTGGAACACCTATATATAATGTAGACAAAATTTGGGAAGGTTTCACTCTTTTGCATAGATACTCCCAATTTATTTATTTAACTAATTACATATCCCTACTGATAGTTTCTTACATGTATCTACCTGTTTATGTATCATTCAGAGGTATTTTGGATATCTTGGGACTGACAAGTACTGGTGATTCTATTAGGCCTTGTCTTTAGGTGTGAGAATTTGGTTGTAAAGTTTGAACATTGAAACTCTGATAGCCAAGGTGTAGCTGCCTGTGCCTGAGCAGTATCATTCTTCATACTCCCAAGCACAGTGTGTGCGCATTTCCATGCTCCATGCTGTTGTGGGTGGTCCTGTAACAAGGCTCTAAATTTTCACCCAGTCTGCATACTATTGTTTGGAATTTCATAGATTACCATTGAGGTTAAGCAGCTTTTCAAGTCTTTAGTAATCATTTGTATTTTTACTTAATTGGTTACACTAATTAAAAATTATATTTCTGGCTGGGGAAGCAGTAGTGCGCTTACCTGGCATGCACGGGGCGCTGGGTTCGATCCTCAGCACCACATAAAAATAAAGATGTTGTGTCCACTGAAAACTAAAACATAAATATTAAAAAATTCTCTTTAACCTGTTTTATTAGAAAAATAATCTTTTTTAAAGATAATATCTATATTTTCTTCTGCCACTTTTATGGTTTGGTTTTCAAACTATTGGAATTATTTTTCTGCGTTTGACATAGTGATCCAGTTGTCTTTACCCCAATGGATAGTCAATTGTTCCAATGCTTTTTAATTAAATTATTTTCCCATCAAGGTAAAGTACCACTTTTGTGATATTAAATTTCTCCTTAAATACCAGTCTTTCCCTAGATTTCCAGTATGTTTCATTATCTACTTGCTAACCTTTGTTTTATACTTAGAAATTTATTTTGTGTGTATATGTACATTGTTTAGAAGTGCTTATATGATAAATATGCATTCTATGAATCACTAATTGTTTTTTAATTTATTTATTCTAATTTGTTATGACAGCATATTGCATTTCAATTCATAGTACAAACACAGAGCATTAACTTTCATGTCTCTGGTTGTATACAGATTCACACCATTCATGTCTTCATACATATATTTAGGGTTATTCTACCATCTCATTCTACCATCTTTCCTACCCCTGTTCCCCTTCTCTTCTCCTCCTCCCCTGTTCCCTATCCAAAGTTTTTCCATTCTTCCCATGCCCCATCCCCATTATGGATCAGCATCCACATATCAGAGAAAACATTTGGCATTTGGTTATTTGGGATTAGTTTACTTAGCATGATATTCTTCAATTCCATCCATTTACTTGCAAATGCCATGATTTTATTCTCTTTTAATGCTGAATAATATTCCAGTGTGTGTATGTATGTGTATATGTCTGTGTGTGTGTGTGTGTGTGTGTATCACTTTATCCATTCATCTTTTGAAGGGCATCTAGGTTGGTTGCACAATTTAGCTATTGTGAATGGTGCTGCTATAAACATTGATGTGGCTGTGTCACTGTAATATGCTGTTTTTAAGTCCTTTGGGTTTAAACCTAGGAGTGGGATACCTGGATCAACTGGTGGTTCCATTCCATGTTTTCCAAGGAATGTCCATACTGCTTTCCAGATTGGCTGCACCAATTTGCAGTCTCACCAGCAATGTATGAGTGTGCCTTTCCCCCACATCCTCACCAATACTTACTGTTTGTGTTCTTAATAGCTGCCATTCTGACTAGAGTGAGATGAAATCTTAGACTAGTTTTGATTTGCATTTCTCTAATTGCTAGTGATATTGAACATTTTTTCATATCTTTTGCTAGATTTTGCAAATCTTCCAAATATACTTTAGAATCAATTAAATATATTTTGGAAAGAGAAGATCAATGAAGTAGAGGAAGGGAACAGATGAGAAGGGATGAGGGATGGGATAATGGAAGATCTAACATCTACATATCAGAAGGAACATTTGACCTTTGGTGCTTTGGGATTAATTTATTTTACTTAGCATGATGGTCTCCAGATCCAACCAGTTACCAGCAAATTTCATAAGATTAATCTTTTTTTAAACATCTGAGTAATATTCTGTTGTGTATATACACCACATTTTCTTTATCCATTCACCTATTGAAGGGCACCTAGGTTGGTTCCATAGCTTAGCTGTTGTGAAGTGAGCTGCTATAAACATAGATGTGGCCTAGTCGCTGTAGCATGCTGATTTTTTAACTCCTTTTCATGCACTCAAAGAGATGAGGCATTTAACTTTTCTGGGACTTTGAGTGATTACTCTCAATTTTCTCTTATTTATTTACTTTTCCAGTATTTTTCCCCAGTAAAAAGAACTGCTTTGGTCTGAAATTCTGTGTTTTTTTCTTCCCCTCTTACATGGATCCATGTGAGAGATGGCACAGCAGAACAGAATGCAGAGATGTACAGCTGATGCCCGTTCCTGATGGACGTCCCTGCCAGTCACTGCACTGCCCCCAGTTTCAGGGGCTCCACTTGTACATGGAATTAATAATAGCACAAATTTCACAGTGTATTTTAGAAAGATGTAATGTACATGAAACCCACATGTTTTTATATTTTGAATAGCATGTTAAATGGGTAGGAAGAAAACTCTATTGTGTTGAATGTTCTGAACACAACGTGTTGGGGGTAAACCTCCCACTTTCGACTTTTTAATCAAAAGACAAATGTGTTACAACTGTTAAGAACCAACTCCTTGGAAGTGGACGGAGAACGTGTGGTGGAGAGCTGAGGTCTGGTGAGCTTCGTGGCTTGGAAGGCAGATTGGGAAGTCCACAGGGGAACGGGGAGCTTCAGGTCTAGTGTCTAAATAGGCCACTCTCTTCATTTGTCCTTGGGGTTATATCCTTTCCTACTTAAAAAAGAAGTTGTGGGGCTGAAGTCCATACTTGTTGAAACAAGCTGATAATTCTGTCTTCATATTTTTCAAAGCTTCATTCAAGAGTCTTTCAAAAACACCCTTGATTATTCTATTAAAATTCAATTTGTTGATAGATATTTCAAGGCAGAACCTCAGAGCTCATTTTAAGAAATCAAAGCTGTATTTTTTGAGACATGATTCTTTGAAAAGTTGATCCACTGAGTACCTTCTGGTTTTCAAATTTGGTTGCCGTTTCCTTTAAAAAAAATTTCCTAAAATTAAAACAACAAAACAAAACAAAACAAAAACTACTCCTGGGATATAGCTCAGTTGGTAGAGCGCGTTCACGAGGCTGTGTGTGGGTTTGATCCCCATCACACTGCCCCTCGGCCTACATGCACGGTATTCCTGCCTGGGTACACTTTGAAAACAGAGCTTGTCAATAATACTATTACCGTGTACCCTAATATGTGCCAACATTTACTGTTACTAGTATTCTTGATAATTGCCATTCTGACTGGAGTGAGATGGAATCTCGGTGTAATTTTAATTTGCATTTCTCCAACTGCTACAGATGTTGCGCATTTTTTCATATATTTGTTGACTGTTTATATTTCTTTTGAGAAGTATCTGTTTAGTTCCTTTGTCAACTTATTGATTTTTTTTTTCCTGGTTTTAAGTATGTGAATTCTTTGTACATCCTGAAGACTTTATTATCTGAATTGCAGATGGCAAAGACTGTCTCCATTTCTGAAGGCGCTCTCTTCACATTCTTGATTGTTTCCATTGCTGTGAAGAAGCTTGTTGGCTTAATACCATTTCCACTTATTGACTCTTGATTTTACTTGTACTTCAGGAGGGTTGTTGAAGAAGGCAGTTGGTATGCCAAAATATTGAAATGTTAGGTTTACATTTTCTGCTAGTAGGAATAGGGTCTCTGGTCTAATGTCTAGGTCTTTGATATCCTTTGAGTTGAGTTTCGTGCGTGGTGATTGATCCGGGTTTAATTTCATTCTGCTACATAAGGATTTCTAGCTTTCCCAGCACCATTTGTTGAAGAGTCTGTCTTTTCTTTAATGTATGTTTTTGGAACTTTGTCTAGTATGAGATAGCTGCATTTATGAGGGTTTGTCTTCTATTCCATTGGTTCTTCATGTCTGTTTTGGTCCCAATACCATGATGATTTTGTTACTATAGCTCTGTTGGTTAATTTAAGATCTGTTATTGTGATGTCTCCTGCTTTGCTTTTCTCTGTCATGATTGCTTTGGCTATTCTGGGTCTCTTATTTTTCCAAATGAATTTCATGACAGCCTTTTCTATTTTATGAAGACAGTCAATGGAAACTTAACAGGAATTGCATTACATCTGTATAGTGCTTTTGGTGGTATCATCATTTTGACAAGAGTAATTTAGTCTATTAAAGATTTTTCTGTATTCTAAGGTCTTCAGTTTATTTCTTTAGTGTTCTGTAGTTTTCATTGGAGAGGTCTTTCACTTTTGTCAGAAGAATCCCAGTATTTTATTTTTCCAAGACTATTCTGAATAGGATAATTTTCCTAATTTCTCTTTACACTGATTCATGGGTGTATAGAAATACAATTGATACGTGAATGTTAATTTTGTATCCTGCTACTTTGCATTAATTTCTTGAATTTCTGGAGTTTCTTAGGACTTCCAAAGATAGGATCATGTCATGATCAAGTCGGGATAGTGTGAGCTCTTCTTTTCCTATTCATATCTCTTTAATCTCTTCCTTCTGCCTGATTGCTCTGGATAGAGTTTCAAGGACTATGTTGAATAGAAGAGGTGAAAGAGGGCATACTTGTATTGTTCCAGATTTTACAAGGAATACTTTTTTCTCTGTTAAGAATGATGTTGGCCTTGGGTTTAGCATATATAGCTTTTATAATGTTTACGAATGTTCCTACAAGCCCTAGTTTTTCTAGTGTTTTAAACATGAATGGATGCTGAATTTTTTCAGATTCTTTTTCTGTAATAAGAGAAGAATCACATGATTAATGTCAGTAAATGTGTTTATGTGGTGAAATGCATTTATTGATTTCCATTTGTTGAACTAACTTTGCATCCTGGGATGAAGACCACTTGATCAGGTGCACTACCTTTTTAGTGTGTTTTTGTATATGGTTTTCCAGTATTTTATTAAGAATATTTGCATCTATATTCATCAGGAATATTGGTCTGAAGTTTTTATACCTTGATGTGGCTTTGTCTGGCTTTTGTATCAGAGTGATACTAGCTTCATAGCATAAGCTTGGAAGGATTCCCTCCTTTTCTATTTTATGGAATAATTTGAAGAGGTTTGGTGGTGGTCTTTGAAGGTCTGGTAGAACTCAGCTGGGAATCCACCTGGTTCTGGGTTTGTCTTTGGTAGGCTTTTGAAATCATCTTCAATTTCATTACTTGAAATTGATCTGTTTAAATTTTCTATGTCCTCCTGGATCATTATGATAGGTCATATTTTTCCAGAAATTTTGTTGATGTCTCTGAGGTTTTCTAATTTATTGGAGTATGAATTTTCAAAATTCTTATCATTTATATTTTAGTAGTATCAATGGTGATATTTTCTTTCTCATAAATTTTAATAATCGTTTTTTTTCTTTTATCTTGACTAAGGATTTCTTAATTTTGTTAATTTCTTTTGAAGAACCAACTTTGTTTCATTTTTTTTAAAATTTTTAAAATTTTGATTTCATTGATTTTTGGCTTTGATTATGATTATTTCTTGCATTTTTTAAATTTTGGTTTTGATTTGTTCTTTTTCAAGGGCCTTGAGATGTAATGTGATAATTAGTGTCTTTCTGTTCTTTTAATGAATGAGCTCAGTGCTATGAACTTTCCTCTTAGAACCAGTGTTCCAGAGATTTTAACATGTTGTATTGCTATTCTCATTTACCTTTATGTATTTTTTTTATTTCATCCCGATTTCTTCTGCTAGCTATTGGTCATTCACTAGAATATTAGTCTCTAGATGTTAGAGTTCCTTCTATTTTTTTATCTTATTGACTTCTAATTGCTTTCCATTATATCATAGAATGCATGGTATTAGCTCTATTTTTTTTTTGATTTATTGAGAGTTCCTTTGTGGCCTAAGATATGGTCATCTTACCAAATGATTTATATTACTTATATTACTGTTGATAAGAAATGTGTATCCAGTCTCTAATGGATGAAATATTCTACATATGTCAAGTCTAAATTATTAATTGTATTTTTTAGTTCTATAGCTTCTTTATTTAATTTTTGTTTTGAAAATCTATTGGTAAGAAAGGTGTGTTGAAGTCACCCAGTATTATTGTGTTGGGATCTGTTTGATTATTGAGATAATGAAGGGTTTGTTTGTATATAGATGTTCCATTTTGGGGGGCATAAATATTAGGTTGTTAGGTCTATTTTTGTAATTCTTGTAAGCAGTATGAAATGAAATTGTTTATTTCTTCTGATTAACTTCGGCTTGTAGTCCAATTTTTCTGATATGAAGGTAGAAACCCCTGTTTCTTTGAGATCCATGTGAGTTATAGGTGTTTTTATCATCTTTTTACCTTTAATCTGTGTATGTCTTTGCCTATGTCTCTTGGAGATAGCATATTGTTGGGTCTCGTTTTTTAACCCAGTCTGGGAGTCTGAGCCTTTTGATTGAGTTTAGGCCAGTATTATTGAGGTAATTTTTATTCTGTTATTTTATTTCTAGTTTTTAATTTTTATAAGTTTCTCCTTTGATTGACTATTCTTTTAGTGTAGTTCTTCTGTCGGCTGGTTTTCAATTTAATTTTTAATTTCTTCTTCATAAAATTATGTTTTGTAGCACCAGCTAATTGTGAATTCTTTTGACATTTGTTTTTCATGGAAGGTTTTAATTTCATTGTCAATTCTGAAGTTTAATTTTGTTGGGTATAATATTCTTGGTTGGCATCCATTTTCTTTCAGAGCTTGGTATATATTATTACAAGACCACCTACCTCTGAGGGTCTAGGCTGAGAAATCAGCTGAGATTTGGATTGGTTTCTCTCAAAATGTGACCGGTCATTTTTCCCTGTCAGCCTTTAAAATTCTCTTATTCTGTATGTCAGATACTTTCATAAAGTGCTTTGGTGTGTGTCTGTTGTATTTTGCATATTTGGAGTCCTGTATGTCTACTGTATTTGATTTTTCCATTTAATTCAAAGGTCTAGGAAATTTTGATATTTCATTGAAAAGGTTGTATGTTCCTTTAGTTTGCATTTCACAGACTTTGGCATTTTTAGGTTATTAGAGTAGACAAATTTAAGATTTATCTCATGTTTCTTAAATTCTATTCATGGTCTCTTAACATTTGTTCTCCATGGTCAACTTTATTTTCAAGATTATATGTCATCTTTATTGTCTTAAACTCTATCTTCCAAGTGGTCTAGTCTGTTGGTAATGCTTTCAATGAATTTTTAATGTGGTTTAGTAATTCCTTCATTTTTGCAGTTTTCTGTTTGGTTCTTTTTCAGAATCTCTATCTCATTATTGAATGGATGTTTCCCTTCTTGTATTTTCTTTGATTTCACTCCTTATATCATCTTTTACCTTGTAGAGCAGTTTAACTATGAACTTTTCAAATTCCTTCTCTGGCATTTCCTCTACTGTATTATCAATGGATTGTGTTATTGAGGTATATTGGTTTGTTTGGGATGGTTTGTTTCCTTGCTTTTTCATATTATTTCTGTGTCTACCCATTTATTAATATGAATCTGAGGCAGCAGAACTTCTACCCTGTGAACTTTTAGTGTCTCTGAAAGTTTCTTGTCATTTTTTTTCTCCCTCTAAATGGTAAGAACCAATGTAAACAATATGCATCATTAATCTAAATACTTAGTTCCTATGGTGACATCTCAATGTTAATTGACACAATAAATAGAAATGGTATAATAGTTGCCAACAGTAAATATGATAAGTTTGCAAAAAGTGACTTCAGTGTCTTCTCCCCCCCCCCCCCCAAATACTAGGGATCGAATCCAGCAGTACTTAATCCTTGAGCCACACCCCCAGCTTTTTTCACATTTTATTTAGAGACAAGATCTCATTACATTTCTTAGGGCTTTCAGTTGCTTAGGCTGGCTTGTAAATCACAACCTTCCTGCCTTCACCTCCCAAACTGCTGGGATTACAGATGTGCGCCACCATGCCCAGCTTAACCTTGGAGTCTAAACATGATTTTTAGAACCTCTGTTTGCTTAGGCTCCATTGTTTGCATTGGCTGTTATCTACAGTCTAATCACTGTAAAGTCAGAGTGACTCCCTTTTCAGCACATCTTCTGGAAAGTGTGGTCCACGTGGGCTCCATGGCTGGCTGCTCCATTTCTTCCTACTCCTGCTCTGTTGTCACTGCTGCCATCACTGTTGCTCTTGTGAGACCCTGTGACTGACCACCACAGGACAGCGTCCTCACTGCTTCTCTGGTTTCTTAGCTAGAGCCATGTTTTACATAGATGCTGATTATTTGGCCCTCAGAACACAGTGCTCATCCTAACACGGATTTGCCTCCTGACCCATGGGCCATTCCTTCTCAGTGTCCTTGGCTGGCTTCTCACTCCTGTCACTCCAGGACAGCGGAGGCCATGGCACCAGGGTCTATTCTCCCTAACCTACCATAAGCTGACCTCATTAGCCTCATGGCTACAAACACCGTTTCCATTTGGAGGACTCCAAATTAAAACCTTCAGCCTGAAGTCTCTCCCGAATGCTGGATGACATCTCTCTACTTGGTTAAGCACCTGAAACATCATTTATTCAAAATCAAAGTCTCTTTTCAAATCTCCGTCAGCTCAGTAAAGGGCAGTCCTGTCTTCCCAGCTGTTGGGGACAAACCTTCAGTTTCATTTTTCTCTTTCAGGAACTACATTTCATCTATTAGGAAATTCTACTTACAATTGTCTCTTGTATCCATCTACTCACTATGTCATCTGACTTCACCAAGCCTGGCCTGGATTGTTGAAGCTGCCTCCTCACTAGGCCTCCTGCCCCCTTGTCCCCTCTAGTCCATGCTCAACACAGCAGCCAGGACAACCCTGGGAAGAGCCTAAGCCAGTCTTACTCTTTCCCCGAGCCCTCCTCTTCCACCTGGTTATAATAATGATTTTGCTCCTCATTGCAACTTACAAAGCCTCACATGCCCCTCCCCCCACTTCTTTTTGGTCCTCTCTAGCCCTGTCGAGTTCATTTCTACCCTCGCACACTCCGGGCTGACGACCTGGCCTCCTTGCTGTTCCTTACACATAGCAGTCACTGAAGTCCCATGTTGGGACCTCTTCCTTTGCTGTTCCTGTCCTTGGACTCCTTCCATCTCTGAGATTCTCTCTGCTGTGGAGGGGATTCAAGTACCACTGGGGTATTGAACTTAGTACTGAAAGCCTCCTCTGCTTCTGAGGCCCGAGGTTTATTAATAGGTGGAGGAAGTCTGTGTCCTAGGTGATATTGTGTTCCTAATGGGTGCTGAACCATTCCCTTGTGACAGGTTAAGACAGGAGTATGTCCTTTTGTACAAGTCATTTTAAGACATTTTCTTTGAACAGTGAAGATGTTTTACTAGTGGACGCTCCTTGCGTCAGGCTTGAGTGCTTGATGGAGCATGAGTTCTGTATCTGTGCTCCAAGTGGTGTTCAGGAATAAAGATGACTTCTGGACCATCTTAGGATAGACTAGTTTTTTTTTAAATTGGGGTTGGAGTCTTAATTTTTATCAATACAAAAGAATTATCTTAAAAGAAAAAAAACCCCAAATAAAATATCTTCTGAAAGGACGAATAATGCATATTTGGCAGGTGGGCTGCAGTGAGCAGACTTGATGTTCCCTCTGGGTTTGAGAAATGTCTTGGGACTCAATTTGTTTGAGAGTAGCTGGCTCTGAGGGACCTGGAGTGATCTGTTTGGGAGACCCAGGGAAATGTTCAGCTATTATTTTTAATAGCAACATTTCATTATTTAAGAATTGTGTCTAAAAACATAGGAGAAACCTGGGCAGAAGGATTGATAGTTTAAAGCTGCCCTTGGTGAGGGGACGGAGGTTCAAAGCTGTCCAGCGACTGCTCATCCCAGCAATTAATGGGTAGTGTAAGACTCGGCTAGCAGGGCCATTTCATGGGAAGAATGATCATTGATCAGTGATCTTTCATCTGTTTCCTCCAGCTGAGCCACATCAGTGGGTTTTTTTGATAGGGGTTTTTCCGATATTTGTGGTGGAAATGTGCCGATCTCGCTGCAATCCAGAGGGCATGCTCACAGAATGCACGGAAAGTTCACAGCCCTGAAACTTTCCTGTCGCCTCTGTCAAGCAACGGTTACCCCAGTCAATATCCTGTTCTTCTAATTAGAAGCTGTTTGTGCCATGGCTGATTTGTCACTCTGAAAATCTCCCATGGAGGGATGCAGGGCAGTCACTGCCATGGCTCAGAAGAGAACAAAAGTCAGTTTTCAAAGGATCCAAACACACTAAGTGGTGACCCAAGTCTGCTCCTTCCATTATTGCTTTAAGCCGGAAAGCTAATTAAAACTCTCTGCTGGCACAAATGTATGGTCGGTGTTTTAAAAGATGTCATCTCTAAAGACTGACAGATCGAAACCGCTGGATCGAGCCTTTGACTCTGCTCTGCCTTTATGTGTTCATTGATTCTGACCTTAAAAATGCCAAAATCCTGTCCTTACTGGACCCAAATGTTGCCTAAGAGCTTTGCTGTTAGCCTGGAAACATTTCTAATTATGTAGACAAAGCCAGGAAGGCAATTATTTCTAGTCTCATTAATGGGCAAAGAAAAAATTGAAATCATCACCATGATTTATTTGGTTACCTAATTATCTATTTTCAAATCCTATTTTCCTGGAGCCTCAGCAGAAAACACTTTAATCATTTTATCTTTTGAAGATAAACTTGATGGTCCATCAATGAGATAAGGGAGATCAGATATTTTGCGGTTTGATTTAAATCTATATGATGGTGATGAAAAGGGGGGAAGTTAATAAGGTGTGATATGGAGATAATGCTGTTTATAAAAAGTCCCATCCCTCTGTGGTGTAAATGTATATCCCGGATATGTGGCAAGTGGGTTATATGTACTAATTCAATGAATTAACCACCATTCCCATAATTCCTCTTGCAATGGCTTGATTAATTTTCAGGGCGCAAACATTCAAGGACTGTTAGATCACACAGTGAAACCTTACAGACTTCACAAGACCAATTTGCAGTGTGTAATTATATCTGGAGACCTTCGGTAATACATTTGAATACTCTTGCTCCATGTAAAGATGGTGGCAAAAAGAGTTGCTAGCAAACTTTGCACGGAGTGCCACACAGACCATTTGACCATGTGGGAGCTAGGAAGTGGAACCTGAGACCACCTGGAAGACGGTTAGCGATTCTTAACAACCGGGCGAGGAGAAAGTGCCTCTGCAGGCTGATTTCTAAAGAAGCATGCAGCGAAAATATAGGCACAAGGGCCTTTGGAAAAACTAGCAGTTTCTCCTGTTGTACCTTCTTTGTAAGAAGTTAGGAGAACAAATGAGAAAAGGAAACCTCCTCATTCTGTTTAAACTGATATGAGAATGGGGGAAAAAAAGCTCCTCATAAAAATTGAGCTCACCTAAGTACAATGTAGCAAATAGCAATTCCGTGATTTGCAGGTGACCCTGGACAGATACACAGACCTGCGGTGCTCGTGTGTGTGTGTGTGTGTGTGTGTGTGTGTGTGTGTGTGTGTGTGAGAGAGAGAGAGAGAGAGAGAGAGAGAGAGAGAGAGAGAGAGAGAGAGAGAGAATATATGCTTTTTCATAGGGGTGGAACTCAAGAAACCATGGTGGACTTTGCATATTTTGAATGATTTTATAGAATTTCCTCTAAGACTATAATAGCAGCATTGCAGTATTTAAAGGAGACAGTTACTGCATGGCTTTTAGTCATTTTTTGTTGTTTAGTAAACAACTACTACTCAATAATATCTTGTATGATTCATATCCTGTATTCTGATACCCAGAGACCTCAAGAAAGGCAATGAGATAATAAGAACACACGTTAGACTAAGTATGCCTCCCTCATCACATATGCTTGTTGCCGTTTGAAAACTTCTACCCATCTGTTCCTCTTTCTGGGGGGCTGTCTTACTATTAGCTTAAACAGGATTTACTGATCAGATTGTTGGTCAGGTTAGTTTCATGTGTTAGCCAACTTTCCATCACTGTAACAAAGTACTAGAGAAAAACGACTTAGAGGAGATTTACTTGGCTCATGGATTTAGAGGCTTTGGTCCAACGTCACTTGGCTGTGTTGTTCCTGGGCCTGTGGTGAAGCTGAACATCATGGCAGGGAGCACGTGGTGGAGACAAGTAGCTCTCCTCATGGCAGTCAGAGAAGGAAGGGACGAAGGCCAAGTGAACCCCTTGGAGGCTTACCCCCAGTGTGGCCCACCCTGTCCTACCAGGCCCCGTTGCCATCCAATAGCGGCATCAGCTGGGGACTAAGCCTTCAACACCTGAGTCGTTGGGGGACACTCCACATCCGAGCCATAACTATCGACCCATTACCTTGTGTTGCTGGTGTTGAGCTTTCCTCCAGGATACATAGGCTTTCCTGGGGTGCCTGTGTAAACACGTAAGTTATTGGGTGTTCTTAGCATAAATGTCAACTTGCATGGGTCGCCATGCTCGAGTTCATTGAGAACATGGAAAGTCAGAGGACAATGTCCGCCGACTTCCACCATGGCCCTCATCTAAGCTCCAGCTTGGTGCCACGTCCCCCACCCTTTCTCCCAGCCATCTCGCCTCCTTCAGATAAGGCAGTGTCCTTCTCAGGACACAGTAAGTCCCACACCAGGCTCTGGCCCCAGGGTTCTGTGACCTCAGCCTCTGACAGTCTCCCCTCTTCACTCTGCTCTGGTGACGGCTCAGTGACCCTGAGACGGTGCCTGTTCTAGGGTGTACGTCCAGATTTGCTGTCTTCCTCCACAATCTTCTTCAGCTTTGGCTCAAATGACCCTTCTCCCTGACACATCTTACTTCCTCCTGCTGAAAATCGCCACCTCCCTTCATACAGCACTCTCTCCTCCCCCCGCCTGTTGAACAGCCATTGTCACCACGGGTCACATTCAGTATCTTATTCATTTTGCTGCTTGTATTCCAGCCTCATCCCTCTGCCTCCGACACCCATGCAAACACACACCCAAGAACATAAGATCCTGAGGGCACAGGCTCTGTGCTTCATAGCTAGGAAGAGTGCATTTCTTCTGAATTTGCTTTTGAAAGATGGGATTACGGAAGAAAAGACTTTCATGTTTATTACAAATTTTGTTTTACATACTTATTGACTAAACATTTATAATCTAAAAAAGTATTCATTTTCTTAATTTAGTTCTCTTAAATACTTCTATTTTATTGTAGTGAGAATGCTTAACCATGAAATCTGTCCTCAACAGATTTTTTAAGTGCACAATACAGTATTGTTAACTGTAGGCACAATGGTGTATTAAATATCTAGAACTTACTGAAATATTTCTAAAGCATTTTAGACATTTATTTTCTTTTCTGTGACATACAAATTCCCAAAGAAGCAACAACAATAAAAACACTAATAAAAGAAACAAGCCAAGAGTGAAAAAAGAGCTTAGTTAGTAATTCTGAGCAATTAATGAGCCTAACGCTTCTCGGCACCCAGATTACTCCCTGCTAGCAGCTCAGTGCTGAGGGAGGCACCCTTCGAGCTGCGGTGGCTGCTTTCTTACACCACGTGGCAGGAATGTTTGCAGGAAGAGCAGAGAGGAGAAGCGTTTGCCCAGGGTGCCCAAGCCACCTTTCTACCCGGTTCTTGGCTCCCCACCTCCAGGAGAATATGGAGTCCTGGGGTTAATTAATGATCACGATGCTGCACAGAAAAACCAGATGACAGCAGCAGTAAGACAAAGGAGAGCCGTGTGCTCATTCTTTCTCCACTGTACACTAGCTCGGGAAGTGTGTCGTCGGCTTTGTCACAGGACACCGTGGGGTAATGGGAACCACAACAGGAGCAAACGGTCTTTCAGTGGTCACCAAGTGAAGGAAGTCCTTACCAATCTGATCTCCACAGTAGCACCGTGTGTGTCTACGGGGAGTCGTGATTTTCCCCCTCTGCAGGGGAAGCAAACGGGTCCCTGGAATCGATCCCTGCAGCAGGTGCCTCTGTCGGGACTCGCCTCCCGTCCCCTTCCCTGGCTGGGCTCTCAGGAAGCATCTGAGCTTATCCTGCTCCAGTCGGAACTCAGTCTTGCTGGTTCCTTTTCTCCTCCCTGTCCCCACGCGTTCACGGTTGTCCTTCGTCGATCTGGTTCTTGGACATGGTGAGGGAAAACTCGAGCTGACGTGATCCCAGGGGGTGACGACTTTCTCCTCCGTGGAAGGAGTTGTTCTAGAAAGCAGCTGATCCCTACCAGGAGGAGGGGTTCTGGTAAGGGAAGGTTAAGGAGTGAGAGTCGGACAACGGTGTGTAGCCTAGAGCCGTCTTGGACTGGACACCAAGGGGGACCGTGCACAGTCGGATTAATTTCTTAACTATCCATTTACTGTCCGGTGTCGTCTTTCTAGTGGACACACAGATAGTCGAGTTGCGGGGGGATATTTTCTCAGGTTATGTGGTAAGAGGAAGGTTCCATCGATTGCTAAGGTTGAAATCCAAGATAAGACCGTTAGGGTGGCTGGCATAAATATCCACTAGAGACACAGCTCTGAGCTCAAGCAAAGGTTTATTGACAGAGCATCTGCCAGGCTGCCCCTCTGCAAGGCCCAGCAGCAGTGTCACTTGAATGGAAGCTTACGTATCTCTTGGACAAGGAACAGGAGCAAGCTAGAACTGACCTTGGCTGCAGGTCGTTGGGTAACAAAAGTTTTTTGTTTATGGACCTTGTGGGAGGTGGCGCTTTGTTATGGGAACAGGGTATCTTAAGTTTCTTTTCCTTATAAATTTTGGTTTGGGGTCAAAATGGAGTCCTAGAACTAAAACAGAGTTTCTAATGTCTAGGGACCTAACAAAAACTTGTGAAGTTATTCTTTCATGATAAACAACATACAAATGTTTGTGTTTGGGGGGAAAAATTGTTTTTCTTTTTCCTGTATGAGGGAATTTAGGTACTAAATGTAACTTTTTGCTTGGTAAAGTGAAATAATAACCATAAAAGAGAGATACTACCAGGTACAGAGGTGCATGCCTGTAATCCCAGAGACTCAAAGGACTAAGGCAAGAGGATTACAAATGTCAGGCCAGCCTGGACAGCTTATAGAAAACCTGTCTCAAAATAAAAAGGGCTGGAGATGCAGCTCAGGCAGAGCTCTCCTGGGTTCCATCCCCAGTACCCCCCAACACACACACAACAAGTAAAAATAGTAGGTGTTTCTCCTGCCTAATAAATACATTGGTATGGCTCAGATAGCTCATTCCAGAAAATTCTATGATTTAACTCTGCCCTTTTGATAGTTAGCATCCTGCTGCCCCTAGGAGTTCTACATATTTTCTCAAATTTGAAAAAATGCAAAACTCTTTCTTACTGGGCCTGTAGGCCGGTCTCGGTCACCTGCAGCTGTCTTCCTATGTCTTCTCGACTCTGCTGTCTCCCGGGGGTTGGTCAACAGAAAGTTCAAACCAGAAGCACAAATCATCTTGGTACATGTGGGAACTTTCACTAGGCTTTGGATGAAATTGCTCTGTATTTTAAAAACTATGGTAAGGTGAGTGTCAAAATAAGTTAGAGTTCTTACCCTATCAAGCGTGTGTATATAATCAGTTTCCTCACTTGCTCGTGACAATAAAGGAACACTTACTAACTAGAAATTGCTCTCTATTGTTCTGTCTGACCTTTCGAAGGTGCTGCTGTAATAATATGCTAAATTACAAAATGGTGATCCTAAGTAAAAATTATGGATTTGTATATGGCTTGATCTGAACTGTAATTGATTGTCTAACATGGAAACCATGCTATGTGAATTATTTGGCACAGTGCTAATATTGGCTAATTTAGAATGTAATTATAACCAGCACGGATCCTTTCGACTGCACTTATGAACTTAGTCACCGTGGGGAAGCATACAGGACTCCCCACAGTGCAGGAATCACTTGGTTTCTTAGAAGATATATAGTCCAAGTTTTTAATTATATTCGGCTGGAGTTCTTTTTAATTTTATCTTACTAAAAATGAATCGATTTTAATATGACAAAGGTGATGCTTACGTTATAAAGGGAACACATTAAACAGTCCATAAGACTTCCCTCGGAGAGGAGTCTTAACATTTAAAATGGGAAAGACTATTCTTCACATTCAAAACCTGATCAATCCAAATGATAACCAGTGATAACCAGAATAAAAACTAAATGCCACCCTGATAGGATAAGCTTATCATACTTCAGATGTGTCCTGTGCTCCGTGATTTATACAGACTTTGGAGCTTCCCAAGAATTTATTCCTGAAGTCCCAGGAAAACAACATGCAGGCTTGCTCCCCAAGTCATGGAGAGAGAGTCATCAGTGCCTCCTGTCTTACCCAGAGTTGATTCCTCAACGTTGCCTTTTCCAATAAGAGTGTTAGGGAAAAAAAAATTAACTGGACTTACAGTGATATGTTATACAAGGACAATCCTAATATTCAGATTCAGAAACATGCATGTATTTTACTTTCCTGGCGCATAAAGTGTATTGGTAACTGAAGTTGACTTGCAAACAAATTAAAAAATCATTTTGAAGTACTTTTTTACTCCAGTCTGCCTAGGTTTTCATTAAAATGAGAAACTTTGGTTTTTAAAACAAAACTGATTTGTAGGCATGACTATGGTCACTGCAGAGAATAGACCAGGAAGGATAGTATTTGATACTTAATATCTACTGTGAAGACTGTCAAGGGGAGGTGGATTCATGCTGACAAGGTGCCTACATGGAGGCTGTTAATCATAAGTCTATGAATTTGGGGGAGTGATTGCCTGAAAACTATGGGGTGGGGAATAATTTCAGAAGTTTCTTATGTAACTTTTCTCAGAAAAGTGAATTTAAAACTTTACCATGCATCAGGATACCTGGAGAGCTTATTAACATACCAATCACTGGGCCCATACTCAGAATTTCTGATATAGCTGATCTGTGGTAGTCTGGGAAATTGTTTTTCTAAATGGTATCTATGGATGTTGCTTCTTTTGCCGTGGGGCCCCTACTTTAGGAACAATCTTTTTAAAACCACGAAGTAGGTCATATGCCTGCAACCTGCAGCATGCTTCAAAGACCAAGGAGAAGGTGCTTCCCTGGGAAAGATCCCTACTATTTGCATTTATAATATCTTGATTGAGAATCATGGCAAGTTAACTGGCCAGGCAAAGCAAGCAGGTAGTATGTTGCCTTATGTATACTTGATATGGTTTGGATAGGAAGTATCCCTCTGAGACTCACGTGTTGGAGACTCACGTGTTGAAGACTCAGTCCCCAGAGTAACAATGTTTGGAGTTGGGCATTTTGGAAAGTTACTGGATCATGAATGGGTGAATTCATTAATGATGGTGGACATTTGAAGAGGTGGCACCTGCTTGGATTAAGTAGGTCACTGAAGGGTGTTTATTGTCCCTGGCCCCTTTCTTTCTCTCTCTCTCTCTCTCTGCTTCCCAGCCACCATGATATAAATAGCTTTGCTCTGCCAAGCCCCTCTGCTATGATACTTCCGCCCCACAGCAGCTCAGAGCTAAGTTCAGCCCATGACTTTGCCTGATGGAAAGTAAGACCATAGCAAGTCTGTGAAACCAGCAAATAAATTTATCTTCCCTCCACTAGGTTGTTCTTTCAGGTATTTTTTTCACAGTGATGCACATAACACTGAGTGTCACTGCATCTCTGACATGCAGTTTGTGAGCAAGTAAAAGCTATTGGAGCCCACATCTTTTAGCTTGCTTAAAGAATTTTCTCTTAAATCACTTTATTTTCTGCATCATTACTTTCATCCTTTCTATCATTCTTATTAGCATTCAAGCATATCAATTCTTCTATCAGGAAAATGATATCAGCAAGGGTGCAGAATAGATGTTTTCTGTAAACACAACCCTGCAGAGGCATTGATTTTGACAACTACAAATGGATGAGAATACCTTTGTGGGAGACATTGAGAGGAGTGGATAAGTTCTAGCACTGGAGCAAAAGAGGAGGAAGAATAACTTTGCTTAACCCACATCAACTCTTTCCCAAGAAACACATCTCAGCCCCAAGTGAGGCTCACACCTTCTCTTATGATTGACAGTAACTGACCATAGTGAGTGAGCACCTGACTAGTCCATCTGCATGGAATGCATCCCAAGAAGCCTACTTCTTATCACCTCATCTAGATTACTGAGGTGACCTGTGGAGCTAAATGGTTGGAAGAGGATTGGAGAAGAAAAGAAAAAGGCCAAATTAACTGTGACCTTGATCAGGAAGTTGGCTTATAAGCTACTTGGGAAAACTTGCCTGCAGAATATTCCTGATTGGTTCATGAGCAAGTGAAATGCTCTGAATATGTCCCTATCTTCTTTCTGACTCCTTGAGTGCAGCCCTGTATTTAGGGATCCATTATTGGGCTGGCTGACTGAAAATATTTATGTTCCAAAACCAATCACTAAATATCTTAAGAGATGGTGGCTGCTTCAAATTCAAAAAACCAAATATACAATTTCAAGGAAGGTGAAAAATCATTCCATCACCAAAAGAACACAATTACATTCCAGCAAATGACCAAGGAAATGAAGAACTATGAAGTTCCTAATAAAGAATCAAAATAACTGTTTTAAGGTTCCTCAGAGATACAAGAAAGCACAAATAGACAAATCCACAAAATCAGGAAAAGATAATTGAACAGAAAATTAGAAGTTCTTCAAAGAGAAAATGTAAAAAACAAAACAAAACAAAAAAACAAATTCTGGAGCTGAAGAATATAATGAACGAAGTGAAAAATGCAATAGAGAGCACCAATATCAAACTTGACCAAACAAAGATTTTGAATTAAAAAAAGTATTAATTTGAAATATTAACTTATGGGGAAAAATGAAAATAAAAACTGAGACTCCATTGAGGACTAATGTTCATATTATGGGTGTTCCAGATGAGGAGAAAAAGACAAAGGGGTAAAACATATTTAAACAAATTCCTGAGAACTCCCCCAAATTGAGGATGATATATAAACACCTGGCTACACCAAGTGTAGTTCAATTTCTAAACAACTTCAACTCAAAATGTCATCTAAGCACAAAAATCAAAGATGGAGTGTTTTGAAAGCCCTTAATAAGTAATAAAATAAACAAATAAATGGAAAGTCTTATTAAAATATAGGTAAAACCCCAATGGTATTAGTAGGTTTTTTAATCAGAATATTGCAGACTAGGAGAGAGTAATGAAAAAATTGCTAACCAAGAATACTCTAATTTAGAAATTAACCTAGTGAAATATATTCCTCTTCAAACAAAAACCACCAAGATAGCTGAGACAGTTCATCAATTAGACCTGCCTAATAAGAAATGCTAAGGGAAGTTGTTTAAGTTGAAATGAAAGTATACTTCTTAGTAATATGAAAGTATAAAACTCAGTGTCAAAAGTACATAATCAGATTCAGAATATTGGAATGCTGGAAGGTTATGTAAATCACTTATAAATCACCAATAACTCTAGTATAAAGATTAAAGAAAGTATTAAAATATCTGTAGCTTCAGAATTTATTAATGAATATAGAATATAAAAAGATGTAACTTCAAAAACAAAATGGAGTGAGAAATAAAAATATAGTTTTTGTGTGCTTGAAATTAAGTAACTATCATTTTGAAATACACTGTTATAACTCTGAGATGTTAAATGTAAACCTTCTGGTGGTCAGAAAGAAAAAACTTAAAATATAAGAAAGATAAAATATATCAAAGCATTCCATTGAAGAACATCAAATCACAAAGATAGCAGGAGAAGAAAGGAATAAAGCATCTTTAAACCAAAACAATGAACAAATGAAGTAAATTTTCTGATACAAAGACCCAGAGTGGGTAAATGGGATTGTTTGTTAGAGTTTGTCAGTTATAGTAATAGTTGGATTCATCCTATCAAACTACTACATGCCAAGAATTCGATTTCAGTTCATGATCCTCCACTTTCCCCCTCTCATCCTACCTCCACTCTCCTATTCTTTCTTTTACTCCAGTAGACTTCCTTATGCCACCTACAAGAGACTCATGTTGACTTTAAGGACTCCCATAGAGTGAAACTAAAGGGATGGAAATAGAGATTACATGCAAATGAAAATCAAAAGAGCAGGGGAGGCTGTACATACATCAATTAAAATAGGCTTTGAGTGAAAAACAGACTCTGGAGACAAAGAAGCTCATTAAGATAAGTGCACATCTGTCTCTTTGATGGCATCTCTCTCTTTTATTTTTCTATTTACCTCTCTGACAGAATGAATTCCAATGATGGGGCTTCATGATTTACTAATTTTCTGCTCAGTCTACTCATCTGTTGAACCTCTTAGCTATAATTTTTATTTCAGTTATTGTATTCTTCAGTTCATGATTGTTGTTACTTTCTTTTCTTTTTAAGGAGGTTCTCAATTTGTTCATGCATTGCTCTCTTGAACTTGATGAACATCTTTATGATTGTTACCATATCTTGACATGCAAATGTTGTAGATTTTAAGCCAATTTTTGTTTTTTCAAAAATGAAATGTGAACATTATGTGAGCTTTTTAAATTGTCTTGATGTTCCTTAAAAATCTTTCATTACTAATCTGTCTTTGTTGCAACGTTAGGATACAGAGAATACTTGTGAATATGTTAATGGAGACAATTTTGCAGTGAAATATGCTATTTTACTTCTTGGTTGGATAAATTACATATCTCTATCTCATTAGGTTTGATTTCATAATGTTTATCTAGTTACTTTAATTGCTACACATTAAACTTCTTTCATTTTCCTTGACACCCTCTTGGTTTCTGTTGAATAGATGGTCACTTCTCGAAAGCTTCAGATAACGACATATAGAAGATGAGCTTAACCAATCATTCCAGAGATTTTCTTTCTGAAATGTTATGCTCATCTACAATGGCATTTTTTGTTCTTGGTGATCTCTAAGAGACTTGTCTCAATTCCCAAGAGTGCTTTGAGATAGGTGATACAAAATTCAGTCCCCCAAATAGAATCTGGAAGTGTTGATGTGCTAGGTGTGTGGTTCAGTCCCTTTTCTTTGCAGGCAAAAGCTAGATGTTGGATTTTATCGCATATTTACTGTGCACTGAGCTGGGGAAGGAACTGTGACAAATACCTGGATGCATCTTTGCTTTCTATTACCCTCAGGGAACTAGCAAACATTGAAATAATAGTGGGTTAGAGGTCAGCTTCTCGGGTAGCAACCAGGAAAACTGGGAGACTAGAGGGGTAATCCAGCTCCTTAGTTTTACCACTGAAGAATTCAGAATTCAGCCAGGGGACTAGTGTTTGTCTGCCCTGTCGGCTTTCAGATACTTAGAAGTCAAAACCTTGAGGATTAGGTGGCAATGTTGGGATAACAGATGCGCAGTGCAACCTGATCTTGGGGAAGCTGGTAGGGAAGCTTCGTGTCTTGTGAGCCTTGCACTGAGCAGAGGAAGAGTCTAAGGAAGTGCTCACTTACTTTTTGAATACCATCTCTTGGTTCTCCATGATCTTGGGTGTCTCATGAAGGCTAGTCTCCACTGTCTTCCAAAGGTAGGCAAATTAGTAGTTAGTTATTTTGGGGAACAGTTACAAATTTGGGGGCAGTAGATGTGTGGTTCAAAACATTGGCCCATTAGGAAGCTTGGAGATGGGAGTTCTACTCAACCACGTGGTGGTCTGCTGGGGCTTAGGGTGCCTGTATGTCTGCTTTTTCCTATCCATTTCAGATGTGAGTCACCACCCAGTATGCGAGTGTCTTTCAGCCAATTTCTTAGAGGGAACTGACCCACATGTAGCTTCTCATTTGGTACACCCATGGTGGAGGGAGTCCTGAGCTATTGGTCTATCACCCTGCTAATGTACCATACCTTCAGTTCTGTTTTAACCTGTCTCCTCTCTTCCATATAGTTTGTTCTATAGTTAGAGTTTGAAGATCATTTTGACTCTTTTATAGAAAACAATTAAATAATTTTCCTTCCTTCCTCAGGGTCCTTCAATGATTTATCATAAAACCCATCATCTATACCCTCGCCTATCAGATCTTATAAGATGTGGTTCCTCATCTCTGGACGACCTCATTTTCTGTAATAGTATCTTTTCTCTTTCTCTCTCTCTCTCTCTCTCTCTCTCTCTCTCTCTCTCTCTCTCTCTCTCTCTCCATGTGATTGCCAGTGGCCTTCCTCAATTCCTTTAAGACACCATCTTGTTCTCAAATCAAAGTGTTGTTCTTCTGTTATTTTACTGAAGGCTGGCTCACTCCACCCACCACACATTTTCTCCTCAGAACCAAATCCCCTCTCCCTGGAGAAGGGGTGGGGGAGGGGGGCCTGAAGGGAAGGGGAAGTGCTGGGGAATGAGATGGAGTCAATCATGCTAAGTGTGCATACATCACAACGAACCCCACTAACTATGTAGGACTATAATGCACTAACAAAAACATGAAAATGAAAGAAACAGAAACAAATCCCCTCCCCACAAGTCACTCTCAGCTTACTTTGGCTTTAGATTTCCTTACAGCAGTTATTGCCTCACGATGGATGATGTGCTTATATTTCTCAGTTATCCATTTTCCATGAGACTGCAAGCTCTATGAGGTCGGGAATCGGTTTGCTGTTTTATATGTAAAAAATTGAACGTATAATAAGTGTCTCGTAAAGAGTTCTTGAGTGAATGAATTCACTAAATGGAAATAAGACGTTGTATGTTTCACGTTTTGTCAGTTACAATTTTAGGCAGCAATTAGTATAAAACACTGTTGGCCTTGCCTATGTAATGGGAACCAGTTGGAATTAGTATATGTACAAAAAGTTGTCACATGATAGTATTTTAAATGTGTAAAAAAAAAACTGTTGCAGTATTTTGAAATGAGTTATGGCATAAACAATAAAAAATTTATCCATTGACTTAAACTATGGTAATAATAATGGGTCATTAGTGGACTGATTACAGTGATGCTTGCCTTAAGCATTATTTGTTTTTTTTTTTCCTTCAGCCGAGAGTACATAATATTTTAATAGTCATATTATCCAGTGGAGTAAATACAACATTCAGGAATGAAGAGGGTAAAGGTCAGTTGAACCATAGCAAACCAGGGACTATCTGTATTCAGCTTTCATTTATATGTAGCACTTACTTTATTTTTTCCTTTTTTATTAGTTGTTCAAAACATTACAAAGCTCTTGACATATTTCATACATTTGATTCAAGTGGGTTATGAACTCCCATTTTTACCCCGTGTACAGATTGCAGAATCACATCGGTTACACATCCACGTTTTTACATACTGTCATACTAGTGTATGTTGTATTCTGCTGCCTTTCCTATCCTCTACTATCCCGCCTCCCCTCCCATCCCCTCCCATTTTCTCTCTCTACCCTATCTACTGTAATTCATTTCTCTCCTTTGTTTTTTTCCCTTTCACCTTACTTCCTCTTATATGTAATTTTGTATAATAGTGAGGGTCTCCTTCCATTTCCATGCAATTTCCCTTCTCTCTCCCTTTCCCTTCTACCTCTCATCCCTGTTTAATGGTAATCTGCATTATTTGTGTATTACTAAGTAATATTTCCTGACTGCTTGAAAATAAAAATAGATATTTTAACTTTACTTCAAATTCTCATTTCTAAAATTTTCAAAACCCCTCTTCAAATTTGTATTTAGTGTATATTAAATTTCAATGATATCCTAGCTCAGTACAATATGAATTTTTGAATACTTAACATTTACAGGTGAAATAGAATATCCGAGATTTGTGTCAAAACTGAGGTGGGGGAGTTGATAAGAGCAGAGTTGGAACAATATGGAATGTTGGATCTGTGTACTGGAACTGAGATCCTTAAGTGTTGAAGTGTGGACTCGGGGTGCTGAGGTGAAGGCCAGTCTGCCATCCTCCCCTGTTTGTATTTAAGAGTTTTCATAGTAGCCGGGTACGGTGATGCACTGATGCATGCTTGTCATCCCAGGGACTTGGGGGGCAGAGACAGAAGGATCATGAGTTCAAAGCCAGCCTCAGCAAAAAGCAAGGCACTAAGCAACTCGGTGAGAACCTGTCTCTAAATAAAATAAAAAATAGGGCTGGGGGTGTGGCTCAGTGGTCGAGTGCCCCTGAGTTCAATCCCTGGTATGTGCCCTCCCCAAGAAAAGCTTCCATAGTAAATAGTATAAAAACATAAAAATGTTTACTCAAATTCTGTGTATGAAAATGCTTTTTGGGGGGGGGTGAGGGGGGATAGGAGAGAGGCGGGGGACCTAATTTTGAAAACATTTTCAAAATAGCTTTTATGATTTTTGAAAGATTTTTACTTATGATAAATTTGCAAGATATGTCTTAAAATTTCTTATTCAGTTTAAGGCCAATTGCAGAGATACTTTGATTCATGCTAATCATGATTTTATTCCCATAAATTATTTATTTCTCTTTATTTAAATGCATATATAAGTGCAAACTTCATTCAGTTCATAGATTCTTGTCTCTAATTTTCTTTATTAGATTTGTTCCGGGGATATATACTCAATTCATAGTCTTACAGTAATCTCACAAACCACGAGTGCACGTCCTCAGTGAATGCTAACAGAACTGAATATATGCTCTGCAAGGGCCATTATTCAATAGTGTGTGTGTGTGTGTGTGTGTGTGTGTGTGTGTGTGTGAGAGAGAGAGAGAGAGAGAGAGAGAGAGAGAGAGAGAGAGAGAGAGATTGATTCTCAATAAATGGTAAAGCTTATTTTGCAGATTTAAGTAAACCAGATCAGTGGGTTTAACTGGCATATTACAACCAATACCAATATAGTTATCTGAGTGCTGATTAGTTGTCCTCCTCCTTAAATAGCCTAACTTGGACCTATCAAATGGGCATAATGTTTGCATTTATTAAGATTTTTTTGCTAATTAGATGCTAGTAAATAGTCAAATATGCAGTTACTGAACATCAGCGTGATAATTAGAATAAAATAGCCCAACTGCCATGTAATTAACTCCAAGTTGTAAAGGGCATAAATACAAATTATTATGACCTTAAGGCTCAGGTGGGAGGTTTTGAATATAAATGCCTTGAGACTTTTAAGAAGTACTGTGCATACACAATCATAAGAACTTCTGAATATTGAATGTGAAAGTTTCACAGAGAATTGGGATAAATGGCACAGAATGTCACTGTAGATTTTACATTAAAATATTGATGCGATTCAGTTGCACAGATGCGTTGTATGTGCTGGGACACAAGAAAGGGAGCTTGGCCCAGCCCTGACATCTGCCAGCAGGGTGACCTGGAGAAATTATTAGGTTTTTAGTGGCCTCAGATTTCAACTCGCGTGGAGTGGAGATAATGCTACCTCACAGCAGGGGATGGTTTATTGAATCTGAGAATACATTAATGTTTCTTTATCAGATGATTTCTGTTTGCTGTAGATACATTAATCATGAGAGTGTCAAGGCATGGTAACAGATTTGCCCATTTTTTAAAAATTAAAAATAGCCATTCTGTGAATTAGCAAGTGCATAATAAAAATTCTAATTTTATATTCTCCATTGCTTCCTGGATTAGAAGAAACTCACAGAAGACCAAAATAATTCTTTAGCTAAAACTAATAGCCAAATGACTTCATGAAGGTTAAATAAATTACAAAGGCTATCTAAAGCACTGTAATTTGCAAGTCCAGGGTGTGGACCAGGTACTCAGGAGAGTTTGCTGAAGGGGCAGATTAAAGATGGCTACGAGTTCTCTGATGCTCCTCCTGATGGTGTCTACTCCTTGAACAGAGTCCGGCTCTGGATTGCTTGGACCAGTGCAGTATGATGCAAAAGATGGCTCACCAGGCATAGCATCCATCTCTCAAGAAAATGACAGCCGCCTCCTCTGGCTCATGGGACAGTCTTCCTGGCATGGCTGTCTTGGCCCTGCTGAGCTGGAGAGAACTTCCTCAGTGGACAGTCCAGCTGCACTCAGTATCTGACCATCCCCTCCAAGCTCTATATGTGTGAGTGAAGTAAATTGTCCTGGATCCTTGGGACCAGGCTCTCTGCCAGGTGACCACCATCCTGGGACCTTAGTTGTCAGTGAAGCATGGAGCAGAGGAACGGAGCCCCACTCTAGTTCCTCACCACAGGCGAGATATGATAAAACGGATGGGCAGTTTTAAATCAATACGTTATGGAAATAATTTGCCATGTAGAAAAAGGCAAAGTCGCTCCCTAAAAATCACTTGCTATGAAGAGGCAAAGGCATAAAAGCAGAAAATGATGCTAGGAATTATCTGTAGGGAGAACCTGTTTCTTGGTGAGATCAGTGCACTTCTTGTACCTGACACTAGACATCAGGTCAAAGAGATAATATTTGAAACAAAAGAAAACACTCATTTTCTCCTTTCTGGCACACATTTTATTGTATTACCAAACCTTTTGCTTCTTGCCAGAATAGCTATAAATTCTGGTTACCATCATTTAAGAAATTACCATTTCAATTTGTAGGTTAAAAATCACACAATGAATGTAACATTCATTGTTGTTTTTGTGGTTTGAATCCAGAGAGATACTTCTTATAGAAGAACAAAAGTTTATGCTAAAAAATAACATCCAAATGTGGTGAACTCTTATGGATTTTTCCCTTCAAGTTTGAAGGAAAGTGTGATGTATGCTATAAAGAGGCATCTGGAACTAAATTTTAAAATAAAGCCACGAGATTGGGAAAAAAAAAAATTACCGTTTCTATTCATGGGGTTTACAATGCGTTTGCAGATTTAAATATAAGGCAGACAATCCTGGGGTGGAGGCAGAGGGGAAATTATAGATGAAGGAAGATGCATGAAACTCATGAGTGATCAAAGTCAAATTTGATTGACATGCATCCAGTTCTATGGATTTGTGAACATTTAGGATGATTAATTTGAAGGTGAGTGAAAAGTTACCTGATGGAGCTGGGATTTCTGGCCTTCTCCCAAGGCTGGAGTTTCAGCAGCCTTTGACATGCTCCCTAACAGCAACCTTGTTTTCTCGAACGGCCTTTGAAGTCAAAGGGGGCCTGGGCTTCAGAGATGAGCGCCGCCCCTGGATCCTTGTGGGAGAAGCTGAACTTGCAGAAAGGCAGTGTGCCGAGGCCTAATGATGTCCTTCTGAAACCGCTAACCAAACTGTGTGCTTCTAGAGCAGCAGGAGAGAAACATTTTTATTTATAAAGGAGAACTTGGGCTTTCAAGTTTAAGTATTGCTCTGTCAGAAGCATTTGCTTTCTAAAGCTTCTACATTATTAATAAAAAAAAGAAAACTTTGCCGCTTGCCTCAATGCCTATAAAAGTGTCTCAATGAACAAGTTCAGAGACATTCTTCATCCCAACTTAAATGCCTGGTTGAGGTTCTTTTGTTTTCTTCCCCTAGCTCCTGACTTTTCATCTTTGGATTATTTTTCAGGCCTTTGGCATTCTTACTAGAGAGGGGCCAGTTAGAAAAGAGCAAAACATGAGGCAATTAATTGGATTTTTTTCTAGTAAAGCTGTCACTGTTATATTTCACTTTTCATATAGCAAGAGTTGCTTTATTATATTAATTTCCCTTAATTTCATGGATTTTTTTAATAAAAAGTACTTTTAACCAATACAAGATGGAAAATGTCATTCTTTGTACAATTTACATCTAACATAGTATCTGGGTCATAATGGATTCTTAATTGTATTTACTGAATTTTAAAATCACTGAAACTTCCAATTTCTGTTAAAATGTCCTAGAACTACCAAAGGAGAAACAACATATGAAATGCCCATAAATTTTATGCATCTACTGAAGTGATCAACACTGTAGCAAGAATTCAAGTAGTTTCAAAGATATGGACCTAAAAGTTTCAAAATTTTTAGAACTGCTAATTTAGTAGAACTTCTGAATTTTTATAAGTATGCATCATCCTTTGAAAACCAGTAACTGCTGGACCAATGTGTATTTTTATTCTCACTGACATTTTGAAGAAAACAGCTGCAACTAAGGATCATGCAATTGAGAAAATGTCTTAAGTTTTTCATGCACAGTTCTTGTGTTACCAAGTGTTATCAGGTTTTCTGATTAGAGTGTTTTTTTGGCTTAAATTGACTTATATCTGTCTTGCATTTAGGTGCAGAGGGCAAATGACAGGTAGTTTTCTACCACTACTCCAAATATGTACTTGTATCAGTCTATTGACAAAAATAACTGAATCTTAATTTTTTTTTAAAGAAGGATTTTATTTGTGTAGGTTTTTATCTGAAAATGGCAATCATAGAGAAAAGAATTAGTCGAACATAACTCGGAGATAGTTAATAAGTTCCCACTTAATAAAAGTCAGTTTGCAAAGTCACATGACTATTCCGTCAAACATCTCAACTGATGATAACTGAAGGTCTAAATACTGAGATCTCATATGCTGTTCAAATGCTAACATCTTAACTAGACCTTCAGGAAGCTGACATATCACAGTAAAAGAATTTAATTTTAAAAATTTATATTTTTTATTATGCTTACATACATAACATAAAGCTTATCATTTTAACAATGTTTAAATGTGTGGTTTAGTGGTTTTGAGCACATTCACATTGTGCGTGACCTTCATCACTCTCCATGTCTAGAACATTTTTATCTTTCCAAAGAGAAATTCTGCATATAAAGTAGGAACTTACCATTGTCTTCTATACCCAGTCTTAGTAACCACCTTTCTACTTTCTGTCTCCATGAGTTGATTACTGTAGGTAAACCATCTGACAGGACTCATACACTATCTGTTCTTTTAGGACTGACTGCTTTTTCTTGGAATAATGTGTTCTAGATTCATCCATGTGGTAGCACATCTCAGAAGTTCTTCCTTTCGAAGACTGAGCAATATTTTCTACTCTTCAGCATGTTTGTTTCCCCATTTGCTCATGCATGCGCACTTGGTTTAGAAATGAGGTATTCCCCAAAAGCTCATGTTATGAATTAATTTTTTTTAGTCAATCATACATGACAGCAAAATGCTCTTTGATTCATGGTATACAAATGCAGCACAATTTTTCACTTCTCTGGTTGTATGTGAAGTAGGGTCACACCATTTGTGCAATCATATGTGTTTCTAGGGTAATGATGTCCATCTCATTCCACCATCTTTCTTACCCCTATTCCTCCTCCCCTTCCTTTCTCTCCCCTCTCACCTCTTTGCCCAATCCAATGTTCCTCCACTCATCCCATCCCCCCACCATTATGGATTAGCAGCCACTTATCACAGAAAACATCTGACCTTTAGATTTTGGGGATTGGCTTCCTTTGTTTAGCATGATAACTACACTTACCTGAAAATGCCCTAATTTTTAAATTTTTTATTGCTGAGTAATATTACATTGTGTATTTATACCACAGTTTCTTTAACCATTCATCCATTGAAGGGCATCTAGGTGGGTTGCACAGTTTGGCTATTATGAATTGTGCTGCTATAAACATTGATGTGGCTGTGTCCCTGTAGTATGCTGTTTGTAAGTCTTTTGCGTATAGGCCAAAGCAATTCTTAGCAAGTAGAGTGAAGCAGGAGGCATCACAATACCAGACCTTAAACTATACTAACAGAGCCATAGTAACAAAAATGCATGGTATTGGCACCAAAACAGACATATAGACCAATGGTACAGAATGGAAGACACAGAAAAACCCACATAAACAGTTATCTCATACTAGACAAAGGGGCTCCAAACATACATTGGAGAAAAGAGAGCCTCTTCAACCAATGGTGCTGGGAAAACTGGAAAGCCATATGTAGAAAAATGAAATTAAACTCTGATTTCTCACCCTGCATAAAACTCGAAGTAGATCAAGGACCTAGGAATTAGACCAGAGACCTTATGCCTAATGGAAGATAAAGTAGGTCCAAGTCTTCATCATGTCAGATTAGGCCCTGACTTTCTTAACAAGTGCAAGAAATAAAATCAAGAATCAATAAACGGATGGATTCAAAATAAAAAAGCTTCTTTTCAGCAAAAGAAACAAACAATGAGGTTAAGAGAGAGCCTACAGAATGGGAGAAAATTTTACCACACATAAGATAGCACCACTAACCTCCAAGTTACATAAAGAACTCAAAAAATAAAAAAAAACCCATATAACCTAATCAATAAATGGGCTAAGAAACCAAACACTTCTCCGAAGAGATGCAATCAATCAACAAATATATGAAAAAATGTTCAACATCTCTAGTGATTCCAAAAATGCAAATCAAAACTACTCTAAGATTTCATCTACAGTCAAAATGGCAATTTTCAAGAATACAAGCAATGGTAAGTGTCATTGAGGATGTGGGGGAAAGGCACCCTCGTACATTGCTGGTGGGACTGCAAATTGGTGCAACGGATCTGAAAAGTAGTATGGAAGTTTCTTAAACTTGGAAAGGTGAATGCACAAGGGCCTGGGTTTGATCCCTAGCACCACAAACAAAGTAAAAACAAAAATCTTGGAATGAAACCGCCGTTGGAACCAGGGTTTTTCATTTTGATGAAGTTCAATGTTATCTATTTTTCTTCTGTGCTTTTAGTGTCATATCCAAGAAATCATTGCCAAATCTACAGTTGCAAAGACTTCCCATTTTCTTTTAAGGGTTTTCCATCTTGTGATGGGTCTTTGACCCATTAATGAGTTGGGTTTTGAAGGATACAGGGTAAGACTGCAAAATTTCTTCTTTTGCATGTAGATGAATGGTCTCCCAACGTTGTTGACAATACTGTTCTCTCTCTAAGGAATCGTGCTGGTACTCTTGTCCAAATCCATTTGACTGTATACCTTAGAGTTTAGTTTTGTGCTGTCTATTCCATTAATCTGTATTTTTGTCTTTTATGCCAATATCATGCTGTTTGATTATATAAATTTGTACTAAGTTTTGACATCAAAGGTGTGACCTTTGATCTTTTTTCTTAAATTGTTGTGACTGAGATCCCATGTTAATTTGAAGATAGTTTTATTTTCTATTTCTGAAAGTCATTGAATTTTGAGTAAAAAACCTTTTGAAAATGGGTATTTGCAAAAGGTCTGATCTGACAGAAAAATAATCAAGCATTTTAACTGTTATATTTTAGCATTGGATCATGAGATTCTTCCTATCTCACTAGAAAATGTTAATATCTTCACATCCAGAGTCTGACATAAACATTTGAGTTTGTGGATTGTGTCTTCATATAAAATAATATCATCCTGGGTCTAGAGAGAAAAAATTGTGAGTGGTTGCAGAACTTAATAATCCTTTGATTACTCTTTGCATTTGTTTAATTTTTTATACATTCTTCAAAGTCTGTTTAACATAAATGAATAAGTAGCCAATGTTTCCATACTGTTTTAAAAACAAAGGTTTGTTTACTTTAAATATTGTTACAGTTGTCTTTGTCAGTAGAGGTTAATGTATATTTTGTTTCCATTCACTAAACAATGAATTTGTAGGAAATCGATAGTTTAATAGTAGAAACTTAATTTTTTTCCTTAAATATCCCTATGAAAATGGAGGAGAGCCAGAGGATCCCCAACCAGGGCTGCAGAGATTGCCAGCAACCTTGCTGATTGAGATCTGCTCACCTCACCTCATTTTCCCTCTTTCTAAAGATTTAATCTTGAAATTAAGATAATTCTTATCACAAACTGTTAGAATTAGAAGGCAGTTTAGTCAGTGGTTAAGTTAACAACCTTATTTAATGCAAATACAAAATGGTCACACCTTTTTTCAGGATTTTTCCCTGTGCTTTGGGTGAAGAGAAACTTCTTGGTCTCACTATTCCAAATCAGATTTACGATGTACCTCTTGTGCTCTTCACGTTATTTACGTGTGTGTGTGTGTGTGTGTGCGCGCGCGCGCTGGCCCTGTCTTCTGTTCCCAGGATGAGATCCTGCAGGCTGTGAGTTACAGCCCCGAAAGACTCCCAGTCTCTGCACTTGGTGCTCCATAAATGTTAGTTTGATTGACTCCTAGCATAATGAAATTTAATTAACATAAAATGTTAAGATACACTCCACAGTAGTGGAATATGACTTTTAAATGGTTTCGACCTCTGGGAAAAGGACAAATTAGAAGTTGTCTTCTTGACGATGCTTGTATTCCCTCTGCAGTTAACATCCATTAGACTCCATGAGACACTCCAACATTTCACTGTTGACTGAGATTCCCAACGAAAATTGTGACACACATGGAATCATTATTTTATGAATGTTTTATTGTTGCATGACCTGATTTAAAAAAAAACACAATTCACAAAAAGTTTTGTAGTTTCTGAGAAATATTTGCATTTCAAAAGGTTAACTTCTAACAACAGATCAAACTTGTACAGTGCAGTGGAGGAGGAGGAGGATGGGAACTCATGCCTTTTGCCCACCAGATAAGTATGAACTACTAAGACATTTGAGTTAGGAGAAAACACAAACTCTGCAGCCCAAACCCTGAGTTCCAGAAGTGCCGTTTAGAAATGAGCTGCAGCTGATACCTAGTTGACAGCATGAAGGGGAAACATGGAATGATTCTTCAAAAAAATTCATAAAAAAGCATTTAACAAAATCCAGCACTTCTTTCTACAAAAACAGTACCTGAAGGAAGGATGGGAGAGTATTTCTTCAGTGGGACCAAGGGCATCTCTTAATAATGACAGCAGACATTGGAGTCAATGGTGAAATTTTGGTTATTTTCAACAAAATTGGATACAAGGCATGGATCTTCATTCATAGCCCTTTGATCCAACTGTGCACTGCAATCTTGGCCAGTAAAGTAAGGAAAGAAGAATAACAGGCACTAAGGTCAGAAAGAAGGGAAAACATTTTTGACCATGAAAATTGTGTCCATAAAAAGAATCCAAAGAAAATTTTTAAAATGCTTCCTAGAGCAAACAGGTAAATAGACGCTCACTGTAACATCAGTTGGTTTCTATATGTAAAGAAGACAATGGATTTTAAAAATACTATTTCCATTACAAAAAAAACATATGCTAAAGACAAACTCAGTAAAAAGGTTCTGTGAAGAAAGAATCTCCAGTAAGATCATTGAGGAGCTGGCCTCCTGCTCCACGGTCACACAGCCTTACACTTTTTCTTCCTTAAATTGAAATGTTTTAACCATCCTCAGTATCATAAGAATCTGCCATTTCCTTTAAACAACTAATGATTGAGAAAATTGCAGTTTTTCTGTTGTTTCCCCCTGGGAACACGAAATGGTGCTCAGAATATCACTGATGGAACATGTGAATGATCTGCTTGGCTCCTGCTCTGTTTGGGGTGACCTTGTCAATCAGCCTGTTGCACTAATGAGCTATCTGATGAGAGTTAGCCTAGCTGCTGAGAAGGGAGCTGAAAAGCTCGACCCCCTCCTCCTTTTTCGGGCCTACATGTCAACATTTGATGGAAAAGGAAAGAGCTTTGGTTGACACTTATCTGAAGTCACCTGAGTGTTATTTAAGGACTTGCATAGATCTTACTGGAACATTTTCTCAAGAGTATCCAAACTTTTCAAATGAGCTCACTGTCTGACCATTTTATGGTTATTATAGATAAAATTTCAGAATCATCTTGAAGTAGGAATGAGCAGGTATGCTAGGTCGTATGCTAGCTCATACAGTTTTTTAATTATTAGAAACATTTAATTTTTAAAATCACTTCATTGTAATATGATAGATCACCATATGACTGGTTGTTTTCATAGTGACTTTCTGTTAATATGCTTGCATTCTAAGAAACTTTTATTCTATTTAGGTAAAAAGTTTTTTTTTCTTTTAATTGTAGCTTCCTTGTTGTGTGTTTTTATCTAGTCTTGTCTGACTAGGTGTTTTTAGTGGACCAAGAAACTCCACTAAATGTGGGCCAAGTTCAGAACACTCCAACTGGGCATGTGGAATGCTGCATTGTTAGGGGCCATCCCATCTATATTTCAGTGGACTTATTTAATAGGTTTTAAGAAGAGTCATCGATACTGGCAACTGGGTGAAAGTCAAACCTGCCCTACACGAGAGCTGTGTGGGTATGGATTTAGTGGAATAACCAGCCTCTTTATGAGTGGACTGATGATTTCATTCACCCCAACAATGTGGGTTCTCATCTCTGTGAGTCTGTTTTAATGTCATCGCTATTCTTCATGCTCATGTGGTTTGTACTTTACCATCAGTAGCAGGTTTCATATTCTTTTTTAAAAGTGTATTTCAAGTTGGTGCTGTCTTTATTATAGCCAAGCGAATCCAGGTCTCTGTCATCTCCTACCTTGAGGACAGCGACTTCTCAGTTTTTAGACTTGCCCCAAATTGAATGTCATTTCTTTTACCCATCTTGCTGCTTTGCCAATCAAACAAAGTGTGTGTCTTTTTTTTTTTAAATTACATTAGCCCCTTCTCCAGTAGCCTAAACAGATTCCCATGAAATAGGTTCAAATTCTGCTTAGACCTCAAGATTCCTCATAAACTTGTCTTCACAGTCTCACTTCTGATAGTGTGATCTCTTTATTTTTAAAAGCTATTTGTTTCATTGTCTGTTTAAAAAAAAAAAAAATCCCTGCTCATCCTGCCTCACTAGTGTGTGTTGTTGATGGTCACCTGGGTGGGAGCACCCCTCCATTGCTCCGTCCCTCTGAGAAGTCCTTCCACTACTGGTCCCTGCTGCTCTCTCCTTTATCTTTCACTGACATTTTCTGATTATCCTGAATAATCATTTTTGCCTTACTCATTTGACAAAATTAGGAACACAGAAACAAATTCATCTATAACGTACAACAACGTCTCAATCCCTGGCTCATGCCTGGCTTTTCCCACTTCCTTGTACACTATTTTAAATACGTAAAAGAAACCCTCCAGCTTACCCTTCAAAATTTGAGGCCATTGCCCAAGAAACCATCATTCTTAACCCTATATTCATTCATTTTTCTTCTTTATATTATTGCAACTAAAAGTCTTCTTAAAAGGTTCATTCACTCATATTCATTATTTTTAGCTTGATAAAAAGGTATTGTATGTAATTTTTGGTACTTTTTAAAACTCGACAGTCCCTTGCTAACTCGAGCTGTACCATTTGGGCCTGACCATCTGCACTGCTACCTGACGTCCCAGCGCCTCTTCGCCCCTCTTCCCTGCTGGCAAACATTCAGGTTCTGAGTTCCGCTGTGGGACCCCTGCTGTAGCATTCCTGTTCTTGTCTCCTGCTTCCTTGGTGTGAAAGCAGAGGTGGAAGTGCTGGGCCACTGAACCTGTGACTGTCCTATCTTAGTAGGTGACACCAGAGTGATTTCTCAAGGGTTGCCAATTTCTGTTGCCAGGAGCAATGGATACGATGCACATTAAGTGGACGCTTCATGTTATCAGGGTGTTCTACGTTTTCCAACTGCGGGTCTCTTACTGTGGCATCAGTTTGCTTTTCCTGGGTTTCGGATGGTGTCCATCTCCTCCTCTGCTTAGTGGCCCAGCATTTTCTCTTCTGTGAGGAGCCCCTTCAGGTATGTTGCTTATCAACTTTTTCCTTTGGGGTTGTTTGGAATCTTCTGACTTACCTGTAAGGGCTGGTCACTCCCATATGAATGTACTCATATGATTATTTTTCATTGACTGTAATCTCCCATTTTGCTACCCTTTTACCTTTTTAAAAGTGATTTTTCCTTTAAGAAACTCAACACTTTGAATAGGGTTAAATTTTTCAAAATTTATTTTTGCCTTAATAGGTTTTTATCTTAAGAAATCCTTCCCTACTTGAAATTCCAAAATATCCTGTGGTTTTGAAGCATGATTCGAGATTAGGATCTCCTTAATCTTCTCCAGGTCCCCTGCTTTGCTTCCTTTTCAGGGTGGCCATCCTTTTGCCCAGATGTCACCTTTGTCCTAGGCCAGAGTCCTCTGCATCTGTGGGGTTGCTCATGAGAGCTGCTTTACTTCCATGGCCCCTGTGTGCATCCTGCATCAGTGTCGTGCTCTTACGTTGTTGTCACGTGAAGTCTCAGTAGCTGGCAGGACATTTGACACTCCCTGCATTCGGTTTTCAGAAGTGTTGTTTTATGGTGGGATCTGGGCCGTTCTATATACAAAGATATTAGAATACACTCAAGATCTGAACTTGTGGTCAGAATTACCTTGAATCCCAGTTTCCAGTTTATCAATGCTTCCTTCAGCTGTATCTATTCACTACTATGTCATCAGGTATCACCTTAACAAAGGGACATACATGACGTCATTCCCAGTGGCCTATGGAGGTGGAGCAATCGTTCTAGTCATGTGTCTCTGGGTTGGCTGGTGGCTCTGCTCTGTTGCCTCTGGCTTTCCTCTTGGGCTGGCGGCCCACCCAGCACAGATTCTTCTCATGCTGATAGCAGAAGGGCATCTGCACCAACTCTGTCATGTGTGTGTTTTAAATCTGGGTCCATGCCTAAAAAAGGTCCCACTCAGCCAAATGTGACTCATCTGGAGCCCAAAGTCAGCCATCTGGTGTGCTATCATTTTAACTATTATATTTTGTATATATAATACATCTACTTAGTTCTCTTGTATCAATTTTATCCTTTCAAACTGGTGATACCCTTTATACTCATCTGTGTATCGACTGTGATATTGTTGCCTGCTGGACTCTGCATGTCCAGTATGATTTTTTTTTTAAAGGTTGTGTTCCCCAAATGCTGTGTTATTTTGCTTTGTGGACAAGCTCCCAGTTCATGCGAGTGCCAAAGAGCTTTGGAAATTGGGTAATGAACTTCAGGGTGCAGACTCCAGGCAGGAAAATAGGCTTTTCATCTTTAGATTGTAATCCACTAACCCTGATGGTTTGGGGAGACGGAATGGAGGGCATCTGGTCTCTTACTCTGGTAAATGCTGATGCCTTAATGAAGAGGTGAGGGCAGGACCTTCCCCGGGAGACGTGCGTGTGCAGTTGGCGTGCAGAGCCACCGCTTTACCATCAGGCCCAGCATCTGCCTGGGAATTCTGGTCACCACGGCCACTGGCTTCTGCCTGCTGGGGACTGTGTCCTGCTAAGAATGATCTTTGAATCTCCTGGGTATTCAAGGACTTAGGGCAAATAACTCCTCAAAAAAACGACTTCATTAAAAATAATATGATCTACTTAAATCATTAATTTCCTATTCATATGTGAAATGGCACCTTTCTCAGTGAGATGACAATAGACAGCACAGACTGAAATACGATTCATTAGAAAATGCTAAATAAATAACTTTGAAAGCCTCTTGGAGCCACCCTCGATCTGTGCAGGTAGGATTCAGTGGGCTTCCCCTCTGCATCAGCGTCAGCCCGACTGCAGTGGGCAGTGATTTAAAGTGACTCTTATGAACATTCTAAATCAGTTTGGTCTCTAAATATAAGGACTCCTGTGAATGGTGGAGGGAACCTTTTTATATTTCTTTTCTAGCTCTTTCATTCTAATACCAAATGTCATTGTAAAACAAATGAAATGCCATTCTAAAATATTTATTAGATTCTTAAAGTGAAATACCAGTTGTGCTTCAGGAGGACGTTTGAGAAAGCCTTTCAGACACCACTAAAACGATCTTGCCTTTTCGCGCTTTCCCATGGTGTCCAGCTTGTCTGCACTCTGAAACACAAGAGCACTAATTGACGTTCAGAACACAGGTATCCGTGTTATTTACAGCGTGTACCCTTACAGCAGAAGTGCCGTGTGCTCGGGTCTCAGGGAGCCGGGCTCTGCCTGAGTGCTTCAGCCTCCTGGGAAGCCCCCCAGAGCTGCCCTACTCCGGGGCCTGGCCTCTGTACCTGTCTGGGGGGCGGCCCAGCACCACCCCTTGGGGGCTGCTCTGGGAAGGGAGTTGTTCAACACCAGGCCTGTTTTGATTTGATTGGGGACACTGTTCTGTGGACAGACACTTTCCGTCTCCCACTCAGTACTGTTAACAGACCCTTGGAAATGTGGGATGGAGGCACAGAGGATGTGCAGACAAGTTCCCGCCCTTGGGCAGGTGATATTGACAGCAATGACAGAGGAAATAGCTCCTTGCAGTGACACCTGGAAGATACTAAGGATGCCTTCCATCACAGGGGCAGTATGGCCCAAGTCCAGTGTGTTTCTCTGACCAGAGCATTTTTGCAATTTCCTTTCTAGTTGAAATGAACAAACGTGACATCGGGGGAAGATGCTGTAAGAATTCACACCCAGCCCTGCGCGGGCAGCAGGAGACACAGGGGAGCAGACGTGGGCTGGGGAGGAATGTGCGCGTCATCCCACGAAGACGGGTGGAAAGTGGACTCGGGCTGAAACCTCACCCAATCAGAAAAATGCACGTGACATTATGCACTTGGAACAGGGGACTTAGGAAAGTTGCAAAAGTGGTGGCTGCATCAGGGATCAAAATAGGTAGGGGGGGTGGTGTAGCCCAGAGACGGAGAACGTCAGTTCAGGGGGCACAAGGGGGGGCGGTGGTTTTGCAAAACTCCCTAGGCACCCTTGTGGAGAGACTCCAAGTGCCATAAAGTGCACTGAGCGGGGCAGTCAGTGCTGTGGCCTGAGAGGAGGCCTCTCCTGGCCAGCACTGGGATCACAGCAAAGGGGCCAAGTGGCCAATCGTGGCTGCCGGGGGCCACTGTGCACGCTTGGATCACAGAGATGTAGCCGCCCCAGAGATGGTGTGGGAATGAGCCGAACACAGGTTCCCTCCCTCCCGGACTTCCTGACTTCCCCTCGTTCCCACAGTAACAATATTCACAGCAAGACGGAGAACAAAGTAGTCTGGGAAAGACTGAGCCGAGTGTCAGAGCCAGTCACAGGAGCACACGTGAGTCTGAAAGCCACAGGCAAACACCGGGCCTGCCCTTTTTAGCTACTAGGATTCCATACAGAGCCTTTTCTCTATAAATAAACTTCCATGCTACACCAGTTACAAAAAAATGCACCCTCCTAGGAAGGCACGTGATCCTTTATCTTTACATGATGATCCACATTCTGCCTGGGCCAGTGGGGTGAATTAAATAGGATGTGACCTTAGTCGCTGTACTTCCCCCTTCAAGTCTTCACGATGTTTCATGGTGTGATTAAGTTCTCATTTCCCCAAACGCGTGCTACTGCTTTGTTTTTCTGTTTGGTGGCAGGCAGTGTAGTGGTCTTCCAGGGACATCCCCACGGTTCTTCTTGCCTCGGCTTAGGTGGGCAGTGGGAGCATTCCGGTGGTGGGCGAGTGTAATCAACTCCACTTCCAGGAACCGCAGACACCCTGCAGTGTGGGTCCGTGGACCTCCAGGGGAGGGACCGGGCCAGGGCCACTGTTGGCTCAGATCTTCAGTGTCCCCTCTGACAGGAGGTTACAGTGACATTCCCTAGACAACCTGTCCATGCAGAGCAAGCCGCTGTGCCACCTAGAGATCTGGCTGGTCTGTCTTCCCCGGGGGACAGGCACTTGAGAGCCACTCTTCCTTGGGTCCCTTCAGGAAGAACAGGGAAGGGCTGACAGTGCACACGAGCAGCAGTGTTCTAGGTCCAGGCTGAGAGGAGATGGTCTCTTCCCGTGGAAGGACGCTGGTCGGTGCAGTGGTTCTGCCTGACCCTAAGTTGGCACTCCCGTCCATCTCTGCTCCTAGGCCTTGAGATCCTCCAGCTAGATGGAGCAGGTAATGATTTACTCTGCTGTTCGTGTGTGTTTCCTGGGGAAAGGATAGTTGGTACATCACTGCCAAAGATCCCCGTGGCTCACGGTGTACCCCCTCCCCACAACTCTGTCCTGCCAGTTAATTTATAGCATGATTTTCAGCTCAACATACACCCTGGCTATAGGATGTGAGGTGCTTTGGTTTCTTTCTGTTGGTTAGAGCTATCCTGCAACAGAACCTCTGCTTTGCTGATTGTTCTTTGAGAAATTAAACCCTGAGCTTTCTTTTTTCTTTGTGTCTGTAGAGCAGCAGAAGTAACTGCACCCCTCATCCCAAATCCTTTAAACCATGATTACTAAAGGTTATAGTTAAGTGAGGTAGCCACTGGGTTTCCAAAGCCAGACCTTCAGTAGAATATATTTTTCGAGATCCCAGAGGTGAATTAAGTCATTACAATGCCACTTAAAGCCACAGTTTACTAGCAGTGGAAAATAGATATCTAGTAAAGAGATTGTTCAGTCTCTAAGAGGACCTCAACTCAGCACTGAAAGCCCAGCTCTGAAGGATGTTTCCTGGGGCCACTGCTGGGGCTGAGTGCTGCGTAAGTCAGGGTCCTTTACAACCAACAGAAACCTAGACATTCCACCAGACGGAGATGGACTCCAGTGAAGAGCTAAAGTAACACTGGCAGAGCTGAAGGAACAGAAAGTGGGGGCAAGGTGACCCAGCGCTGGGACCACCATGGAGCTGCCACTACAGACCCCAGGGGAGAAAACGAAGCAGAGGGTGTTTGCAGGGTCTGACACACCGGTGCTGGATTTCTTTGAGCGTTTTTGGTGGTAATTCAACCCATGGCCCCCCAGAGGCTGCAGAAACCTATACGGGGTGCCCCAGCCACAGCTGAGGTTGGTGGGATTCTGCTCAGGTCATTGAAACCATAGAGGGAGGCACCTGGACTGTGCTGCTCCTGGCCAGGGCTTCCCTGAGGGCTGGACCCCAAAGGAGGACGAGGAGTTACCCAGGCTGTGCTGGGACCTCAGGGGAGAGGGCCCAGAAGAGGGACTTCCAGAGAGACTGCCGTGGACAGGGTGGCCAGAATGAGGAGGGGGAGAGCAGAGAGACAATGGTCTCCCCCGCCATCCAGGCCTGGCTTCTGCTGCTGCCTGCCCCCGATGACATCTCACAGGAACCCAGGTGACGAGGGAGCCCTGGACAATGCTGTGGACGCCCAGCTCCAGCCTCCTGAGCAGAGAAATGACAAGTGGATGTAAGCTAAGACGAGCAGATCAGTGCTGCAGGGAGAGCCAGGTTGACAAGCAAGCTGATTTTTTTTTTTTTTTTTGGAGTCATGAAAGTATCTCTGTTTGCTGTCACACCTCAGAATATCCATTATTGGTGTTCTATCCCAAAATGATTTCTTTGAGCATTTTTGGTGGTATTTCAAAAGCACAAAAATAGGGAGGAATGATCATTTAAAGATCTCTAAGCACAACGAGCCATGAAGGGTGGTTTTCTGAAGCATGCGCTCTTGTCATTTGAAGGCCTGTGGCTTGGCACAGTGCTGAGGACACCGTGCTGTGTTGTTCCCCAACAGCTGGCCAGTCAGTGTCCACAGGCTCTCTTCACCCAGTCCACACATGGCTGCGCTGTCCAGTGCTCACTGTCCCCTGCTGACAGGCTTGATCAGAAATTAGGAAATGACCCAGGGAAGGGAGATCCTGCAGGAACAGCCTGTGCCCACACACAGGTGCATGACACCAAGCCCAAGGCACGGCCCAGCCAGGGCAGGCAGCTCCTTAGCCAAAGGTGTATCCTTTCCTTTCAGAAAGAAATGAAAGATAAGCAAGAGAGCCTTTTATGAAAGGTGTTGCTTTCGAGAAACTTGTTTCTGGCTTGACAGGAGAGACTCTGCTAGCACTGGAGCAGTGTGAACCCCCTAATTTTTTTAAAAAAAAATTGTTCTTTTTAGTTATACATGGCAGTAGAATATATTTTGGCATATTATACATACATGGAGTAAAACTTTCTCTAATCAGGATCTCACTCCTGTGGTTGTACATGGTGCAGAGTTACTCTGGTTGTGCATGCAAATACAAGGCTGGGAAAACTACGTCTAATGAATCCTACTGCCTTTCCTATTCCCCTCACCACCACCATCCCCTCTTTACACGTCTCCCATTATTCCCCTCCGTCTAATCCAAAGTACATCTATTTTTCCCTAGCTCCCACAATTGTGAATTAGCATCCACATATGAGAGAGAACTATTTAGCCTTTGATTCTTTGGGATTGGCTTATTTCACTTAGCACGATAGTCTCCAATTCCACCCATTTACCAGCAAACGCCATCACTTCATTCTTTATGGCTGAGTAATATCCTATTGTGTTTTTATCAGTTTCTTTATCCATTCATCTGTTGAAGGATGCCTAGGTTGGTTCCATACTTTGGCTATTGTGAATTGAGCTGCTATAAAGATTAATATGGCTGCATCACTGTAGTATACTGAGTATACTACAGTAAGTCCTTTGGGCATACACCAAGCTGGGTCAAATGGTGGTTCCATTACAAGTTTTCTGAAGAATCTCCACCCTGCTTTCCAGAGTGGTTGCACCAATTTTCACTCTCACCAGCAATGTATAAGAGTACCTTTCTCCCTACATCCTAAACAGCATTTATTGTTACTTGTATTTTTTATAATTGCTATTCTGACTGTGGAGAGAGGTAGAGTCTCAACATAGTTTAAATTTACATTTCTCTAATTGCTAGAGATCTGGAACAATTTTTTTTCATATATTTTATGACCATTTGTATTTCTTCTGTGAAGTGTCTGTTCAATCCCTTTGCCCATTTATTGATTGGGTTACTTCTTTTTCTGGTGTTAAGTTTTTGAGTTCTTTGTATGACCTGGAGATTAATGCTCTGAGGTGTAGGTAGTAAAGATTTTCTCCCATTCTGGAGGCTCTCTTTTCACATTGTTTCCTTTGCAGTGAAGAAGCTTTTTTAATTTGATACCATCTCATTTATTGATTTTTAATTGCACTACTTGCATTTTAGGAGTCTTGTTGAGGACGTTGGTTCCTAAGCCAATATGATGTAGGGTTGGGCAGACTTTTTCTTCTAGTTCATGCAGGGTCTCTGGTCTAGTGCCTAGGTCTCTAAGCCACTTTGAGTTTTGTGCGGGGCGGGAGATGGGAGTTTAGTTTCATTCTACTACATATGGATTTCCAGTTTCCCCAGCACATTTGTTGAAGGGAGGCTGTCTCCAATGTATGTTTATGGTGGCTTATCTCATGTGAGGTAACTGTATTTATGTGGGTGTGTCTCTGTGCCTTCTATTATGTTCCATTGGTCTTCATGTCTGTGTTTGTGCCAATACCATGCTGCTGTTTTTGTTACTGTAGCTTTGCAATATAAGGTCTCATATTGTGATACTCCTGCCTCACTTTTTTCACTAAGGATTGCTTTGGCTATTCTGGGTGGGTCTCTTATTTTTCCAATGAATTTCATGATTGCTCTTTTTATTTTTCTATGAAAAATGTAATTGAGATTTTAATAGGAATTGAATTAAATCTTTATAGCACTTTTGGTAGTATGAACATTTTGACAATATTCTGCCTATCCAAGTACATGGGGGATCTTTCCATTTTTCTGAGGCTGTCTCCAATTTCTTTATTTGCTCTATAGCTTTCATTGTAGAGTACTTTCACCTCTTTTGTTAGATTGATTCCCGTGTTATTTATTTTTTTGAGGCTATTGTGAAGTTTTCCTAATTTCTCTTTCAGCTGATATATCATTGGTGTATAAGAATGTAATTGATTTATTGGTATTGATTTTTATACTCTTCTACTTTGCTAAATTCATTTATGAATTCTAACTGCTTTCTAGTAGTTTTTTTGTCTTCTATATATATAATCACAATGTCAGCAAATAGGGATAGTTTGAGCTCTTTTCCTATTTGTACTCCTTTAATTTTTTTTTTCTTTTGACTAATTGCTCTGGCTTGGGTTTCAAGGACTATGTTGAATAAGAGTAGTGAAAGAGGGCATCCTCATTCCAGTTTTTACAGGGAATGCTTTCAATTTTCTCCATTTAGAATGAGTTTGGCCTTGGGTTTAACATATATAGCTTTTATAATGTTGAAGTATGTTCCTACTCTCCCTAGTTTTCTTTTTTTTTTCTTTTTTTTTTTTGTGGTGCTGGGGATTGAACCCAGGGCCTTGTGCATGCAAGGCAAGCACTCTACCAACTGAGCTATATCCCCAGTCCCTAGTGTTTTGAATAGGACTAGATGCCAAATTTTGTTAAATGCTTTTCTGCATCTATTGAGACAATCATGATTCTTGTCTTTAAGTCTATTGATGTGACGAATTACATTTATATATTTCCATATGTTGAGCCAACCTTGCATCTCTAGAATGTACCTGATTGATGATCTTCTTCTAGTGTAGTTCCTTTCTTTGTCGGTGCACCATTTTTTAAATATGTTTTTGTGTGCATTTTGCCAGTAGTTTATTGAGAATTCAATGTTTATCAGGGATATTGGTCTAAAGTTTACTTTCCTGGATGCATCTTTGTCTACTTTTGGCATCATGGTGATACTAACACATAGAATGAGCTTTGAAGGTTTCCCTCTTATCCTGTTTCATGGAATAATTTGAGGAATGTTGGTGTAAGTTGTTCTTTTGAAGGTCTTGTAGAACTCAGCTGAGAATCCACCTGGTTCTGGGCTTTTCTTTGTTGGTAGGCTTCTGATGGCATCTTTAATTTCATTGCTTGAACCTGATCTATTTAAATTTTCTATGTTCTCTTGATTCAATTTGGGTAGGTCATATGTCTCTAGAAATTTGTTGATGTCTTCAAGACTTTGTATTTTATTGGAGTACAGATTTTCAAAGTAGCTTCTGATTATTGTCTGTATTTTAGTGGTGTCCATGGGGGTATTTCCTTTTTCATCATGAATTTTAGTAATTTGGGTTTTCTTTTTCTTCATTAATTAAGGGTTTATCCGTTTTGTTTTTTTTCAAAGAACCAGCTTTTTTATCAATATTTTGAATTTTTTGTTTCAATTTTATTAATTTTGGCTCTGATTATAATTATTTCCTGTCTCCTGCTTTTGGTGGAGTTCTTTATTCTAGGGCTTTGAGATGAAAAGTTATTTATTTGGTGATTTTCTATCCTTTAAATGAGTGTGCTCAATGCAGTGAACTTTCCTCTTAGCACTGCCGTCAGAGTGACCCAGAGATATTCTGATATACTGTGTCAGTAGTTTCGTTTACCTCTAAGCCCTTCTTTATTTCATCCTTGACTTCTTCAGCTATTCATTGGTCATTCAATAGTGTATTATTTAGTCTCGAGGTATTAAAGCATCTTCTTTTTTATTTTAAATTTTATCATTGATTTCTAATTTTATTCCGTTATGATTTCATAAAATGCAAAGCATTATCTCTATTTTTTTTATTAGCTGCTTTGCAGCCTAAGATATGGTGTATTTTTGAGAAGGTCATGTGCTGCTAGAAGAAAGTATATTCATTCACTGATGGATGAAATAGTCTATATATGTCAAGTCTAAATTACTAATTATATATATTAGTTCTATAGCTCTTTAGTTTTTATTTTGAGGAGCTATTCAATTGATGAGAGAGGTATGTTGAAGTCACCCAGTATTGTGTTGTGATCTATTTGATTCTTGAAATTTTGAAGGTTTGTTTGTACATAGATGCGCCAATGCTTGGGGCTTAAATATTTGATTGTTATACATTATTCCCTTAAGTAGTATAAAATGGCCTTCCTTGTCCCTTCTGATAAATTTTGACTTGAAGTCCACTGTATCAGATATGAGGATAAAATATCCTGCTTGTTTATGAAATCCATATGAGAGGTAAGTGTTTTTCCATCCCCTTACCTTCCATCTGTGGCTGTCTTTGCCTTTGGGGTGAGTTTCTTGGAGATAGCATATTGTTGGGTCTTGTTTTTTAATCTATTCTGCCAATTTGTGTGTTTTGATTGATGATTTTTAGGCCATTTACATTCAATGTTATTATTGTGAAATTAATTTTTTTGCCTGTCATTTTCAATTATTTCTGTTTTTTAATTTGAAAAACCTTCTTTTGATTGACTCTTCTAGTGTAATTCCTTCCTTTGTTGGCTTTATTTCTATTTTTTGTTTCTCCTTCATGAAATACTTTGGGAGTGTTTATAGTGCAAGCTTTTTAGTTGCGAATTCAGTTTATCAGGGAAGGTTTTTATTCCATTGTCAAATTTGAAGCTTAATTTTGCAAGGTATAGTCTCTTGGTTGACATCCATTTTCTTTTACAGTTTGATACGCTATTGCAATTTCTGAGCTTCAAAGATCTGAGTTGAAATATGAGCTGAGATCCAAACTGGTTTCCCTGTAAATGTGACTTGACATTTTCCTCTGGCAGCTTTTAGAATTCTGTCCATAATCTGCATGTTTGGCATTTTCATAATAATGTGCCTTGGTGTGTGTCAGTTGTAATTTTGTAGATTGGTGGTTCTGCATGCTTCCTATATTTAATTTTCCATTTCATATTAAAGTTTGAGAAATTTTCAGAAATTATTTCATTGAAAACATTATGCATTCCTTTGGTTTATATCTCCAAGTCTTTGTCTAACTGGACAAATCTTAAGTTTGATGTTTTCATTTTATCCCACATTTCTTGGAAGGTTTTGTTCATGGTCTCTTAACATATTTTTTTAATGGTTAACTTTATTTTTAAGATATATATGTGTTCATTGCCTGAGAGTGTCTTCTAACTAATCTAGTCTGCTGGTAAAACTGTCCAATAAATTTTTGATTTAGTTTATTGATTCCTTCATCTTGAGGATTTGATTTTTTTTTTCAGAATCTCTTTATTGAAGTGATCTTTTGCTTCCAGTATTTTCTTCTTTATATCTTCTACCTCAAAGATCAATTTAACTATCAACATTCTAAACTCCTTCTGACATTTCTTCATTGTTGTCAATAGACTCTGTTTTTCACATGTTCTGGTTGGTTTGAAGTGATTTGTTCCCTTGACCTTTGTTGTTTGTATGTCTACCCATCTATCAGTTGATTTTGAGCCAGTAGAGTTTTTATCTTTGGGAATTAATGCCCCTGAAGGTTTCAGCTGGGAGACAGACAATAATAACAACAGATACAATTTATCACATTAAACCAAATAGCTCTTACAATGAAATCTACAATGTTACAATACTCAGAAATTATATGATCAGTTTTTGCTCATGATAAAAACAGTAAGTTTACATAAGACTTTATAATTTTGCATGATGACCAGGGATAAGACAGAAGTGATGTAGGATGTGATGATTATAAAGGAAGAAAAAAAGAGGTTAAGAAAGTAAAGAGTGGAGGAGAGAATAATAGAGATTGGCTGTCAGTGGCAGATAAGAGAAAGACAGTTGATGAAAACTGATAAGTGGGAGAAAATTAATCCCAAAATCAAATCAATAAAAAATAGAGAATAAAAAAGAAAAAAGGAAAAATACAGAAAAATAAGTTTTCAAGAATAAGATGGATATATACTAATCAAATATCTTAGTCCTCAAAATATTGATCCATCAAAAATAACTGCCTTCAAATAAAATGATATAAATGAGAAAAAATAAATATATATGAATATGTATAACTATCCAATTAAATACAGAGTCCTTTAAGAGGATAAGAAGATGGGGCAGTAGAGAAGGGTTTGTTGACTCAAGAGGTGAGCGGGGCATATGCAGAGGCAGCGTGTTTATAACAGAACAAAAATATGTAAGTAAAAGAATTAAAGAATGAGAGAACAATAGGATTTGTCAAGAAAAGAGAGAAGTTAGAAACAAAGGAAAACAGTTGTGAAAGAGCCAATGGAAACTCAATACAAAATATACTTATCAAAACCTAAATTTCCAAACAAACAAAAAAACCCAAAATACAGAGCATGAAAAATTAGCTAACTAAAAGCAGAAACAAATATGTGTACAAATCTATAAAGTCCATCATTTTCCAATCGGTACACATTCAAAAACAAGTCAAAACCTAATAAAATAGAGCATAAAATAGTTTGTGCCCCCTGTCCGGGGCAAACTGCCTTACCTTCTCTGGGCTCCCCTCGCAGCGGGTTGGGGGGAGGCTGTGGAGGAGGCTGCAGCTTGACTTCCTGGGGCTGGTCTCTGGGTTCTGCGCGATGAGTTGTTGCAAGGGAAGCTCCCATGGGTGGCATTGGGTATGGTGTTGCCCCTGGTTTTATTATGTGGGGAGCTTGGGGTGTAGTGAATGGCTGTGCTTCTAGGACTGAATCCCCCAACTCTCCGCAGAGCGTCACCCCGGGAAGCAGGAGTTGGTCCTTCACCCGTTCTGCTTTTTGGGGACACTGTTTTTTGGCTTCTAAGGACTGGGCCCAGTCTCTCCCCCGGTTCCCTGTCTCCCTGCCGCTGGACCTGCAGGCTGCCAGCTGCCTGTTCCGTGGAGTGTGGGAGGGGAGCGGCTTTCTCTGGCCTCTCTGATCTGTACCCCCAGGCAACGTGGTCTCAAGCCAGAGACTCTCCTGATTTGCTAAGCTCACTTGAGATCTCCTGGTTGGATTTGCCGGATTCACGTACAGGTTTCATCCAGGAACTCGGGGATCTAAGTTCCCGGCCTGAGTTCCTGCCACTGTCTGCTGCAGGTACCAAGTGCTTCCATCTTGGGTTCCCGTACAGGGCCAGCAAACTGCGGCTTTTGTCTACCAGTGTACTGGGCTGGATGGCCTCTGAGTCGGGCCCGGTGGGCTGCCCCTCTGATCCTGGGGTTCCCACGCCAAGACTTATGGATTTTTTTCAAACCTCGTATTCCCCTCCTGCCCTCCCACCCTGAGCCCAGCTCCAATTCTGTTCCTTAGCTTGTCTGATGCTCCCCAGGCTCCCAGACTTCAAGGCTCTCTGTCCAGTACTGAACACCAGGGCAGTGCTTTCCTCTTTCCCTCGCCTCCCAGAGAAGTAGTTTTCATGGAGCTGTGAGAAAAGCCACTTCCTGCTAACCCGCCATCCTGTGGTCCCACCCCACCCCTTGAGGCAGTCACCCATCATTCTGGGGAAACGTGTGACTTTGGAGGCAATGTGAGTTCTTCTCCTGTGCAGGCTTTAGCAGATTCAAACGTGCCCCACACAGCACGCTTCAGGCCTGGCAACGTCCCAGGGTGCGTCTGTCCATCCACACTCCCTTCATAGGACAGGAACTCTAAAGTGACTGCGTGCTGGCCCGGGTCACAGAGAGAAGCCTGGCCTTCTGACTCTGGCCCATGTGCCAGTGTCTGTCTCCAGCTGCCCATTGGGGACATGGGGGAGCCTGGTGTGACAGTGTCTGTCTCCGGCGGGACATCGGGGAGCCTGGGTGCCCTCCTTGGCAGTAAGTGTCTCAGGCCCCGCGCGTGTCCTTGGTGCCTTGTCGGGGCCATTGCAGAGTTTCCCAAAGGGTCCCTCCACGTGCAGCTGTGATCCCTTCACTTCTCCAGATTGATGAAAATGACCAGCCTGTGTTACTCGCTTGTGTCCCGTTACCTCCCCCCGCCCAAAAAAAGCCCCACATGGTGTGATGAGAGAACACTGTGTGGACTCCCAACCCATCCACGCTCCCTATCCTCCAGCAAGGCTGGGCTCTTCCTCCTGCCCGCCCAGCATGCTTTTCTTACCTCCTCCTCTGGACACTGTTGTCCCCCCCACTTCCCCTTTCTTGCCTGCTGCTGGACATGGGGCTCATTTTGTCTTTGTCCGTTCCAGGGCTGCTTCACCTTTATCACTACCCTCGATCTCGGGCAGGCAAAGTGGAGCCACTGAATATCAGCCTCCCAGCACCTCTCCAAATGCTTGCTTGCCGTTCCTGGGATTGAGTTTTGCTTAAACGTTCACTGGCTTCATGATACTGGGAAATAATAGGAAAGATGTTAACATTCTCTGAGCAGGTGCTGTGTGTCAGAGATTGGCATCTCTGTTGATATGCAACATTCACTCAGTTCTCAGGATGGCCTCCAGAGGTAGAGAATGTAATATCAAGTTTATGAGCTGCTCCACCCTAGAACAGCCCTGCCTCTGGTCCAGGTACTATTGTTTCCACCTGAAACAGAAGAGCAGGTGACAGTGCTGCTGAATTAGGGGGCTGGGATGGCAACCCCTCCTTGAGAGCCTGCACCTTGCAGGGGCTTTGGCACCTTTATTTCCGAGTCCTGAGCACCTGCTCGGTAAATGTTTGTGACTAGAAATCGGTGGACATCGAAAGGGAACATTTATGACAAATTGTGCCCATTGAGGCCCTTTCCTGACTTATGTTGGGAGGAGTGCAACTCTGTAGAAAAGGCACCATTCCAACCTTTGTGGGTCCATCCACAGGCTGCCCTTTCCTCCTGGGGGTTACTGTTCAAGGTCTGGCTCCTGATGATGAGAGGTGGTAGAAAGGATCACTTGATCCTTCCCAGGAACAGGGTGGCAGCAGTTTATGCTCTGAAGAGCTGTCTCTAGTTTATGATAGAATTAGAAGGCTTTCTTGTTAAGGTAACCCCTGTGCTTGCTGTTCTATGTAAAAGACCAAATTTTTATGCTGGATTCTTGATAAGGTCAGGGAGAGGATACATGGAGTGTCAGGGCATGTGGCCCATGTGAAAAAATTCATGGACTGTCACCTGTGAACCTTTAATAATTTTGATCATAAAATAGGGCGACTGCTGACCAAAGCATCATCCAATTGCTTGCAAAACTGGATTTTGCTGCCTCTGTTTGACTGGTTTGCTACCATTTCCCAGAGGGCTGCAGCAAGATACCGCACATGGGGAGCTAATCAGTGGGTCTGTGGTTCTCTTAGAAATGACAACCTCATTCTTTTTTCTGGAAAATTTATGTGATAGGAAGATAAAGATGTGGCCCTAGAGTTGGGTGAAAGATGAGCTGTCAAGACAGATTGGATTTTCAGGCACACACAGGAGGTAACTGAGACTAAATTAAGGATGGGCTTCTTTACAGGTTTAAGAGGAGTTAGAAAGTTGGACGTGGGGGAAGCTCGAGGGACAGGGGCTGGGAAGGGGGTGAGGGCCTTGCATGTCCTGCTCTTGGGAGGCTGGAGGCTAAGGGGATTGCAAACAGCCCCAAAGAGGCTCCTCAGCAAGCAAAGGGTGGACAGCAGGTCAGTGGGTCCAAAATGTCAAGGAAAATGAGAGCCGAAAACTGCACCATTATATGTGATGAGAAGTCGTTTTCTGCTTCTCTCAGGTAAGCACGGAGGGCCTGTGACGATTCAACCTGACTTTTCCAGGATGCTTTTAAAAATAGAAAACCCAGGATTTATCTAGAGAATGGGATGAATAATGGATATATCACACATGCTCTAATTAGCGTAGGATCGTTGCACTGTTTATATTAGGGACTTGAGGTCTTATTTAAAGAAGACGTAAAAATGCAGTGAGCTGGGAAAGTCACTTTTACACATGCCTAAGTAATCCCATTTAAAGAGAATGATGAGGAACAAATGTGACAGCATTAGGTAAGTTTTGAAGACAGGGTGAAGTCATCAGGCATCTTTATCATTGATTATACTTAGCTGATAAGGAACTCTGCCGTTAAGAAACAAAACATACACAAACATGAAACTCAAGAGTGCTGCTCACCAAAAATGAGTAATTTACACTAAAAAATCTATTGAGTAGATCAGCGCCTCCAGTTACATCACATTGGAAACAGTATTTTTGCTTCTTCAGTGATAATAAAGGTGACAGCTCCTTGTGAGTGCTCACAGGTGATGAGCCACTGGGGGCCTTGCTGGCATTGAACACACCAATCTCAATGGAGGTGTTCGTGCTGCACCTCACTGAGACTGACCACAAAGATCAGGTGCCCTTACTCCTCCTGCCTCTGGACCTCTGGGAATTCCTCCTTCCCAGGCCTTCTCCATAGCTGGTTTCCAGTTCATAACAAGTTCATTTAGTTCCTTTGTCTCTGCTCGAATTGAAGCAATCCGCAACCCACATCTTCACTTGTTAAAGTGGTTGATATTAATAACCATGAATAACGTCAGTCTGTCTAATCAAAACCACATTGTGGATGCGGCACGAGGCAATCAAAAGTGAGAACAAACTTGATAATCCTATGGAAGTTTCTTTTCTTAAAGAAATAATTGGAATATATCTGAATAGCAAATAATTGTCCTATTAAAAAGCACAGCTGGCTGGAGAGAGGGAGAAAAGAAAACAATATAAGATATTCATGCGAAAATTAACAGTGAATGTTGAATTTCCTGCATTTTTCTTCCCAATTGCATGACATGCTGTTTTCTTTTGGTCTCCTTATTTCCCACCTGGGGTCATTCTTTTCACTGCGAATGATACTTCCCTCTTCATCTTGCAGTTAATCAATTTTGTAGAAATTTGAATTTTATGATGATTATAGGGTGGGACAAAATTCAAAAATGGGCCAAGCATGAGAGAAGTTTTAATTTTTTTCAATCATCCACTTTGAGTTTCCTTGCTCCAAGTTATATATTCTCCAAGTCTGCCTTGGCTGCCCAAGAACCAGGAGCAACAGTTCACCTGGTGCTCCCACGTTAGTATCCTGAACTACAAAACTTACAAGCACTCTGTCTCCTGAATATTTGTATTGTGTAGTTCCCACTCTGCTGAGTGATCTCGGGTCAATACTTGTTAACATGGTACACCATGAATCGTACCAAGTAATGCATAAACATTCCCATTTTAGAAAAGGAACTCCAGAGAATTGTACCTTAGAAGAATAATTTTGGTCAAAGGAATCCTAGGCCTCTTGGCCATGGAAGTAAATAAAATCTCACACCCTAACCTCCTATCACAGCACATCATATTTATTTGCAAGTGGCCACCCCATTGTGAAACCCTTCATGGACAAATGGGGAGTCTGTTGAAGATTTGTTGCTTAGTCTTTTATCCTTTTGCAACCCCTAAGCAGAAGATAATAACATTTTGGCTTCTATCACTGGCAAACAATAAATGTTTGCTCCAGGAAGTTGGACGTTCTAATGATAAACATTCCAACATTTGAATTATAAATTGGTAGCCTGCCTAGCATGGTGGATAGTGCCAGCTGGCTTATCTTGAGCCCATGACATTTGATTGTCTTTTGCCTTCCTTTGAAAAAGTTATCTCTTAGCTGTCTGTCTTGTAAAGTGAAAATAAATAGCCACGGTTCAATGTTGCATTGTAATGTATTGTTTTTCTCAGGGAGTCATCGTGAAACTCATGAAGGATACAAGGATGAAGCATGACATAAATACGGAGCATGATGTCCGACAGGACCTTTTAGATGTTAAGCTTAAAGCTGATTTACTGAGACTGAATAGTTTCCTGCATTAACTTTCCATTTTTCAGCACCTTAAATATCCTCTTGTCTAACAAGTGAAGTGGTTTCTGTTCATTGCGCCTAAATTTTTCTCCATAGCCCCAGAGCTTGCTTTGAAGGAGAACAAGAGCCCTGTGTAGACAGAGGACGATGAATAGCGAGGCGAGTGAGAATTGGGAATGGGAGATTTTTGTCCGGTTGCTCATTTACTTGTTGAGTATAGTTGCTTTTACTAAAGATGGAATGAAAGGGCATTCTGAGTCAGATAACTGTGCTTGAGCTTCGCAAATCGGGCAGGAAGCAAAGGATAGATGTCCCTGAAATCAATTCAGCGTGATTATTTGCTAAGTTTTCATGAATACTAAAAGCAGAAGGTTGGCTAACATAAAAAATGCAGTGCAGTGCCTCCCTCAGGGGCTGGGCACTGGTGAGGTCTGCATTATCACTTTTTTGATCTTCCATTTATCCTGTTCTGCATATGAATGGAATATACTTTGAGATTTAGTTTAAAATTAAGGAAAATTAATGATCCCCTTTGAAAATCGGCCTCTGCTATGTGATTACTCTTCAAGAAAGCTACGAAACGGAAATGTTCAAACTTTAATTAGGCATCCACCATTCTCTTTCTCACTCTTAAATTATTTCTTAGATTTTTCCAAGGGTGACCAACCTCAACTGTTGATGTCCAGCAGTGGTCTGTAGATACAGACCAGGTTGACTCTAGGGATGACTTGGTGTGTTACGTGGAGAGTTGACCATGCTGTGTAGACCACAAGGTAAAAACCAAGGTGCTGAGGATGGAGCAGAGTGGTATGGCACTTACATGCAGGAGGTCCTGGGTTCCATCCCCAGCACTTAAAAAAAAATCCAGAAAAGCTTAGATCCAAGGAACTCTAATGTGTGCTGGGTGAGTCTTTCAAAAACCTGAGGTTATTTAATCATTTTGCAAAGTAGCAGACTTGAGTGGTTCCCTAACTACAACTGCTGTGAACTGCAGCATACTGAACATAATGGAAGAAATATGCAAAAAACGAAGTCTTTTGCATGTATAAAAGATCATAATAGAACAAGTTGCTAGGTAGAAATGTACTTACATTTACATTTTCGGATATTTAAAAAAACTTGACTACTTACAAGTCAGGGGAACTTGCATTCCCCTTACAGTGGTGGGGAATTTTGGCAATCCATTTTTTTTTTTTTTTAAATAATGACATGAATGGGGCATGTCATTGGCCAAGGAGATGGACACAGTGACAGTACGGTGTAAGTGAAGCATGGTATTTTTACTTCACTGGTGATAAGTCGGGAGGACTGGCTCAGCTCTGCACTACAGCCTGGGGTGTACGTGTTAGGGAAGAACCAGCTGAGGCTGACCGCGTCTTGGATCTTCACTGAGGAAGGAGTTTGTGGCAGAGCCTGATGGTGACCCAGGACCAGGTTGAGAAACTTGCCTCTCCATTTACAGCCTCCTCTCCAACCTGGCTGGCTCATCCATTTTTATTAGTGGAGATACTAATCTGTGCCTTACAGAGGGCTCAAGGTGACACTGGGTCATTGCCAGGAGGAGGCAACTGTTGGGAGCTGGGAAGGAAGGTACTTGTACTAAGTCACTCACCATGATGGGGCATTTCCCCACCCTGACTCCAAAGTGCAGCACCTGAGGTCTTTGTGTGCTTCCCACCTGCGTTGTGGAGATTCTGAAATGTGGAAATATTGTTTAGAAACCACATTTTCTCTGTGTCTGACAAATTCTGTTAAGTGAGTATACTTAAATCACAGGGAGGTGATTCTACAAAGAGTGTTGGTGAAGCTCAATTATTAATAGTTGAGAAAAATCTTTCCTGTAGCCAAACTGGTGTACCACTATCTTATGTAACACCACAGTCTCCTGTCTTGGCTGCTTCTGGCCCTTCAGGATCATTTCTATTTTTGTTTGTGTGGAAGGTGGTCCTTTAATTTAGCACCCAATTACATGTACCTCTTAAAAAAGACTTCCCTGGGGACCTCGGTGACCTTTGGTGAATGTGTCATTTGCTGGTTCATGGTGTTACCACAATGTATATATGTCGGTCTTCTTCAAATGGACTATGAATTCCTTTTGGGAAGAAATAGATACGTACTTGAGCTATGAGAAAATAATACTGGAGATAATAACCGGAAGGCTGCACAAGTACCAAGTTCTGTGGTAGGAACTATTTGGGAACAAAATGTTTAATTGGTCAGAGGAAGAAAGAATTTAAAAACTCAGTTATTTGATGGAAAGAAGTTTTAAAAGTCGATTTAAAGTTTGGTGAATTTGAGAATAAGGAGGCAAAGTATTGACTGAAAACCACAAATGTATGACCAAGAGTTTTTAGAGGAAAAATAAAAAATTTAAGTTTCTTTTTTATAAAAGAAAAACTGAGAGAATAATTAGATCATTAATGAGAGAGATCTGGTGGAACTCTTTTAGTTGCCATGTTTTATGCAACATAAGTTTTGCATTTTTCAGATAACTAATATAGAGTCTCTCTCTCCAAACTATACACTCACTTTTCCCTACAGATGAATTTTCTCCCCATACCAAAATGTTCTCCTTTTGATGGCTGCATTTGGTGTGATTAAGTGAGGTCCCATGAAGGAAAGAAATGCAGGATAGTTACTTGATTTCCTATTTCAGAGTAATCTTCTTACTTTCTTACCTATTAGAACTAAACTCAAAATAATGGAGACCTTGAAGAGATGTCATTAGAATTAGCAGCTCCTGTTCTAAATCTCCTTAATGGGGCTAGCTTTTGCTTAGCATGTTTCTCTTTTATTCTTCTAAATTTTTCAGACAATACTTAAGACAATTTGCTTTTTCATGCTATAGAGATCAGCGTTACATAAAAATGAAATTACTGACATTATTCTTTCTCTGTCTCTATAATATCACTTTACTGTTGTGGGTTGACTTGTGATGTTTCTCCAGAGGAATTTCCTATTATAGTGCATTTAGACACAACATGGTTTCTTGGTGCCCAGTCAACAATGGTGGTTGCTCATCTTTAGGCCACAGGGAAGACATAGGAGGCAGGTGAATTCCCTTTATAGACCAGGAAGCTGTGTTCAATCACATTGGCTTTTGGTAGACTTGCATTTTAAAAGAATTATCATTAACTAATTTGAATTAAAGGAAAGAATTCTTACCTTTGGAGTCTGCCTAGCTTTGTCACCCAGCTTCTCACCCTTGTTCATAATTTAAATGCAGTGACCTAGAAAGCGGGCTTTCAAAGATCTGAACATAACTTTAGATCCAGTTCTTCACCCCTGACCCTCCCTGGCCTGCCTGCAGCAGGGTTCTGCCAAGCTGACTTAGCCACAGTCCTACTTATCTCTATCCCTTCCTCTGCGATGCCCACCCTGACCCCACTCTGCTCCTTGGCTGAGTCCCCACTGACACACACTATGTGTAGAGCTGAGCCTCGTTCTGAGATGAGGTCTCTATCCCTATTCCAATAGCTCTGAAAGAGAACTTGACTGTGCAGACACCGTTCCTATTTCTAGGATCTCCATCAGCATATACGTTAGCAAACAGTTGAACCTCGTGTTCTCTTTTCTTCCTATCTTTGAGAAAAAAAAGGACTTTATATCCACAGTCTGAGAATAAGTGTAATATTTACAGAGATTTCAGTATAAGGCAGAAGAGTAATAAGGCAGAAGAAAGAAAATGAGAAGTGATAAATTTACATCCCAGTGATGATTAATTTGTATGTGGGATGTGTCATTAATTGCTGCATTATGTCAGTCAAAATATTTCGTATCTATTAATTCCATTTGTATGCTAAAATATAAACTAGGAAGAGAGAAACTGCAGATGCCATGATGTTAGGGACCCAGTTTATTTAATTAATGTGTTTATTTGCTCCTGGGGATTTAACCCACAGGCACTTTATCACTGAGTTGCATCTCCAGTTCTTTTTATTTACTATTTTGCATTGGGGTCTTGCTAAGTTGCTGGGGGTCTTGCTAAGTGGCCCCAGCTGGCCTTGAACTCATGATCCTCCTGCCTCAGCTTCTGAAATCACTAGTTTACAGGTATGTACCACCACATCTGGCCCCCAGTTTATTTTTATTCACCTTCTTCAGCATCCAGGCAAGTACCAAGCACAGAGTAGGTAATAGGTAAATATTTCTTAAATAAACAAATGAATAAAAATGGAATAATCCATTTAAAAAATAAAGTTGGGTAAACTGAGCTCTTCAGAAGGAAACTCATTGAAATGCTCTAACCTTTCCACTATTGTCTTAAGCAGAAAAAGCAAAAAAGGGCATCAAAGCAAGACCAAAGGCAAAGAGCAGCCTACGTAGGCTCGCAGAGGAGTTGACACTGGCCTGCACCTGCCCCAAGGTTCCCAGAGCCTTGGTCTCTCTAGCCCACGCACATTTTCTCTTTTGTAGCAGCAGTTAACTAAGGAAATGGAGATGCACCTTCAATTGAAGGAAACCTCTGAGCTGGTAGAGGCATGCTAATTAGGCAGATAACAGCAGCTTCTAGGAGTCTCACTGCTTCCCCTTCCTGCAGAGTATTGATCTAAAGCTGGAGGTCTGGACATGTCCTCAATTACGTTCACAGTGACTATGGCAGCATTACGGGGGGCCACAGAATGGTCACTTACCATCATTCCTCGTGCCTTTAGCTTACCAGATGCCAGTGCTTTCTTGGCTTGTTTAAAAGAAAAAAAAAAATGAAAAAACAGTCCTTCTGTTGGTCCTTGTACCTGGGCTGGTGCTGCCCACTAGAACCTTCTGAACTAATAGAATAGTTCTGTACCTCCACTGTCCAATAGGGTGCATACAAGCTACATGGGCCTTTGGGCCCTTAAAGTGTGGCTAGGGCAATTGAGGAACAAGACATTTAATCTAATTTAACTAGAATTTGAATTTAAAGCATCACCTTGGCTAGTGGCTCCCATATTGGACATGATGGCTGCAGTCTGTAGCCACAGTGTTCTGTGATGGTAAGAGCACAGGTTTGGGGGCTAGGTAAAGTCGGGGTTCATGCCCAGTGAGTGTATTTATAAATCCCTGGAACTTTTCCAAACCCATGAGCTTGTTTAGGCAAAATGAGTAAACAACACTACTTTAGGGAAGTATGAGAATTAAGTGGCATGTTAATACATTTACATACATATTTGTGGGGAGGATGGAGGGGGTAGGTGGATGGATGTCTGGAACAGCTATTGTAGTACATTAGCCATTAAAGTTCTCTCACTTCCTGAATGTATTGCAGATACAATAATTACAACTTGTCAAGGAGTTACTCTGGGCCAAATGATGCTAAACACCTTATATTCTTTAAGTATAACAGCCAGTGTGATATGTGGGTGGAGCCTGGATTCGAGCCCAAGGCTGGATCCCAACCAATATTTATTTACCTAACTTCAACTTTAGCTCTTTGTATCTGGGAAGAATGGCCCCTGCTTCTATTTGACTTTACCTAGCAGAATACCAAATGGATTTACCATTTGATTGGCTTATTTTGAGCAGAACGCATTTGTGTGTGATAAAGAAGACAGCATGGTATAAGGGTAGCAGTTTGTTCCCTGGAGAGTCTCAGTATAGCAGTGTCTCCTTTTTCAGAAGCACATAGGCTCCCAGAGCATTGTGCATGATTGCTTTTAAAAAGAGGTGTTGGAAGACTGGAATCTAAACTTGAAATGATGCATAGCACCTTGGACAGACAGCAGTGCAAGGGCCTTATCAAAAAAAAAAAGTCTCAGGGTACATTTCAGTGTATCAACTTGCAAAAACCATTTCTGAACACCAGTATCATTGTCTGCTCTCTTTGGCTACAAGAAGTCTGCACCAATTTTTGGTTATTTTTGTGGTCAGTTTTTGATTCCTAATGTAATAATGCAGGTACTCTGATAAAAGAGGGGCCAAGACTGCGGCAGTTGGACAGAACCGGAGAGATGGCTGGGCTTAGTCTGGGGAAGTGCATAATGCCTTTTCACCTAGTGGGACATTGGGAGCAGGGACATGGTTTCCTGGTGTCCCCAGCAGAGGTATGTGATGGGTCCTGGTTCTGACTACTGGCTCTGGGTTCATGTGGGCTCCCTATTAGGTGGGACACCAGTGCCCACCTGGACCCTGCAAGTGGGTCTATGTTTGGTTCCTTTCTTTTTTGTCCTGTTTCTTAAGGACCCGTCACTGCTCTGGATGCTGAATGCTTTATTGATATGAGAATGAAAGGGGGCTGCTTCTAGCGCTGGAGGGGAGGTGTCCTTGTCAAAACCTGAACAAACCTCCTAGATGAGTGGTCCTGCTCTTAACGATGTATTGGTAAGAACCGCCTAAGAGCAACTCCTCTGAACCTAGTCATTATTTTTGGCAGTCATTCTCCAAATATAATTGGCATAGAGCTAAAACCCTAGATATAGGAGGAAGTTAACTCTTTTATTTACTTGGGATTACATTTTTTTATCCAATTTTTTTTGGAGATACATCAGAAAGTTTTCTTAAAATTGTCCTTTGGGTGCAACATTGAAAAAGTTTTAAATGGTTCAAATAATTTGTGATACCTGCTTTAAAAATTCTCTAGGATGAAATATTTATTTATATGCTCTGTAGAGCAGAACTTGGAGAAGTGCATGAAGTACTTTTTACTGAGAAAACAGGACCCTCTCTGCCAACCTTCCCTCGATCTGCCTGCATGTAGTGTTAGAGTTTTCTACTTGGCCATAAATACTTTTAATAGAGGATTAAAATCCTAGTGTTTTTTTTTTTTTTCTTTTGCTCAAAATATGAACCCTTCTCTTGCTAGGCAGTGAGTGTAATTATCCGTAAGCTTTTCCCAAGGAACTTGAACTCAACGAACTTCCTTAGTTTGGAACATTCCTTCAAGATTAGTTGACATATATACAATAATCTATTCTTTCTATTGTTATAAATTTTACTCTTAGATCCAGTGAGACCACTAGAGAGCCACATGTTGGGATAGTCAGACAATAAGCTTTGACCTTTTTGGTTAAATGACGTTTACAACTTTTCTTTATCATAATCATGTGAAGATGCTGTCAAAGCAACACCATCAGGATGTTTGTGGCAGGGCTGGTGTCATGGACACTGCACTCCACTGCACTCCACACAGTAGGGCCCTGTGGCTCTTTATATCTGAGCAAACCTACAGATTGCCTGGATGTTTGTATGTTGTTATTTTTTTTTAAAACTATGCCCTGCATAATGCTTCTCTGAACAAGTCCAGTAACTGGTACACAGGAAAACTTTCTGTACCTTGGTATGCAGTCAGCACAGTTATAAAAAAAAAAAACATTTTGTTTTAATCCTGTATGTGTCAACATTTCTTAACACTGTGTGTGTGTGTGTGTGTGTTTGTCATGTCCGTCAAGATCCAACAGAACAGCTTTAAGCAGATAAGAATTGAGAAACACTGTTGAAGTTTTATATTTATTTTTTACTTTGTCTTGATTGCCAAGAGGTTCAAAGTGAAACTTGCACATTTTTAAGCTTAAATTCCCCTTTGTGGACCTCACTGGGTGGCCAGTGACATCCTGTTAAAGTGAGAATCCACTTCATCCCGCTTACCTGTGAGCAGCAGCAAAGCCTCTGTGCTGGGCTCCCTGGCCCTAGGAGCGTGGATTCTGCACTTCCTCTGTGTGTGTGTGTGTGTGTGGGGGGGGCTTCAGCAACCCACAGTGAGGGCAGGTGGAGACCCCTCAGCCTGCCTCCCAGGTCTCCTACTTCCACAGCTTTACTGTCCAGGCTGCTCCAGGAGCCCGAACCTTGATGCTCCCTGCACTCTGACACCCGAAGCCATCATCTAATCCCCCCTTGACTTCTCTCTCCTTAAAGTCCCCAACTGATTTATTATTGCCTTCTTTCTTATGCATAGGTCTGAAAGCTGACTTAAGTCCTCCATGTAGTGAGATGACTATGTAAATGACTGATTATTTTTTGGAATTAATTTAAAAAATGGCTTACTCCCTTTTTAACAATTGAAGGGATGCAGTCAGGTGGCAGTGGGATGGCCCCCTTGCTGGGCTAGGCAAGAAGCATTGGTGGGTCACTTTGGAGAATGGAGGTACTAGTGCAAGTAGGTGAGCCCGGGCTCTGGCATAAGAAGGTGCTTCCTGGTCTGTGGGATCTCAGCAGAAATCTTAGCTCTGGGCCACCTGCTGTGCCAGCTGGGTCACAGCCAACTGGGAGAACCTGTGGCCTGCCAGCATTGGCATCTTGGGCTCCCGCAGTGTATCGGCTCCTTCCAGCGTGTGTGGGCGTGCCGTGCTCATCTCGGAAGCTCTGCTCCCATCTGCGTGGGCACCGTTGCTGGGCTTCCCTCCCGGGTCTCAGTTGTACAATGGCGCTGACTCCAACTTCTCTACTGTGTTTGGGGAGAAATTCCTTGAGTACATCATTGATCAGAAAACTACCAATGGGAAGGTGTCGGTCTATGCTGGGTATTTCCAAATGACAGGATGGAATGCGTTGAATGAACATTTAACTACTGAGTGAGGGCAGTTCTGTCTCTGAGTTGTTTGATTAAAAAAAAAAAAAGCACTATAGACATATTTTGTATCCTGATGCCCCATATTTTCTTTGACTTGATTTGTCAACATCCATTTGTCTTTTTCAAAACTGAAGTAGAAAATTCATAAAAAATCTGTCTTGCACTAGCATGAACACACCTGTTTGAGTGAGGTTGCTTCCTTGCCCCTCCCCAATTCCTCCTGACCTCACACCAATAATAATTGTGAAACATCCCTTTCATCTCCTTATCTACAGCCTAAAACCTGTATGGCTCCTGTCACCTACTGGTGAAGATCTGACACTGTCACTTGGGGTTTCCAGGCCTCCTCCTCTTGTTTTTAGCCTTGTTTTTATTAGTCCTTCTTTTCAGAATCCATTTCCTCCATGTGTTTGCTTTGAATGTGTCCCAGTACAGTCCCACAGTGCATAATAATGGTACTAATGGTGGCGATTGCAATATTAGAAGTGGTGAAAATCATGGAGGTTCCACAGGAAGGTTTGAACCATGTACCTTTTCTCCTTTTTCTAAATAGTTATCTTTACCTCCTTTCTGCACCTTTCCCGGTGTCACCACAGGGCCCTTCAGATCTCTTTCCCCTTGTTAATCCTTCTGGATCACTGTCTAGAAATGCAGTCTTCTCTGAGCTACCGCAAGTCTTGCTTTTCAACCCCAGATGACCATGACTGTTGCAACTTCTGCATTTGGCTACCTTCTTTGGTGTTGCAGAAGAGCTTATGGGAGTGACTGATGGACTTGGCTTCAATGTAAAGGGTCCCTTCTGCAAATCTTCTGCAAGATTTGGAGGATATGGATGTGTGGATTATATGTAGAAAATGAAATTGTTATGCTCAACACATACATGCACACACAAATAAGGAACAACAAATACTTGCAAGCAAAGGGCAAGTATGATTGCTCGCCTTCTGTCACAGAAGCCATGGGAAGGATTTCTCTCTCTCCATCTTCCTCCTCCTCCTCACTCCCAGCCCTCCATGTTGATGGACTGCCTTAACAGGACTCTGCCAAGCGGGGACAGTGAACTGAACTGTATTAACATACTTCTAGTCTATTGTGTATTCTTACAAGAGGCAGAATTTGTAGTGATGGATTATAATTGCAACTTTATTTTTAATTTTAGAGGATATATGCTTTTAGTTTTATGCTTTCTGAAATGCTCTGGCATAGTTCTGCCAATATTATACTAATGATAATGGCAAAATTCATGGTGATAAAATAAGGATGCAAATAAGAATTTAATCTATTAGATAATCTAAAAATTTACATTCAATTTGCAATGAAATGAAGAGAAATTTACTATCCTATGCTTAATTGTTTGGCTCATGTTTTCACTGGATAGAGGCTATGTGATTTTTTTTTTTTTTTCCCTGAGGGCTGCTGGGGATTTCTGGGAATGGTGTGGAGAAATACTTGGCACTGAGTATAATATAGACCTCCTGGGGGATTGGCTTCATCAGCAAGATACCCAGTCCCTCTGGCTGTAGCTACACCTGTGCATCATCAATTTGGGAAAACATGGATCTCATCTTGGGATTCAACCTACTTTTGGTTTATGGAAAATTTCCAAAAGGAACTTGAAATAAGTACCACCTAATGATGACAACATGTTAATTTTTATTGACCATCTTTGGTTTTGACTTGTTCTTATTTTATTTATTTTAGAAAAAGTTGAATGGCAATTTTAGGTGCCATGTGTGGTATGTGTGCATGTGATACCAAGTGTGCTAAAAAGAACTTGCATAGGCCCGCTGGCCAGTGATGGAGTAAGTTGGCGCAGACACTGATCAAGCAACACCTTGCATGAACCCCATTTTCCCTAGTCATGTAGGATGGTTAAATCGGGGCATAGGAGCTTCTGTGTTTTTCTGAATTTTACAACATCAGCAGCCTGTCCCTGTGTACCTGAGAGCCTTTGGGAAGCAGTTCTGTGTGATGTTCTGCCGCATGCTGGATTCCTACAGTGCCTTTGTAACTGTCTCAGGGGAGTAGAAAACTAATAGGGTTAAGGTAGAGCCTCCGTTTAGCCCGGAATATGGGAGTAAACTATAAAATTGTGGATATAGCCCCTCCTCATTACTTTATAATTGTGTAGTTCTTACTATTTTTCATTTTAGTCTTTCATGCAGTATATTTTGTGGAGACCACTTTAATGGTACCAAATGTTGGCATGTGGGTCTCTGGGAGTTCTTCCTTGGTAGGGATAGCAGCTTTTGTTTTTCTTTTTGTCTCTTGGAGACTTCATAGTTAGCTGGATAGTTGTTGATGAGAAACCAATGCCAGAATTATGGGGAATAAATGCAAGATCAATAGAACATCCCCATATTTTTACACATCACAATAACAATTTTACTATTCTTCCATTGTAATGGAATCGCCCAAAAGACTTATGTACTGTGGGGTGTGGGTGACTTTAGAGAAGAAATGACTTGTGTATGAAATTCAGTGTGGGAAATATTGATGAAAATTAGAGAAATGAGGAATAACCAAGAGGAATAACGCACACACAGACTTTTGGACCTCTGAAGAGGGAGAGATGACTTGAACATAGCTATTGGGTCCTAAGGGAGAGCCGGTGTGCTCTGCTGGGCTTTGGAGGGAGACGCTATCTGAACGCAATGTACGGTGGGGCAGACGTTGAAGACCCACAGGCACCGTGAGTTTTCTTTCCTGTATGTGGCAGGTCAAGAAAGCTCATTTGGATTTTCTAAAGCTTTCTCCGTCTGAAGTATGAAGTTGACTCAACATAATCGGGTATGATAGACAAGGAGGCTAAAGAAGATATGTATTCCTGCTTTTAGGGAGAATTCACAAAACTGAACGTTGCCTCTGACATGGTTCCGGTGCACATCTGGGCATCAGTGTCCCACAAAATAAGCATGTGCTGTGGGGGGAACCTTAAAACTCAGGCTCCTGGTTTCCTGTGCAGGGACCTGAATTTGGGCAACACGTTTTCCTCCCTCTGCCCCTCATTCACTTCCTCCAGTGGAAGGGGAGTAGGTTCCTTCCCTGCCTGGTGAGGGGGAGGAACTAGCCATGCTTCGCTCCCTGTGATGGCTTCCTTACTCTCTTGTAGAATTGCTGCCTGTCCAAAGTGTGTGTTTTCATCTGCGTAGTGCCAGATGGCTGAGGAGCAAATCTTCCCTTTGCTAACTGCTAACTGTGTAATTTTGACAAAGTCTCTCAAATTTTTGATCCTTGTTTTGTTCCTTTTTTGTCTACTTGGGTGTTGTTTGAAAGAGGCTTTTAATTAGTTGAACACAATGGAGCATTTTGGAAAAATAAAGGGTAAACACAAGACATACTACCCCTCGCCTCCAAAGGCAAATGACAGCCCATCCAGGAATGAGTGTCCTTGTGGGGTGGCATGAAGACAGGGGTGTCACGTATTCTACTCCAAAAAGGTGTTTGACCTGAAGGACACTTAATAAATATTTGTTGCATGGAACAACACATAGGTTTCAAACCATGCATTCCTTCTTTCAACTAAGAGATTGTGCTAAACACCCCCCCCCCCCCCCCCCCGCTTTTAGACGCATACACATACCATTCATGCGCATGTGCACATCACCTGTGGGGACTTATTGTGAATCCTATCTCCTTGGAGCTATTTCTTATTAAATAATTTATAGTACATATGCTTTCTGAAGATAGCTGGCTAGTAAGTCCTTTTCCCATTTATAAGCATTGTTAAGAACATGCTTTTTAAATACTAATTTTAAATTTGTATTTAAAAAGCAGATTTATGAACCACTAGTGTCTTATGAATTATATTTGACATGACTTGCTTCATAATCCAATACAGTGTGTTTAATAGGTGGCAACGTCTCACACAATCGCTGTGGAGTCACAGGCCCTGGAGAGGAGAAGGGCTTACTGGAAGTGTTCTTTTTTCTTTTGTCTTTTTTTGTAATCACTGTGACCAAAATACCCCAGAAGAACAACTTGGAGGAGGGAAAGTTTATTTGGGGCTCACAGTTTCCGAGGTCTCAGTCCGTAAAGGGCTGAGTCCATTACTCTGGCCCAAGGTGGGGCAGCACATGATGGTGGAAGGACCCGGTGGAAGAAGGCTGCTTGGATGTGGGTGTCGGAAAGCAGAGGGAAAGGGAAGGCCCCTCCAAAAATTGACCCTTCCAGGTCATGCTCCCAGTGACCCACCTCCTCCAGGTCCTCCCACCTGCCCACACCCAGTCCATTCAAAGTGAGGTGGACTAAGTAGGTCACAATGATCACAATCCAGTCATTTCACCTTCAAGCATTTCTGCATTAACAGTAGCTTTTGGGGAAACTACTCTCCAAACCACAAGAGGAGGTTCTATACCAAGCTGCTAAAGAGGAAGCTGCACACAACCTTTATTTCCTGCTTATTTCACAATCATGGCTTCTTATAAGGTCCAAACTCAGCATCCCAGGTGCCTTAGATTTCATATTCTTCAATAAGACACAGGGTAGCCAGATGCATGTCCATATGGAGCTCTAGAAATCTTTCCTTAAAATGACTAATAATTAGGAAGTGACATGGGTTGATGTTGAAGAAACCTGGAGAATGGTTTAAAAATTTCCCAGTCACTCCTTATTAATTTTATTCAGTCATCTGCCTTTTAATTTCATGTTGAAGACACATAATATGACAGATTTCCTACTTGGATGCAATGTACAACAAGGAAATAGTTCTTGAGTAACTGAGGAACAAGGAGGATTGGAAAGAGTTAGAAGGATGTAAATAGGAAGGCCACAGGCTTAGGTAAGAAAATCCAAGTTATTTAAATCATGCTTATAATTAGGTCATATAGTTTAATAACTTTAAATGGTAATGTTCAGATTTGTGGTCAAATAGAGAAAATGAATAAAATTTACTGAGTCTCTTCCTCCGAGGTGGGAAGGCAATGCCATGCATTCTCCTTCTATCTCCAGAGATAAACGTGGCCCAGAGCTCCATAATTGCTTCCATTCCTGGTGAGCTCACTGGGCTGCAGCTACTTGGGGAGATGCCTGGCAAGCATGGATGCTTCCGGTCTCACAAGAGCTGAGTGTGGCAGGGGATGTGTTGGCCCTGGCTTTTTAAATGTGAATAAGGCATTCAATATATAAATTGGAAAGCATGATCTCAACGATAGAAATAAGTGTTACTGGACATTTTGCTGCACTAGATCCATGACATTTGGGAAGAAATTTTCACAAGAATGTTGGAAATACCCATATTTGCTTATTTAACTTCCCACAAATACAAGTGTGATGTTTTGAGGACAACACTCATTTGGGAGACCCCAGCTGGAGGTGGGTTTGGTTGGCCCCCTCCTGGACCCCCATGTACACACACCCATGTACCCAGCTGTGGGTGTGACTCCAGGTCAGAAATGTGGCAGCCTGGAAATGTGTGAATAAAAAGTCCTTCTGGGGGTGGGGGGTGCTTATGGAAAAATGAAATTACAGATATTTGATTTAAGGAGACCCACATATGATCTCTTTCTATACCTGTTTTTATGTGTTTGGATAATATGCAGATTAACTTCTGGCATTTTCTCAATGTTACGTGTGATTTGCCAGGCCATGAAATGAATTCTTTGGAAGATTGACTAGATATTTGATTGTTAAGGAATTATTAATTTTTAGGTGGTATATTGATATTGCTATAATATCCTGAAAGTTCTTGTCCTGAGAAGTCACATACTGGAGAATTGATAGATGCAATGATGTGTTGTCAGAGTATTGCTTCAAAAAAAATACGAGAGTGTCATAGTAAGTGGTAATGTGGATTAGTAAGTTTGGTAATGTTAAAAATCACTGAAGCCAGATGATGGGAATTGGAGAATTTCTTATACAATTCACAGCATGAAAACTCTTTAAATTTAACCTGTACTGATTTAATGGTAGTCATGATATGGGTATATTTTAACTTACTTAATCATTTATCACTTTGAGATACTTTACAGTGTTATGGTTTAGATAGGAGGTTTCCCCCAAAAGCTCATGTGTGAGACAGTTCGAGAATTTTCAGAGGTGAAACGATTAGACTATGAGAGCTGAAACCTGATCAGCAGATTGATTCACTGATAGAGATTAACTGGGATGCAAGTGTCGGCTGAGGAAGCGGCTCACCATGCCTTTGGAGTTCATGTTTGTCTTTGGAGAGCACAGCTCTCTCTGCTTTCAGATTCTGGTTGTGCTATGTCCTCAGCTCCCTTCCTCCGCCACCACCACATCCACCCTTCCTCCACCCTTCCTCCACCACTACCCTTCCTCCACCACCACCCTTCCACCATGATGTCTTACTTCACCTTGGTCCAAAGCTCTGGAGTTAGCCAACAATGAGCTGAACCTCTGAAACTATGAGCTGAGATAAACTTTTCCTCCTCTACATTGTTCTTGTCAGGTTGTCATTTGGTCATAGCGAAGCAAAGTTGACTAAAACATAAGTTTTTCGAATTATTCAAGATCATAAATGATATAGTAATTATCATTTCTTTTTGTTAATGAAATTGTGTCCACATTTAAGATTTTCCTTGTAAGCCATCTTGGGTGTGATATCACTACACCAACGAAAGTGATCATTTAAAAGTAATGTGCCAATCATTTCCCAGGGAGACCGGATGCATGAGGGTGTTAGGGCCACCTCTTACTATCAGCATTGCCCACCGTCATTAAATGTGTCTTAACTTGACATATTATTTTATTAAAAATAGTTGAGAAATGGCTACTTCTTAAAATACATCATACTTATTCTGGTTGTAGAAAACTTGGAAAGTGCAGAAATATCCCCATTGTAAGAGGTGACCACTGTCGAAATGTGCATGTCTCACAGCAGTCTTTCCCCAAACACTGTGTGCCGCAGTCTGGCTGGGAACAAAATCACGAGCCACTCAGAGCTTTGTAGATTCAAATAGCAATTCTTTATTCCAGAACTCACACCGGTCCTCTACAAACACGTTCTGGGGAAAATTCATGTTCTGGGCAAAATCCACCAGGCTCTAATCAGCAGGATACGCCCTATTCCCGGCAGGGTACACCTTAAACCTGGAACTGCCCTAAACCCAAGGAGCGGGATACTCCCTAAAACCTGATCCGCTCTAAACCCGGATCCGCCCTGGTCCTTGAGCAAGGTCGCCTTACTCAAGCATACATGCAATGTCACTGCAAATGACCTGAGTCTAAAACAAGCACATTTCCACAATGGAGAGTCCTTCCTCTAAGCAACATGGGGTAGGCTGACAAGAAAATTCCTACTTGGCAATGGCTCTCAGCATCTGTGGAATGTCCTCTGCTCCTCAGTTATAATGATAGCTGGAGGCGTTATACAACTTTGTGACATATTTTTTCAGTATGGATGTAGAAGTTTCACATCTATTATTTAGCACTGCGATGTCAAATAAAGTTAGAAGTTTGGCCAAAAAGATAAATTTGAAAAAGACTGTAGTTACTGAGATGGAAGGTGACAGAGGAACTTCCCTGCACGGTGGCAGGGTGGAGGGAATGGAGGAGAGCAGGGAGTCTGGGTGGGCTGTCCCATGAGCATCTCACTTTCTCTCCGCCTTGCCACAGTGAGGGTCTCACCTGAGATGGACAAATGGTGAGGCTCAGTGTTGGAGCAAGATTCTTCAGAAAATTGCTGAGACTTCCCAACTTCCCTGCAGGCCTGTGCCCTCCTTTGAGGTTCGGCAGCCCCAGGGTGCTCCTGGACCCCCATATTTTGTACTTTCCTGAGTGATTACTGTGGAGTCTATTGGCCCCACTTCTCAAAATACTGTTTTCTTTCATGTAAAATACATACAATGCAAGCTCTTGGGAAAAAAATAAACCCTCACAGGAGCAGGATACAATGAAAGAGTATGCCTAGATTTATATGCTACTTTTTCATAATATTATACCATGAGAAACTATAAGCATATTTTCGATATCCTTAGACTTCTTAAGTGCCATTACTGTGGCTGCAAGAGATGACGCGTCCTAGGTGTGTGTCACCATCCCATCAGCGGCACGTCCTACTCCATCATCCAATTAGATCTCCCTGCCTTGGCCTTGGAGGCCAGCCTCCTCCCTGGCTGCCTTCTGCACTCGGGCTGTGCATGCTGACTTTCTGGCCTCCCCCAGTACTTCAAGATTTCAGTGACCTACCTTAAGGGAGGGTCTTGCTCTTCCATAATGGGAATGGAAGTCACAGTCTGGAATGATGAGAAAGTGACTCCCTGTGGGGAAAATGTGATAATGAGGTAAAGGACCTTGGAGGAGCCCAACAAATCCACTACTTCTCTTCTCTCCCCTCCCTTTGGTGAGCTGGTTAAGGCCTCTCTGAGATGACCCTCAGGGCCATTTGGGCATGCATCAAAACACCAAATTTAGATGTGAATTGACATGCTTTTGGCTATCATATATTACAAATTAGAATAAATTATTAAAAAAAAAAACAACTTCAGGATGAGACAGACAGAAACTTAAGCTTGGCAAGTTCAGAATCTGAAGGGTAGACAGCAGGCTGGAGACCAAGGCAAGAGACGCAGCTGAGTCCAAAGCCGTCTGCTGGCAGAATCCCCTTTTCTCTGGGCGGGTCCGTCTTTTCCTGTTAGAGGCTTTTGACTGACGGGATGAGGCCCACCTGCAATATGAAGAGTCCTGTGATGCACTCAGCATCTACTGATTTAAGTGTTAATCTCATCTAAAACATGTCTCCACAGAAACACCAAGGATGCTGTTGAACCAAGCACCTGGTTATGGGGACTTTGCCAAGGTGATACATAAAATCAACCATCCTAGTAGACAAGCATGGAATGAATAATTTAGTGTGTCAAATTGTAAGATGTGCCAAGAATGATGTCATTTACTCCTATGCTCTTCATTGGGATAAATTTTATTTTAAAAAGTATTTTTTTCCTAATTTCTGTTTTTTTTTTCATATGTAACTTCAAAAAAATCTGAGGAAACAATCTAAATTTGTCTCAAGCCTTGAAGAGCTCAGTAAAGCTGATAACTACTGCTGAATAAAATTCTTTGTTACAATGAATTAACTTATGAAAAAAAAAAACTGGTGGGAGCAGCAGCTGTTGAGCAGCAGCGAGACCCGCTCGGGGGTGTGGGGATGGGACTCCAGTGGGAAGTCCAAGGACAGGAGCGATGTCTTTCTGAAATGTGTTCCATTGTTGGTCACCAGGGCAAGAGTCCATTCTTGCTCTCCATGCAGTTAATTAAAAACTGTTGTTGCTCTAGTTGTTCAAATGACAGAGCAAAGATCCTGAGAGACAAAAAGACGGGGTGATGTTGCACAATGATATCACTTGGAAATCCATCAGGATTTTAAAAATTCAGACGACGTGTGTCTTCCTATTGGACATGGGATTAAAAAGACAAAGCCCTTTTCCTGCACCGAGACTTTCTGAAGGTGCGTTTGCTGAGCTGGGGAGGGAAATGAATGAAACTAAGGACTTACAGGTCTTTAGAGTTGATGTGATAAACACATCTTTTCCCCACATGCTATAAATCAAACAATGACTTCATCAGCAGAATATAAATCAAATGAAAACTTCTCCTAAGGAAGATAATCATCCAACCAACAGTACTTAGAACCTCCATGTTCTGCCAGGGTCTTGGAAGGAAATTGTAAATATGATTAGCACACTCCTGGCTGCTTGACCGGCTCAGTGAGAATCTGATTCTGCTTTTTTTAAGACAGTTAAGCATAAGAACTACTAGAAAAAAATCCCAGCCATGCCACATATGGCTGAGGTTGATAGGACTGATCTTCTCATTAACACAATGTCCTGAGCCCCAAGGTCTGCCCAAGGTTGGTGAGAGAAGGTCTGCACAGTGCAGTCCTTTTCCAGGAAGGGCCAGCAACACGGTTTCTTCCAGAATTCACATCTGCCCTGGCTCTCAAGAACGAGCAAGGATCAGGCAATGAGGGAACAAGGCACAGCACTCTAAATCTTGCCTTTTTCTCCAGTCAATGCACAATCATCTTGTCTTTTGTAAACTTCCGGTGTTAAAAAAAAAAAAAGAAGAAAAAAAACAAATATTTAATTTGGTGATCCATGAAGCTTGGCTCCGGAGACCTGGAATAGGCTGCTTATAAATTATTAAAATTAGCTCATGGAAAACAGGCTGCAGTCTTGTCAGAAGGAAGTGTGTTTGCCCAGATTCACGACCTCGAGTTGCTCTGGTATCAGACCAGGGAAGAACACCAAGTGCTTCAAAATTCCAAAAATGGTAATTTTCAAAAGAGCTTAGCTTATTTGGCAAGTGCATTTGAGCTTCAAATATGCTGAACCTGAAACCAGCAGGACAAAGCCCTGCAGCATCTGCGTGTGAGCTTCAGCCCCAGATAACAAGGTGCTGGCACCGAGGGCCCCGTCCTCCAATGAAGATCTTGACAAGGCGCTGGGCTTGACAGTGATGGAAAGGAAGGAAAGCACACCTCCTCCAGGGAAGGAGCAGTCCAGAGAACCTCTGACGCCCTGGACCGGAGGGCCTGAGAAAAACCTCCAGAGATTTTCAGTTTTTGTCAAACATTGCAGAGAAGTTTAGTTTTTTAAAATTAACGTTTGCTTGATTTGGCAAAGCTGATACCTACAAAAGACACTTTAGAATTCAAATAACATATAAGATGATGTCTTCTTGCTGGCTTTGGGTGTTATCTCATTTTTCATTTGTTTTTAATTTGCAAAATAGTTGGGTAGTTTTGTCTATCATTGGCTAGGGAGATGAATCGGTGTAAATGGCTCCAATAGTTAATGTGAGCTACATTCCCTTTTTCTTTTGTGCTGCATAGAATGGAAAACTTGTAGCCAGCAAGCCAACCACATGGTTAAATTTGTGTGTGTGTGGGTATGTACGAGCACACGCATACCTGTGTACACAATTCCAAAGAGCAACAATTCTAAAGCTACTTTGTCTTTGCATCAGTTTTGATGGTAATGTGTAATACATTTGTGAAACATGAGTTAATGTTAAAGGAAGGCAGGAGATAAATAAATATCTCAAAGGCCACGAGTTAAATGTGGATAATCCTGATTTTAACTCTAGTCTGGTGAGCAAGTTTCTTCCTATCTGTATTAGGAAGCGCTCTTCAAGCATCTCTCTAGCCTGCCTACACATTCTACCTGTTGTTCAGAACAAAACACAAACACACCACATTTTGTCCCATATTTGTCTTTGTGTACCCTGTGGCTTGTCACTTGATACACACTCCACTTTCTCATTTCTAGTCCCAGGGTTCCTACTGTGACTGAACCCCCTCCTCTAGGGTGGCCTCCGTGATGCACACACACCCTCGGCACGTCCTTTATCTGTGCTCACTCTATGCGGTAGGGCTCATTTTTTATGGTTGAATTTTGATTTGAACATGTCCCCTAAAGTTTCATGTGTCGAAAGCTTGGTCCCCAATGTGGCTGTATTGGAGGTGGGGCCTTGGGGAAGGTGGCTGGGTCATCGGAAGCATTGTCCTTGGAAGGTGATTGAGGCTTGTCTTCTGGAATGAGCTTCTATGAAGGTAGGTTATGATGAAAGAGCAAGTTCCTGAATCCTCTTGTGGCTTCTTATCTCATTGTAGGACCTCTTTCTCTCACATGATGCCACCTGAAGGACGTGGTGGAACCAGGGAGTCTCGCACAGATCCAAGCAGCGGCCAGCACCAGGCTCTTGGATCTCCAAACCATGAGCTAGAGAAACGTCTTTTCTGTACAAAGCGCTCGGCGTCAGGCATTTTCATACCAATGGAAAACAGGTTCAGACATCACTATGACAGTTGTTGGATGATTATAAAGATTTAAAAATACATAAACATCTCAAAATCATGTTTGTCTCATTAACTTTGGTATATTACAGATGAGAGGGAAGTCTGATCTGAGACTGAGGTCCTCCTCTCCACACTCCTCAGGGGGAAACACCGTGTTGGTGGGGGCATCTTACACCATTTCTATTTATATATGTGTTCCTACATATGACAGGCAGTATTTGTTATTTCTGTTAAAATTTTTTCTGTAAATCAGTGATATTACATCTATTTCTCTGTAAATCAGTGATACCTTTGTACCTGCAGCTCATCTATTAACTTGTAGGAGAATTCTATTGTCCCATCAGTGAATTTCTTTAGTTCAAAAATGATCTAAGTGTGAGTTCATGTGTGTGTCCACAGGGTGCGTCTACATGAGCATGCTCATGTTGGTGCATCTCATCATTTTGACCCTGCACCTTGTCCTCCTCCCCTTACAGCAGTGCCTGGCTGTAGTCTGTATTTCTATATAGATCCGTTACATAGGTGAGCAATGCTCTGTACCCAGTGGGCTCCTTCATGCACATTGGAAGGCTTAGAATCCAAACCCTGTGTAACACTGGGGAATGACCATGAGACATTGGATGTACCTAATCCCAGGACCATGACGTAAGTTCCTGGAATCTCAATGGGTGACTTACCTCACGTGTGTTAGAACAGAAAGGAAATTCCATATCGGTACTTCCATCCAAATCCATACAAAATACCCATGTTATCCACTTTCTAATTGAAAGGGACGGGTCACAAATCCATCATATACAAATCCATTCAACACACATCTTTTTTGGAAGATGAGGAGGAGCAGGTGAGAGACGTCACCTTCCCCTTGAGAGTTGAAGGAGGCTCAAGGGAGGGAAGTTTATTGAGGCCAGTCGAAAACGGCTTAGTGCCATGTATTTTTTATCTTATTGTTATGGAGCAGATTGCTAGTTAGTCTTAAAAAAATGAGCTCCAGTTGTCCTGGGGCAGAAAGTAGCAGGCCACTGAGCATAAGTATTAACCACTCCATGATTAAAGAAAGGACAGTCTCTCCTCTCGAGTGGTTCAGGCCTCTGGCAAGGAGAAAAATATTCCTGGGTGGCAGATTTTCCTCCCCTGCGTGTCCTCAGTGAATTAAACGGCAGAGGAAAAGCAAAGTCCCCACGACTGCTCTGTCCTCTGCGTGTCCCTAACTGAGATGGGGCACCAGGCTGATGACACTGAGTTTCTGACTACGCTTGAGTGTCAGGCCCTGGGGTCTCGGCAGTTCCCAACGTGTTGCCAGGGTGGGGCAGGCGAGCGTGATTCAAAATTGGGAAACGTGGGTTTAAATCCAATTCTGCCACGGTCATGTGAAACTCGGCCATTTATCGGCCTTCCCACATGGCCACTTTGTCATCTGTGGAGTGGGGACGGAAGTGCCTCCTGCAGGTCCCACACACTGGCAGGTTGACGAGAGCCAGGTAAGGGCACAGCTGGGATGCCACCCCCTTCTCGGGGTGGTTGACACTGGCTCGGCGTTTCTCCTGCTTGCTTCGTGTCTAGTCCCCTTTGGGGGAGGACAGTGAGTAAATTCACTTTTAGAACTTGAGCAAATACTTTGCCTCCAAGTTGGAATATATTGAAGCATCACTGTTTTGTTAACTACTATTTTTTAGCATTATTGAGAGATAATTAACGAAATTGAATATATTGAAGGTGTACAACTTGAAAGAAAAATGTACCTACATCAATTAGGTTGAGATACAAGGTTTTTGAGGGTTCAGTTTCAAACTTATCCTTATATAACTGATTGAAAACTTAGACATTAATTAACTGGTAGCTCTTACGTTTTATCCCCAAACATCTATATTTGATTTCATGACACATCGGTAAGATATTTCCAGAATATTTTTGCTTATGTTAAGATTAAAATAATATGGTTCCTGATGATGCACCCACGAATTCTTAGGCTAGTGATATCAGAGTCATCACTGCCAGGCTGTCAGTCCCCTATCAACACAGAAACCGTCACTGAGTGGCTTTGTTGTAGAGTAGAAACAGATTTCACCTGTCACCTGGAAGAACCAGCACTGGTCCTGCTCACCAGACTTCTGACGGTGGGTGGAGGTTAAAACTTGTAGGCCTCCTTTTTCACCTGCACTGTGGTGCCACTAGCTGATCAGGCCACCTTCCTAATTGACCTTGCACTTCACAAAGCATAGGAGACTTGCCTTACTTTCTCTCAGGAGATGCTGTGCTATTTCACAAATGTTCTGAGTTGCAGTAGTGTGTCCTGTGTAGAGGGGGAAATGAACAGAGATGAGCTCCAGTTTGTCAAATTTACACCGCATTTTCCCTCCTACGGGGAATGGGCCTCACCTGATATGTAGAAATGTACACTTCACAGATGATTTTGCTTTTCTTGAACAAGGTTGTAATTCTGTGGATTTAATAGTACCCAAAATACTGATGTTTATAGCTTTAAAAAGGATCACTTTCAAACTTTGGGGCACAGATAACAACTATTGTTACCTTCTTTCCTTAACGTAGTTGAACGGCCAGAGTATAATGAGTGGATATCCGAGTTTGTAGCTTCTATATTTTATGAGGACTTTTAAGTGTATCTGAAACTTTCTCTGCTGGTGGTTTTGAAGCTCACATAGACCCAGAAAACATTTACTGTGTTAGTACATAAACAAGGAACTTATCTTTATAGTTGTCGTCAACTTGAACTTGAGTTGGAAGGAAACCCTCCTGCTCATTTTGAAGAACAGCAAACAGATCTGAGAATTGACTCACGCAGTTCAGCCATGAGCTGGTGTTGGAGGGAGGGTGAAGAGAGTGCTGGGGGCCCCCCACCCCGGCATTCAGGTCACAGGCCTTTCAGCAATGCAGATTTCTAGATCAGCATCAAACGTTGCTGTTTTTTCCATTTTTATACACATTTGTTGACTTTATTCTGAGCTTTCCCTATATAAGGACAACTACATGTCATCCTGTAATTATAATCCAGGTTCTCTTGCTCATTCACATAACTGACAAACACTAGGCTCCACCTTTTGTTATTGTTTTCCCAAACCGGGTTCAATGAGGGATGTGTGGAATTTAAGAGGCACCCACTATTAATTCATTTCCACACTTCTGTCTGTCTACACTCCAAGGACACTTGAAAGATAAATTTCTACAGGCAGGCTAGGTCACATGCCAAGAGTGAAGTTCAGGGTGCTGAGAAGAAACGGCACTCCTCAAGGCCCAGCACTTCGTAAGATTCATTACCCTTCTCCTACCAGAGGCAGTGAGTAAATGCACTTTTAGAACTTTAACAAACACATGGATTTTGCCCCCAAGTTGTAATGTATTTAAATGTCACTGTTTTGTTAATTCTCTCTCGATAATTCTAAAAAATAGTAGTTAACTAAACTGAATATATTGAAGGTGTACCACTTGATGTTTTAACACATGTTTACAATGTGAAATCGTAGCCACAGTCAAGGCAATCAATATACTCATTGGCTCATATATTTACTCTTCGGTGTGTTGAGAACACAAGAGATTGATTCTCTTTGGAAATTTCAAGTATCAATTCAGTACTGTTGACTATCCTCACCTGGCTGAACACTTAATGTGCAGGTTCTTCATTGGTGAAATGGAAACTCTGCACTTTTTGACCAACACCCACCCCCCAACCCTCTAGCACCCACTGCTGTACTTTCTGCTTCTGTGAGTTGACTGTTATATTTTACAGAAAGTAAGATCATGTGGCATTTGCCTTTCTGTCTGGTTATTTCCCCTAGCATGACATGCTCCAGGATCATCTGTGTTGTCCTTCCCCTCCCTCCTCCTCCCTCTTCCTCCCTCCCTCTTCCTCCCCCTCCTTCTCCATCCCCCTCCTTCTCCCTCAAGTGGGTGCAGATGTCCCTGATAGCCAATGTCCTTCCTATGGATATATATAGCTGGAAATGGGGTTGGGATTGCTGGATGATATGGCAGTTCTAGCTTAAGTTTATGAGGAACCACTGCACTGTTTTCCTCAGTGCCTGTACCAATTTCTGTTACCAAAACGGTGTATGAAGGTTTCTTTTCTCCACGTCTTCACAGCACTTGATAAATGCTTTTTTAGTTGTTGGTGGACCTTTATTTCATTTATTTGTATGTGGTGCTGAGAATCGAACCCAGTGCCTCACACCTGCTAGGCAAGCGCTCTACCACTGAGCCCCAGCCCTCTTTTGTCGTCTTGATAATTATTTGTCGTCTTGATAATTTTGACAGATGTGAGGTGATACCTCATTGTGTTTCGATTTTCCATTTCTCTGATGATTAGTAATGTTAAGTACCTTTTCATGCAACCGTTGATTTCTTGTCTATCTTTCAGAAATGTCTCAAGTTCCTTTGCCCAGTTTTTAAAATCACATTTTATGCTAATGATTTGATTTTCTTAAACATTTTAGGTACTAATCCCTAACATCTATGTGATTTGCATATGTTTTCTCCTATCCTGTGGGCTGCCTTTTCACTGTGGATTTTTACCTTTGCTGTGTGGAACCTTTCTAGTTTGATGTAATCCACTTGTTCAGTTTTGCTTTTGTTTCCTGTTTTCAGCACTGATCAAAAACAAAACAAAACAAAACAAAACAAAACAAAAAAAATCACTGCTCTTGACACTGATGTGGCACTTTCCTGCCATGTCGTCTTCTAATAGTTCTGTGGTTTCAGGTCCTGTGTTTAATTAAGTCTTTCGTCTATTTTGAGTTGATTTTTGTCTACAGTGTGAGATGAGAATCTCCTTACATTCTTCTGCAGGCACATGTCTACTTTCCCCAGCACCATTTATTAAAGAGACTGTGCTATCCCTTTGTGTGTTCCTGATGTCTTCATCAGAAATCAGTTGGCTCTAGGGACTGGGGCTGTGGCTCAGTGGAAGTGTGCTTGACTAGTGTGTGTGAAGCACCGCATACAAAAATAGACACAATACCTTTTATTTTGTTCATCTACAACCAATTTTTTTTAATCAGTTGGCTGTAAGAGCATGAATTTATTATTTCTGGGGTCTCCATTGAGTTTCATGTCTCTGTGTCTGCTGTTTTGTCAACACCACGCTATCTTGATTGCTACAACTTTGTAACATTTTGAAATCAAAAAGTGAGATGCCTTGGCTGGGGTTGTGGCTCAGTGGTAGAGTGTTCACCTAGCATGCCTGAGGCACTGGGTTCCATCCTCAGCACCACATAAAAAAAAGATATTGTGTCCACCTAAAACTAAAAAAAATACATAATATAAAACAAATGAGATGCCTCAAGCTGGCCCCTCTGATTCTTAGAATTTCTGGGATTTTATTACTTTCCTTTTTGGCTACTTGTGTTTCCTTACTGATTTTAGGATTGTTTTTATCTATTTCTGTAAAAATGCCATTAGTTATTGAGGGGAATTGCATTAAATCCATCGAGCACTTTGGGTAATAGGCACGTTGTGACAGTATTCTTTCAACCCATAAACACAGAATGTTTTTCCATGTAGTTGTCTTCTATTTCCTTTTTCAGCATTTAAAAATTTGCAATGTATAGGTCTTTCGGTTCTTTGGTTAAATTTATTTCTTAGTATTATCTTGTTACTTTCACAAGTGGAACTGATTTTGTAATTTCCTCTTTTTTGTTGTGTGGTGCATGAGCATTCCACTGATTTTTATGTGTTAATTTTATATCTTACAACTTGACTGAATTTGTTTATTCTAACAATACTCTCAGGAGTTTCCATATATATGATCATTTTATCTACAACAGAGATAATTTCATTTCTTCTAATTTGGTTAGCTTTTAATTATTTTTCCTGTCTAATTGCTATAGCTAGGACTTACAGTGTAATGTTGATTAGAAATGGTGAGAGCAAGTGTCCTTGTTTTGTACCTAACATTAGAGGAAAAGCTTTTAATATTTCCCATTGATTTCTTCAGCTCTGAGGTTTCTGTTTGGTTCTTTTTTTATGGTTTCTGTTTCTTATTAAATTTTAAATTTTGTTCATGTATTGCTTTGCATGTTTCATATGCTTGTCCACGTTCTCTTTTAACTCATTCATCCTCTTTTAAAAAATGATGATTTAAAGCTATGACTCAGTAGCTTGATTTCCATTTATTTAGGGTCAGGTGCTGGAGTTTTGTTCACCTCTTTGGGTGGTGCCAGGTTCTCCTGATTCTTCCTGGTTGGGTAGCTCTGTGTTGGTGTACGTGCATTTGGGGGAGGGGACACGTGGTGCAGTTCTTACAAACCGGTTTCTGTAGGAAGGCCTTCCCTGCCCGGTCTCTAGACTGATGGCACTATCTCTAGGACTGTGTTCTACCAGGTCACAAGCTGCTGGACAGATCACAAGCTGCTTTTTGGGGATCCACATCAGGACCATAGTCGGTAGGTGTGACAGCAGTGGCCCTCCTTGTTCTTGGGTTACAACGGGTTTCACAGCCTTCTGTCTGGGTCCTGAGGCCCCACAGAAGCACTTTGGTCCATCAGCATCTCCCCGATCATTGTTTCTGTGAGAGGATGAGGCCTGGGAGTCTCTTACTCCATCATCCTGCCCTCTAATAACTTCTCCTTAAACAGGCCCAGAACCCAAGGCTTTGTTGTCTCTAGGGTTTTGCCAAACAGAGATTATTCTGAAAAGAAACAGGATGACAATACCGACCTTCACTAGAGCCATAGCTAAGGACAGGATCTGTCTCCAAATCACTTGCAAGGGTGGAGCTCACAGTATTGTTTATGAGGACAGAGGATAAACAAGATCAAGGCTACCACTAAATTCCACTGTCACACTCAGAGCTCATCCCACTGAAGGAAATTTTATGTAACAGAATACCTCCTGCATGGTCTTGAAGGGTGATCCCTACTTCTCATACTAGGGAGATGTCATCTCTCTGGGTGAATTTTCTAGATGTACAGAAGCTGGATTATAGCAGACTCCTTAACGGGCTCTGTGAGTTTAAAGTTGCATCTGTTTCCAACATAGTTCCTGAGTGGATGAGGCCTGTGCCCTCTGCAGTTCAGCTGAGTCAGGGAACATGTATGGTGTACACCCTGGAACTTGGCCTCCTCGTGGGCTCTCACGCAGGTGAGGCCTCAGCCACACTGATGATTAGGAAACTCCTAAGATGCTCTTTTAAAACACTTGGCATCTCCTGATTATTTTAAAGTAGACATCAAGGTTCTTATAATTAAGTGACTCTATTTGACTGCTCTGGAGTCAGATTTTGGTCGTGGTCTCCCGGCTACTGTCTTCTTAGATGTCTGTGATCTAGTCCTTGTACTATGCTCATAGAGCAATCCCTGGAGTATTTGTAATATTTTTACCTAAGAAGTCCTTTTTCAGCAAGGACAGTGCTCTTAGTATTCATTGCTTAACTTTCAGCTTGTTATGTGAATTGGAGATTAAAACTGTCTTAATTTAAAATAGTGATTTGCAAGACTCTAGGCTTCTAAAATGTGTCTGTGAACCCTTCTTGTATAGCTCCTCCTAAGAGTAAAGTGGAAACATATTTGAGTGTGTTTCACACTGTGATATTCCCTGGTGTGTTGTTTCTCTTGTGAGAGTAAAGAGAGCTAACATTTAACCTATGCCTTTACTCAAGATTACAGAGTAGATACAAAAATAACATTGTAATAAGAACATCCGTGAGAATGAAACTGGCTTATTTTTGGAAATGTTATAGAAAACTTGAATGTTCTAGGGAAATAGGAAGTCAGAAAAAAAAAGGCAGGGAGATTCCAAAAAAATATCAACAGCCCAAAAATGTATATGTAAATAAAAATAGTGAAATATGTACTTGGTTTGTTCCCCTACAAACGGAGCTAGCATGTTGAATCCGCTAACCTCTCTGGCATTTTTGCACTCCTCAGCTCACCGGCAACAGTACCTGCCATAAAAACGTGTCGCGGAAACCTCTGAGAGAAACCTCTGGGAAGAAGATCTAGAACTTCAGGTTTAACTAGCACATGTTCAATGAATAACTGTCAAAAAGCCACACACGGGTGATCGCTCCCATAAAGGGCGAGTGGGGGCTGTTTTGGATGAAAGATTTTGTGAATCCGTGTAGCCTCGGGTCCTGTGCCTGGAAGTTCAGGGACATTCTAACTTAATGCCACCGCAATACCTTCAAAGGGGCAGAATGCGTTAGGAATAAACCCTCTGCAAACACCAGAGCCTGCTCGTTTCACATGGGGCTGCCACACAGGTGGGACTGGGCCCCTACGAGACGCGACTGGCAGAGTCAGCCCGTGCAGCGGGCACAGCCTGTGGAGGGAAGGGCAGTGTGGCCCCTGGGCTCTCCCCAGCCTGTGAGCAGGAGTGACAGCCGTTTGTCTGGCAGCAGCCTCTCCCAGCAGACAGAGCTGTGGTGAGGGTAGCAATGTCTGCTCTGACAGTTGGTTTGGCATAAGGGATTATTCTTGGAAAGCGCTTTTTCCTTTTTACACTTAAAAACAGTGAAGCCAGTTACCATTTTTGATTTAAGGATCTTCGTGGCCTTTGCCCACTGTGTACAACCACAGCACAGAGCAGAAGCATTCAATCAGGATTGTGCTGAGCCTCCTAAGGGTGATCTCATAAGTATGGGAACTTGTAAAAAAGGAGCCATAAAATGCAATTCTGATTGTTCGGAACAACCTCTGTCAAGGGTGACGTTCACTGCAGAGCCTCTGATCGCCATCTTCAATAAGAGTGATAAAATTGCCCAACCGTGACCTGCTGACAGCCTGTGGGTCTCTGTTATTGCTGGCGCTCGGGGGAAGGGAGGTGCAGCACCTTCCAATGCGCCAGTTGGTGAGGTCATGCCCCTTCGTGAGCAGGAACTGTGGAAGGGACTGTCCAGGTATGCCAAGGACGGCACAGGGAGTGCTGCCAAACAAATGCTCCTTTCCAAGCATGGAGTTCCCACCGCCTGGTGGGGGTGACGCTTGGGAAAATCACCACTTACGATTCTGGGCACTTCTGAAGGGAATCCTATAGGAATTTCCCCTCCTCATTTTCCCCTCTCAAACATTATTATGGTTGCCAAGGATGAGGTTGGGGTAAGATGTTTGGTGAAACCGGAGGAGAACACCTGTTCTTACTAAGTCCAGAGTCCCGAAAAGGGATGACTTGGGTTGACTTTTGATTAGAGACATGTCAGCAGCAAACTGAAGTCTTAAATTTCTCCATGGACTTCTGTGGTCAGGCGAACGGAATTAGAGACTACATTTGGACAAATGGAATGAAGGACTTCGATTACTTCCTATTTGATTGTGTCGGATTTGATGATCTTCATTACACACAGGCACATTCCAGGGCCAGGGAGGAAACCGGTGCCACCATGCACCAGTTAGGCTCTTTCTTCTGCCTTACTGCTCTTGAGTGATTTTGTGCAAAATATCTTCCCTTGGAACACGAGTCTTATTTTTATCGCACAGAGCCACCTTCTGTTGTTTCCCATCTGCATTTTCTTGAAGAATGAATTCACTCTTGGCATTCTGTCGTGTGAGGTGAGCTATTCCTGAGTCCAACCTCGGCGCTCTCCCTGCCTCTCCAGGCCTCTTCTCCAAAGCCCCCCTCAGCCTGCCTTCCCCGGTCAACCACGGTGTCCCTGGTTCCTATACTTCTAGGTTTCATGATGGTTCCTCCATCTTCATTGCTGATTCCTGGTTCCTGCCTTGGTAGAAGTTCTGCCTCTAGTTAGCCAGGATGGTATCATTGACCTCATCACTGGCCTTAGATGATGTAGGAAGTCAGTTCTTACTGATGTGACATGTGTCCAGCACTGGCCAGAACCGATACCCATCTACCTGCTGCTGGCAGTTCTGCTGAATGTCAGCTCTGCATGTTACACTCTCTGACATTCACATGTACAGCTCTCTCCCCTCCACACCTGCTGTCCTGAAAGTTCCTGGACCTCTAAGCCTTGTCCATGTGTCAGTCTGGTTCACAGCACACACATGTTCCTAATGGTTTTTAAGGTTCTCGCAGGTGGGTGATGTTTCTGGATCTCCCTGGGGTTGGTTCCATCCATCCACCCTTGCTGCACATTTGCTCCTTAGTGTCATGGTTCTCTTATCCTGACTCTTCACCAGAGGGGTTGTCAAATTGTCTGTTTCAGAAGCTTAATGTTGTACATTCAAACTTAGTCCAGATTAGGAGGACCCTTCATTGACCCTTTACATCTCTGTTGAAAGAACCAAAAGTAGAACTTACATATTTTAGAAACATATTCTTACTCTTAAAAATTTCTACATGAATCCCTTGATAAACAATTTTATGATGGATTATTTACCCAGATATCGATCTTTCTTTCTTTTTAATACTGGGGAATAAACCCAGGTATGCTTTACCACTGAGCTACATCCCCAATTTTTAAAAAAAATTTTGTTTTGAGGCAAAGTCTTGCTAAATTGCTGAGGCTGGACTCAGACTTCTGATCCTCCTGCTTCAGCCTCCAGAGCCACTGGGATTACAGACATGTACCACCATGCCTGGTTTAACTTGATATGTGTATATGTAACTATATTATTTCTAATCTGTATTTATTAGTTTGTTCAAAATGATATCTTGGTCTTCAAGCATCCTACAGAAATCACAATAAGTCTAGGGTCATTATAGATTCAAATCTCGAGCCTTTAAATCCAGGTTTTTTTTCTTTTTTTGGTACCAGGGATTGACCCCAGGGAACCTTAACCACTGGGCCACTACGTTCACTACCATTTTTACTTATTTATTTTAAGACAGCATCTCATTAAGTTGCTTATGGCCTTTAAGTTGCTGAGGCTGACTTTGAACTTGTAAGCCTCTTGAGATTCTGGGGTTAGAGGTATGTGCTACCACACCTGGCTAAATTCAGTTTTAAAAATAATAAAAATAGAAGTGTGAGTTAACTGAGCCCTGGCAGGCATGTCTTTCCTCCCAGAAGGTCTTGCAATCATCTTGTTATTTGCTTCTGGTACATATTTCCTTAGATTCTGTATTAAACTTTTCCAGAGAAATAGAACTCATAGGAGATTATTCGTGGGAATTGACTCACGCAACTATGGAAGCTGAGATGTCCCATGAGCTGCCATTTGAAAGCTGGGGAACAAGAACTTGGGTGGTATAATTCAGTCTGAGGCTGAGGGCCTGAGAATCAGGGGAGACTGAAAACCAGGGGGACAGGATATACATGAAGTCCGGAGAGTCATGGGCTGTTGGTGAAATTCCAAAGTCTGGAGGTCGGAGAACAGGACCTCCGCTGTCAGCTGGCAGAGCAGGTGGCGATTCCAGCTCACGGAGTGTGAGTTCACCCTCCTCTGCCTTTCTGTTCTATTCAGGTCCTGAGTGGACAGGATGCTGCCCTCCCACCTCGGTGGGAGCAGACTTCTTATTTACCTGGTCTGTTGATTTAAATACTTACCTCTTTTGGAAACACCCTCACAAATAGACCCCAAATAACATCTTACCAGCTTTCTGGGCATTCTTTAACCCAAACAAGTTGACCCAGGAAATTAACAATCATGGGCCTTTTAGATATAAGTCCACTGGCCCTTTCGTTATTGTTAGATATCTAACAAAAAAATGATATGTAATGAAAACGAAAAATGATGCGTAAGTCTTAATGTTCAATAATTAGAGGATGAATACGAGGGAGTTGCTGATCCAGGGCTGAGCACAGACCGCATGTCCAGCAGGAGTAGAAAGGAGAGCAGCTGTTGAGAGAAGGTTTGCTTATAACTGGATCAAGCAGGAAAGAGTCGGTGTCATCTTGCCATGCATGCCCTGCATGTCCACAATCTGACCTTCTTTAATGGACAGTCCATGAGGCTCCATTGTCCATTTTGGTTGAAATGAACATGTGAACATCCACTTTGAGGTGGCCTGCCCATTAGAGCCTAAAGCATGCTCCATTAGATATCTTTGCTCCCATTTGGTGTTTGGTAAGTTCCAAAGTGTTGTTCAGAGCCTTTAGCTAGGTCTACTTTATTTGACTTGATACCAAAAAAGAACCTTAAACATGATCCCCCCCCCCCCCCCGCAAAAGTGCCTTAGCCTTTGGAAAACATATCTAGAAGCAGAGGAAATTAAGGAGACTGCTGGATTCCCTTGAGCAATAACAGCACCTCAGCTTGAGCCGTCTGACAGCGCTTCCTGGTTACCATGGTGAGAGGAGGTCTCCTGTTTAGAGGCCACTAATGGGATACTGATGCTCCTCAAGGTTTTAAATTAATTGTTTGGCGAACATTTGGTTCCTCCTATGTAATGTGAACATGCTGAATCAATGCATAAACCTTACCCAAGGACCAGTGGGCTGAGCCTTTAAGATGCACAGAGATTCTCCTTCCATTTACCTAAGTTTTGTGTATACAGTAAATGTGCTATGCATCATTATTCTATCTCTAGTATATGTTTGCAAGCACCTCCAACTATTCCCAATATTTCCTTGTAAAATAATAGTGTATCCTGTGGCCTGACTTGCAATACAAAACTGCAGAATTAATGTTACCCAACGGCAGAAGCCCTGCATGTGATGAATAGGGCACTTAGAGTTGATGTACCTTGTACCTTCATTTCAAAGCAATGCTTCTGTACCATAAAGAACATTTACTATGCAAAACCAGTTCTTATACCCTAATTTTTCATTTCTATTTGGGATAGCCTATGAACATGAAATAATCCCTTTCTTTTTTTTTTCAACTGCTGATAATTATTTCACTCTCCCTTCTCCAAAGTCTAACATTTTTCTAACAAATGGTCCCTCTTTGATAGAACATTTGTATGAGTATGTTTAAAAAAAAAAAGTCCCAATCATATCTTATACTAATTTCTTTGCCTTTATTCTTACATTTGTTAAGTGAAAGGTAATGAGAGAGCACAGGGAAATAGGCTGTGCTGGAACACGCAGAACCAATTGTGCTGTAGCCACGTTATTGCACACGGGGTGTTTCTTCTATTTTCCCACTGAGGCCCATGTAAGAGTTTATAGAAGCAAAAAGGATGAGGCCTCCATGGAACTTACAGGTATCTATTATGAATTCTGTGTCCCAAAGATGAGGATTACTTGTGATGATCTGCTCAATTAATGAGAAAAAGACCTAAAATCCACACCTCCTGGGAGGGCCTGGGCAGCTGGTGAAGATAACTGAAGCTGAAAGTTTGACTCTAATAGAAGCTATTTGCTAGTGATCACAGGAAATCTAACCGAAAGCCTTCTCTGGAGTTACGGTTCTTAAATACTAACGACCTGTTCTGTACCCGAGGGAGCTTCAGCTCCGGGTAGAATGCCCTCTTGTTCCAGACAGAGGCTTGTTAGCGGTGGGCCTGGAGATTGTGTCAGGAAACAGGGGAGTGAACTCCACTAGGGCTGAGCAAGTGGCCGTCCTGATGACTGTTCTCATTTTTCCTATCAAACTAGAGCCTCGGGTCCTCAGAAGGTGAGAGTAAGAAGGACACTTTCTGTATTTTGCAGAGGTGCAGCATATCCCAGCCCGTGGGACTTGAGTTGAAGGGATGAAATCTACACCCAATTGCCTTTGCAGAGTCACACCTGCGGGTCAGGTTGCACCATGGTGATGAGGCAGCCCTCTAAGGATGGCGGAAGGATGAGGCTGAAGAATGTGCAGTGCCCCTGACCCCATGTAGCCTCATGGGAACCCGGGCCTCCTTTCACCAAGACCATTGGGTGTGCGGGAAAAGATTCAGTCATGCTCAAGCTATTTGGATTTTCTTTTATGGCAGTCAAACACAGGTCTTTTTAAAATTTTTTTTAAATTTTTTAATTTTTTGTTCTAAACATTACATAGTTCTTGACATCATATTTCATACATTTGATTCAAGTGGTTTATGAACTCCCATGTTTACCCCGTATACAGATTGCAGAATCGCATCAGTTACACATCCACGTTTTTACATATTGCCATACTAGTGACTGTTGTATTCTGCTGCCTTTCCTATCCTCTACTATCCCCCCTCCCCTCCCCTCCCCTCCCATCTTCTCTCTCTACCCCATCTACTGTAATTCATTTTTCCCCCTTGTTTTTTTCCCCTTTCCCCTCACTTCCTCTTATATGTAATTTTGTATAACAATGAGGGTCTCCCTCCATTTCCATTCAATTTCCCTTCTCTCTCCCTTTCCCTTCCACCTCTTGTCCCTGTTTAATGTTAATCTTTTTCTCATGCTCTTCCTCCCTGCTCTGTTTTTAGTTGCTCTCCTTATATCAAAGAAGACATTTGGCATTTGCTTTTTAGGGACTGGCTAGATTCACTTAGCATAATCTGCTCTAAAGACATCCATTTCCCTGCAAATTCCATGATTTTGTCATTTTTTAGTGCTGAGTAATACTCCATAGTGTATAAATGCCACATTTTTAAAATCCATCCATCTATTGAAGGGCATCTAAGTTGGTTCCACAGTCTAGCTATTGTGAATTGTGCTGCTATGAACATCGATGTGGCAGTATCCCTGTAGTATGCTCTTTTAAGGTCTTCAGGGAATAGTCTGAGAAGGGCAATGGCTGGGTCAAATGGTGGTTCCATTCCCAGCTTTCCCAGGAATCTCCATACTGCTTTCCAAATTGGCCGCACCAATTTGCAGTCCCACCAGCGATGTACAAGAGTACCCTTTTCCCCACATCCTCGCCAGCACTTGTTGTTGTTTGACTTCATAGTGGCTGCCAATCTTACTGGAGTGAGATGGTATCTTAGGGTGGTTTTGATTTGCATTTCTCTGACTGCTAGAGATGGTGAGCATTTTTTCATGTACTTGTTGATTGATTGTATGTCCTCCTCTGAGAAGTGTCTGTTCAGGTCCTTGGCCCATTTGTTGATTGGGTTATTTGTTTTCTTATTGCTTAATTTTTTGAGTTCTTTGTATACTCTGGATATTAGGGCTCTATCTGAAGTGTGAGGAGTAAAGATTTCTTCCCAGGATGTAGGCTCCCTATTTACCTCTCTTATTGTTTCTCTTGCTGAGAAAAATCTTTTTAGTTTGAGTAAGTCCCATTTGTTGATTCTTCAAACATAGGTCTTAATCAATGCAGAAGGTTACAAAAAGTCCAAGTTACAAGACCCAGGAGCTCCAATGTGGGAGGGCATCATCCAGTCCATTTCAAAAAGCAAAACGATCTTGCTGAAGAGACTCGGTCTACATGGATTGGTATTAAGGGGAAAAATGTACTGGATCAAAGAAAAGAAAGGTACATATTTTCAGCTCTGTTTCTACAAAGCCAAAGGCAGAAGTTGGTAGAGAGTGGGAGCTTGTGTGATGTTTGCTCAAACAGATGTTAACTGAAACCTGTGAGTGAACTGAGAAGATCCTGAAGTCCCAACACCCAGGAACCACCTCAGGTCAGAAGGGCATCTTGCACCTCTAGGTTTTGTGGGAATACTGTTTCCTAGTATTTAAAAACAAAACAAAGATTTATGGGGATGTTTTTAATGTTCCAGGAGCGCCAAGTCCAAAAATTGAACACTGTCAACAACAAGCACCACAGAAGCTGATAATTATATAACAACCGCAGCAAAACATATAAATTAACCTGCAACTCGGGAAGAGTAGTGAGTGCATTTGTTTCCTTGGAGAAATGGAAGTCAAAAGCTTTCCTTACAGAATAGAAAGCACAGAAGGACTGTTAATCTTGATAATCTGCTCAAAGGAAACTAGTCTTCAGAGACTAATATTTCAAACTAAGGGAAAGCAGGCTGCCAGAAGCAGGGTAGAGGGAATTCTTCAACATGATATTCAATTTGGAGCACGATTGTATGTAAAACATCTGAAGATGGGTGTACTCTTTGAGTCACACTGAATAAATTTTAATTAGATGTGAAGCAATTTATTATGATCAATAAACCAGAATGCATCATCTACTGAGATATCAAAGAAATGATCTAATTTAACAAATATTTATTGAACACTTGGCGAAGATTTATAAAGGTTGCAAATAAGGTTGCATATAATCTCTGCAATTTATTCTCTCGAAACAAAACTCTATTGTACATGCAAACACTATTAGTAAAGGAAAGAGAAAAGGAACTAGAGAGGAGAGTTAATTGTCATTTATTTCTATATGAAATTATGGTCTCTTCTAAGGGGAGAGAGATTCGATTACATTTGGTACCATTTGGGTAAGTGTGAACCGTAGGAGTCGTTGATGCCTTGCTAATAACTGAAAAGCACTTATTGCTGTATGACTTTCTCAGTTGCTTCAGACAGGAGGTTGACTCAGATTTTCTAGGGAAAAAAAAGACGTGAGTGTAAGGCCTGCTGGAAATACCTCCATTAATGTTGCATTTTGCAGTTATCAAGAGAATGAAGTCTCCTCTTCCCTCCTCTTTCCATTTATTTTATTGCCCCCCCCACCTTTTCTTCCCTTCCTGTCCACCCTCCTCCTCTCCCATCTTCCTTCTCTCTCTCCCCCCACCACCCCTCCTCTCTCTGACTGCAAAGCTTCCAGGGACAGACAGACCTTGGATTGTCCCCTGTGAGTTGTGTCCAAGAAAGGTGGAACCCTCTCCTCTTTCTCTCTGGGGCAGGGTTGGCCCAGCCCAAACCTCAGGGTCTGAACAGTGCTTTTTCAGAGGAGAGAAGGTGGCTCCTGCAGGGAGGTGACTCAGGGGGACAGATGTGTCTGTGTAAGTTACCGCAGTGCCCTTGATCGGCCAGAGAAACAGAACTCCATGTGTCTTCACTGGAGAAAGAGGTGAACAGGAAACAAAGATAGCATTTTCACGTCTTCTAGTTGGAAGGCATATTACTAAAGGGCAACAGGATGACCAGGTATTTAATATGCAGATTCTTTGAAGAAATAGGGTCTACTCTACTTACGTTTTCAGAGTAGGTCTGGTGGAGGGCATTGGTACCCAGAGTGTTTCCTGTGTGACACGATGGGAAAGAAGGATTCCCTGGGAAACAGTAGGCCAACCCTGCATATGACATCCCCCCCCACAGCTGTTTCAATGTAACTCGGAATACAGGAGGAAAGGGGCTTTAGAGGAAATCGGCCCATTTGACTTTGTTTAAAAACACCATTTTCTCTATGGACTGGACTGTTTTTTTTTTTTTAAAACATTCCCACTATAAAAATTTTAAACACTGGTTTAGGAATGAAGAGTCACAGTCCCCATTAAGAGAGCTTGAAATGGAAATTTGAACAGAATTGAGAAGAGGTTAAAGCTACTCTATAAACCAGGCACCATGAAGTGCAGAAGGTATAATTTAGGAGAATTATTAACTATCAGGAAGTGGTAATGAGGAATTAAAAGGCACTTGATAATCTTTGAAAACTGTCAGATGTTTCTACACCAATGAATAGGCTATGAATAATAATCAAACCTAGGGATATAAATATGATCTTAAGAGACTATTAAACATGGGATTTCTTTGTGTACTCTGAAGCATGTTGGAGAAGTTCTAGCCCCTACTACCTCAGAATTTTTATTAGATAGAAATAGAGCCTTCACACTTAAAATCCACTTAAAATGAGGTGGTTGGAGGGGGCTCTAATCCAATAGGACTGGTGCTTTTATTTAAAAAACAACAAAACGCTTAGTTTGAACTGCTCAATGTTTGGTGCTTCTTCTAGCAGCTCTGGAAGGTCAGGAGAGCAGGGTCTTCCATCCTGGTCACGTGGCATCTTACTTTATTTGCAGCCCTCTTCCCCACCAGGGCTCCCCCCTCCAAGCCACTGTCTGGGTCCCAGTCTGTGGAGACTGTTCATGTGGCACTTTGAGGAAGTCTGCAGCTCTTGGTTCCTGGGCTCCTCCTGTGGGCCCTTGGCATGTCCAGTTATCACAACAGAAAGTGTATGCCACCTTCACAGTTCCCATAGCCAGGGCTTAGGTGGTACCCACAGAGTCTCCTGGAAGCACTGAGGAGGCTGCAACGCCCCCAAACAATTGATGTTCAGTTGAATATGATTCAGTAGGAGGAACTTCCCACAGCTCAGAGGTAACTTTTGAGGTCTCCTCTCAACTGTGGTTTTGTTTTATTCTCTGCTAGGGGGCAGTGGTTTAGAGGTCTGTGGAGGGCTTTGGCCTCTGAGCAGACAAACCCACTGCACAGCCATTGCCAGGTACAAAGATGGGTGCCTGTCCCTCCCCCACCCATTCACCTGGTCTTCCCACTGCTCTCTATGTGGGATCAGAGTAGGCGTGTTCCACATATTTTTTGCAATGTTGAACTAAAGTCATGTTAGCCGATGAGGAGAGATTTTGTTACATAGTTAATTTTGTCATGTTCATTTCAAGCATCTGGAAAAATTATATCCCAACAGTCACGGTACACAATAAAAAAGGAATGATGACCGTTAATAACAGATAAGAGGAGAAGCAGAGGTTGGCACTCTAGATGGCAGTGCTTCTCATGCCCAGTGTTCGATATGGCCAGGCAGGTTTAGATCTTCCTAACCGAATCCCCCACTATTGTGATGGTGGTCTCTGATTTTCTTTCTCTTCTGGTTCTGTTCCTCTTTGGTGACTAGCTACAGAATATTGTTATTTATTGGAAGCATTGTTACAAAAAAACACTCATATACTAATACCCAGAAATACTTCTCTTTGGTTGGTAACAGATAGCTTTCCTTGTTACCGACATTTATTGAGCACCTGCTAAATGCTTGACGTTAGAGATATGTTTAATCCACTTGAGCAATGTTATGGTTTATATGTGAGGTGTCCATGAAAAGCTCATATGTGGGCCAATGCAAGAAAGTTAGAGGTGAAATGGTTGGGTTACGAGAGCCTTAATCTGATCAGTGCATTGATCCCCTAGTGGGGATTAACTGAGTGCTGTCTCTAGGCAGGCAGAGTGTGGCTGGAGGAGGTGAGTCCTTGGAAGCATGCCTTTGAGTTGTGTATTTTGTCCCTACTGAGCAGAGCGCTCTCTCTCTCCTTCCTGGTACCGTATCCTGAGCTGCTTCCCTGTGCCACACTCTTCCACCAGATGTTCTCCTCACCGTAGGCCCTGAGGAACGGAGCTGGCTGTGGACTAAGACCTCAGAAACCATGGTCCCATAGTGAGCTTTTCCTCATCTAATTGTTCTTGTCAGGTCTTTTGGTCACAGTGACACAAAAGATGACTAAAACAAATTTACCATTTAGGAAGGGAAATATTTTATATATTAAAAAGTACAAGGTAGTATATAAATGTTGTAGGTAGTGTAGTCAGTAAATGATATTCTAAGGAGGAACAAATATTGTACATGATTACAGATGGGGAATTTTTTATTTTCAGTTGGATCCTGAATAAGAACATTTTAAAAAAACACATATAAGTAGAGACAAAGTACCAAATTTGCAGTGATTTATTATTATCTTTACTTAATCAATGCTGTTATCAATTTCTAAATCACAAAATATTATGTTCATGTTATGCTTTCAGAGAAAGTTCCAGAGATTTCAACACTTCATAAAATGCTATAGTAATCAAAATAGCATAATCGGCATGAAATCAAACATACATATTAGTAAAATAAAATATAAAATGCAGACATACACCCAGACATACATAGACAAGGATGATTGTTAACCAAGTTGCTAATGCCAAGGCAATTCAAATGGGAAATAATCATTTCTGCAAATAGCGTAATAATTAAGGGTTAATGTCCACTTATCCCACTTAAATAAGATTAAACTTGAAGTGAACGATAGATTTAACAATATGAGCTAAAACTACAAAGTACGTTTAGTTTAGGTAAAGATTTCTTGGAAAGTGCTGTGAAAGTGCTTACTGTAAAAGAAAAGCTATGATAAGTTGGACTTGTGGGCCAAAGGAAGTCCCTCTCCTAGTTGTCCCTGTCTCTATTCCCAGACCTCTGAATGTGTTACCTTAATGACAAAGAGGAGCGTTGCCGATGTGATCACATGAAGGATTTGACATGGGGAAATGGTTTTTGATTACTGAAAGGGACTCATCGCAGGGGTTCTGAAAGGCAGAGGGACATGTGATACATGAAGAATGGTCGTGAGTCACATGGGTTTTTGGAAGCTGAAAAGCCAAGAAAGTGCTGCTTCCTCTGGAGCCTCAAGAAAGGAATGCAACCCCACCATCTCCCAGAGTTGAGAGCAACGAGACCCCGCTCCCTGTTCCTGCAGTTAAATGCCCGAGGTGGATCTAGAACCTCACAGGTTCAGAGGATGAAAGCACAAGACCTGGTGGCCCGTCACTGTGTCCTCGAGAGGGGCCCCTGGAGTATCTCCTCGCAGCCGAGGGCCTCATGTGCTGGGAGCCCAGGCAACAGGGAAAGCCCTTGGGGTGAGGAGGCCAGAGTGGCCCAGGGGAGGAAGCTCTTGCTCTTTTTAACAACTCTCGCAGAGAACTACCCAGGGTCTCATTTCCTTCTGATGGACCTCCCATGGGGCTCCGACTCTCCAAAGTCCCCCCTACCACTTCATATCTCCTTACTGGAGACCTAACTTTCCAGCTCATGAAACTTGGACACCTAAACCATGTCTACCGTGTAGTAGATGCCTAACCTACAGAATGGTATGCTGACACACGTAGGCAGTTACAAGTCTCCACGTTTTCAGTAACTTGTCAGAGCAGCAAAATTAAACTCATACAATTTGTCTTCATCAGAATGTAAACCTGCTCTTTGGAAGACATCATCTAGGCCATAGAAAAACAAGTTACAGACTGAGAGAAAATATTTGGAAGACACTGACAAAGGACTGATTTTTGGAACTTACATGTACAAATGGCATATAGTATTTTATAGATATCTCAATGTCCAATTTTGCAGTTAAATAATGTGACAAAAAGTGCAACTGAGGATGAGCAAAGGATTTGAATAATTCATAAGATATATAATGGCTGTAAGCACATGAAAAGAGAGTGTCATTTGGTCATTAGGGAAATGAAAATACAGTTCACAATTCAGACGGTACTCACGAGCAAAAATTTTTGAGTTCAAATTGTTGATGAGGCTATGAAGCAAATGAAACTCTCATTTCTCAATGTTTGGAACTGTAAACACCCCAATACCCTTCAAATGGGTGGGTTAACAGATAGAAGCATATCCATACAAGAAAATGCAGCTCAGGCATAAAGAGGAATATGTTACAATAGCTACATGGATGATTCTCGGTTGTTAGACATGGGGTGCTTCCTCTTGCATGGCTGCAGTGCTTAAAACTGTACAGGACAAGTGAAGCCTGCTAATCGTGGGAAGTTGATCTGGGATCTGGAAATTCTGTTTTGTTTTTTGGTGGTGGTTAGACCTGAATATTCAATTTTCTGTGGCTTATAAGTATGTGTGACTCATGAATCGGCTTAAATGCCTCTGTGTCTTTCGGTGACCATTAAGGACTTGTGAGAGAATATGTGAACCATGTGCATGCTGGGTAATGAAGGGCATATATCTACACCCCACCCTTGGGGCATTCTCCTTCATTTCATCTTCCTACTCAATTCACCCAGGAAACAGGGATTGGAAGGATTCAACAGAAATGCATTGTTCATAGAGAACCCAATTTTTTCACGTGACTTCTCTCTGAATGTTTTCAAAACACACTGCAGTGTGGAAGTCACTGACGAGGCATTGTAGATGATAAGCTTTCACAACTATGGAGGCTGTTGCAAACAAGTCTGCCTTGGTGCCCAGCGATGCACTCCTGCCTCTTCACTGTTCCGATTGCCCAAACCAATTCCCCAGTCCTCGAGTTCATGTTTGCTTTGATAGTTGCAATAGCATAAGGCACATAAGAAGTCCCAACGAGAGGTCGGAGGTTGGCTCTTATTCTGTTACTTCTCCAGAACAAGACACACATAGTATTTTTAACTTACAAAGCAATTAGCTACTTCACGTTCTTTGTACCTGCCCTGAAATCTTTCCTCACTCTCAGGAGGTGGCTTGGGTTTCAGAAAAGTCTGGAAACATCATCTTTATGCATCTCGTGTGTGCACTGAATCACATTCCTACTCCTCTTTCCCCTGGCACCTTCTGTTTCATAGCAGAAGTGGGTTCCTTCTCCTGGGTGAATCTCTCGCCTGTCCCACTCATTGTCCTGTCTCTACAGAGACCTCATTTGCAATGATTATTGCTTTTTCTCTTCATTAGCTACCTGTCGCCTTGCTCTTTCCAGGCAGCTCTCTAACCTGATAGGGTCCTCCCTCCCTTGACGCATGACCTAGAGTTGTCTACACTGGTGTTTGGGGAACTGAGCTGGACATCAGGACCACTGGGAAAGATTTCAAAATCTATTCGTTTGTTTGTAGAATTTTTTTTTCAGTAGGAATCATATAATAATTTAAAATCTGTCTTTTATTAATAGTTAGTGGTTCTAAATGCCACTTTTATATTAAATCAGCTGTCACTACCTCTGCTTCTCAATTCCCATTCCTTTCCTGACAATCCTGCTCCAACTTGTTTTTCTTCTTGCAGTTTTACTGAGACAAACAGAATTTCTTAGCCACTTATGTTATTTGACAAATTTAAAAATCCATCACATTGAAAACTTGGGAATATTAACATTTAGAGAAAGTAGAAGACATTGAAAGGGCCAGAAAAATATAGCAATGTATAAATGTTTGTTAAATTTTCTGCCACTTAACTACTCCCCAGAAACTAGTGGAGACTTCATTGGCATCTTAACGCACCTGTATATTTTGAATTTAGCTACTTTGACATTATGGTCACATTGTGACAGAGACCTAAGCATGCCAGACACATGGCCACAAGTCATAGATAATGATCTGCAATCATGAAAGCAATGCTGGCTTTTAACAGAACAAAGTGCCCTTGCTTTCTAGCATCCAACACAGATCTCACTTGATGGTTGATACGTTTTTGAGCCAGGATTCGTCTTATTTTTGAGGACTGACTTCTCTTCAGAGACGAATCACGTGATGTTTCCAAAAGAAATGGCTTTAGTCATAGAACAAGTAGCAGGCTTAGATGTAATAGCGCTATTGGCCACATTGTTGGAGAAATGGTTAATTATTCCCTATTTTTGATGTCTCACAGTGTCTCTTTATAGCTGGCTTCTACAAGTAGTTCTATGTAGGTGAATTCAAGGTACATAGGTGTTATATTCATGGATATATTTAGCTAGAATTTGGTTTTGAGTTATCTTCTTTAATACAAATAGTCTGAACTTTGCAGATGAAAGGATTATGCATTTCCCTTTTTCATTTTAAATGGATAAGTGTGCTTTCTTGAAACTGTTACTAGATAAATTCATTGTCACCATTTTTCTTAGTCCATTTTCTGTTGCTATTGCAAAATAACTAAAAACAGGTAATTTCAAAGAAGTTTATTTGGTTCACAGTTCTGTAAGCTGTGAAGTCCAAGCACATCATATTGGTATCTGCTTTGCATCTGGTGAGGACATTGTTGCTGCCCGGTGATGTGGCACAAGGCCAGCATACAGAGAGACAGGGTGAGTGTGCCAGGTCGGGTCTCTGTTCATCTTACAAGGTGAGTAACATCATCATGGGGGACCCCTCAAATCCTCATCTAATCCCTTTCGCCTCCCAAAGACCCCTACTTACAAATTCCATTATTGTGTAAACTTGGAGTTAAACATTTGGAGGGACACTTTCAAACTATAGCACTATTTACATTGAATATTTCTTACGCATTTTGATTCTTCTGTGGAACTCCTATTTCTTCCTCAGTTCGTTCCATTTGATTTGATGGATGCTTTCTAGGATTGACATTAATTTTGAATGTACTCTTCATACATTTTGTGCATATAGTTTAATATAAAACATACGATGGGGCTTAGGGCACTATTTGTATTGCAAAACCAACTTTCACTGAAAAATGACACTTTCCCATTTACAATTAACTTATAGTGTATTTTACCCACAGAATCATATCTTTCTGCCAAGTATATCTAACCTGGGCATCACTGGGCACATACATTAGCACCTCTTTCCAAACAGACTTTTCACATCTCTTGTATAATGGTCTTTTGAAGATAAATGGTAATGGGTGAAGAGATAAGAAATGCTATGAACTGAATTATGTACTACTCACTTTCATATGTCAAAATTCTAACCCTCAATGTGTTGCATTCGAAGATGGGGCAACTGGGAAGTCATTAGGGTGTTAGATGAGGTCATGAAGGTGTGGCCCTCATGGGGTTTGTAGCTTTATAAGAAGAGAGCACCACCCAACCCCATGGTGAGGAGAGTAAGAAGGTTGCCACCTGCTAGCTAGGACCACAGCCTCCGTCAAGAACCAAACTTACCAGGCCTTGATCTCCATCTTTAGCTTTCAGATCGGTGAGGAAAAATGTCTGTTGTTGAAATCCCCCAGTATGTGCTCTGTTAGTATGGCAGCCTGCAGGGGCCAAGACAGGAAGGAAGAACAGCAAGGGGTGCCCCGGTGCCCACTGTAACCAGGCCTCAGCAGGCTCCAGCCCACTTCTCTGTTTGTTTTGTTTATAAAATGCTGATGACCATGACTAAAGGTTGAGTGTCTTATATATACTAGTTATATATCTTTAATCACATTTACAAGATATGCAAAGTTTCACCAACATACGCACTTGTACAAGTGAATAGGCATTGATTGAACTTTTCAGTTTCCTAAAAGTAATTAAAAAATGTATTGGTGTTAAATAGTTTGAAAATTGAATAAGTTGGTCAACACCCTGCTTTGGTGTGTTTGAAGATGACATCCCAGCAAGTTTCACCATGGAGATATTCTGTTGATTGTCTGCTTGTGTCTGCGGATGTCAGTCTACAGGAACAGAGAGGACATAACTGGCTTGTGATGTCCATAGCTCTTACGGAGCCCATACTGATGGCCTTAAGTAACTATTTTTCTTATTAAAAAGGTCCTCCAACATCAAGAATAAGAGAAACATGTTTGCACCGATATTGGTATTTATCTAATATAAAAAATATTTAGAGTTTCTCATATTATTGACCCATCATCTATCAGTGAGCAGTAGACTCAAAACACCTTTTCCTGAATAATTTAGTTAATATCAAAAACATACCTGAAATATCATGAAAATGTGAAGAAAACAAAGCCACATTTTGGTTAAAAATGATAGTTAACTTCTGTGCACGTGTAGAGGTGTCAACTTATAAGAATGGCACTTAGTGCATTGGAGAGCTGCAGAACAGAAAAAAAAAGAACCTTGTGTACCTGCAGACGTGGCCCAGGAACACCTTAAAATTATCATTTAAAAAATTTCACTATGTGAGCCATACCATCTAGGAGAAAATATTGTTATATAAACAAAAGTGTGTGTATATTCATGTACGTAAGCTCCACCCATTTCTCTATGCCAAAAATATGCCTATAATTATGTTTTTCTAATGTTTCTGAAGTAGAACCAAATATGTGGATGAGATTCGATATTATTCTTAGGTTCAAATTATATTGTTATATTTAACAGATCCTGGCTGAATCTTTTATCAAATCATAATATGTATATGTGTGTGTCTGTGTGTAGCAATGGAAAGCTGGTACAGAGAAACATATAGTCCATAAGAAAGTAGCTCTGAAAATAGAAAGCAATGCTTAGCAGGATAGAGATTGCTATTAAAAATGTGCCTTCTAACATTTTAATATAATACAATAATGACACAATAAAATAAGAAAACATACTGAAAAGGAAGATAAGTAAATAAATTTTTAAAATTGAGCTAAATTCCTTATGGCTCACTGGCTGGTAGGTAACTGAAATAGAATTTGAGAGCCCAGGGAATTGAACTATTTATCTTTTCTCCTTGAGTTGAGGTGTTCATCTATCCTCTGTGTGTTCACTGATTCTCTTCCTGAGGGTCATTATTGTACACTGCCCTTCCTTCACAGAGCTAGCTCTGTTGATTTCACGTCTTTTATCTTTTGTATACAGTTCTCCATATAATCATGAGAATCTGCCTGTAGCCTCAAAGCATTTAACATGCTTTGAATGAAGGATCCAAAACATAGTGATAATCTATTCCCAGAAGTTCTTAATACACTCTGCACCAGGAGGATCCTGCTTTGTTACAGACAGCATGCTGTTTTTGTTTTCCAAATGTTTGGAACTCCAAAGGAAAATATGTTAACTTCTTAAATAAAAGTGGTCATCAACTGCTGTTCTCATTTGAACATAGTTTGTCTTAATTTAAGAGTTTATTATGATGGGGTTAGAATATTTTTTATTTAATGATTTTTTAATGCAGGATATCCAGGACACAGATGGTATATCTGTAAAATAAGGCAAAATGAAGTATTATCAATCTCTCTCCTGATAAAGCACATTATTTTTATCATTCAGAGAAACCAGAACCAAAATGTAAAATTTTGCATAAAACTGTCAACCTTTATTTTAAAATATGTGCTTGTTGATGCTGATGACCAGCTGAAGGTGGCCAGACCCAGCAGCAGACTCTCCTTTATAGCACTTTTGCGTAAAGGCCACCTCAGGTGCTGGACACATGTGTGCCTACCAGAGGGCAACTTGATGGCTGAGGGCAAACAGCCTTTCTTCTCATGACTCTTCAAGACCTTCTTTATTTTTTTCCCTTGTACAACATCAATACTCAGAAATCAATTGTATTTCTATACATAAGCAATGAACTTTATATATATACTTGCTTTCTTAATTCTGTGTGTAACAAATATATTTTATGTATACATATTTCATATATCTCATATGAGAGTAAGATATATATATCTTTCTCTCATATCTTTCTCTCATATCTCTCATCTCTCTCTCATCTCATCTCTCTCATCTCATCTCTCTCTCATATCTCTCATGTATGAGATATATCTCATATGTCTCATATGTCTAATATGTCTCTCTCATATGTCTCTCATATATATCTGTCTCTCATATATATCGTATGTCTCAGATATGTCTCATATGTCTCATGTCTCTCTCATATATGTCTCATGTCATATGTCTCTTATGTCTCATATCTCTTATGTCTCATATGTCTCATGTGTCTTCCTCTCAAATGTCTCTCATGTGTCTCATATGTCTCTCATATATATCTAATGTATATACATATGTCTCATATCCATGTCTCTCATACATATGTCTCCCTCATATATATGTCTCCCTCTCATATATATCTCCCTCTCATATGTCTCATATAAATCTCCCTCATATAAATCTCTCATATAAATCTCTCATATAAATCTCTCATATAAATCTCTCTCATATGTCTCTAATATATCTCATATATATGTCTCATATGTTTCTCCCATATATGTCTCTCTCATATGTGTCTCTCTCATATGTGTCTCTCATGTCTCTCCCATGTGTCTCTCCCATATGTGTCTCCCCCATATGTGTCTTCCCCATATGTGTCTTTCTCATATATATGCCTCTCTCTCAAATGTCACTCTCATGTCTCTCTCATGTCTGTCTCATATATGAGACATATGAGACATGTCTTTCATATAAATCTTTCATATGTATGTGTCTTTCATATATACATATGTCTCATTTATGTCTCATTTATATATCTCATTTATGTCTCATTTATATATATGTGTCTCATTTATATATATGTGTCTCATTTATACTATATATGTCTCTCTTTCATATATATACATGTCTCTCTCATTCAAATATATACATGTCTGTCTCATCCATATATATACATGTCTCTCTCCTTCATATATATACATATGTCTCCTTCATATATATACATATGTCTCCTTAATATATATACATGTGTCTCTCTCCTTCATACATATACATATACGTGTCTCTCTCCTTCATATATATGTGTGTCTCCTCCATATATATGTGTGCGTCTGTCTCCTTCATATATACATGTGTGTGTGTCTCTTTCATATATGTGTGTGTCTCCTTCACATATATGTGTCTGTCTCCTTCATGTTTCTCTCCATATATATGTATATGTCTCTCTCCTTCATATATATGTAGTCTCCATATATATGTATATATATATCTCCTTCATATATACACGTATATATGTCTCTCCCTCATGTCTCTCTCCTTCATGTATATATGCATGTCTCTCTCCTTCATGTATATATGTATATATGTCTCTCTCCTTCATGTATATATGTACATATATGTCTCTCTCCTTCATGTATATATGCATATATGTCTGTCTCCTTTATTTATATATATGTGTGCCTTTCATATATATGTCTCTCCTTCATATGTCTCTCTCCTTCATATATATGTCTCTGTCCTTTATATATCTCTCTCCTTCATATGTCTCCTTCATATATATATATATGTCTTCATATATGTCTGTCTTCATATATATGTCTGTCTTCATATATATGTCTGTCTTCATATATGTCTCCTTCATATATGTCTCTCTCCTT